>NW_026138105.1:8462500-8802500 GCF_025592945.1 Manacus candei | reverse complement strand
TCCATTTTAAAATGAGTCCACAATTTGATTGCCAGGCTCACCATTATAAGTGATTGTAACAATATTTAAAAAACCCCCCATAATGTCTATTATAGCTTCAGCTAGCCAGTAATGGGAAAGATAATATGAAGAGAACATTAATATTTGACAGATGATGCGTCTTTTGATTAGTCTGGAAATAATGCATGGAAGAAAAATCTGGCCCCATTAAAAAGAGCAGGATTTCATTCTTGATTCTATTTGAGGTTTCTTAATTCTCACCCATTCTTTTGCTATTTAATTAGGTACTGTGTCAACAAGCAAATATCCAAACAGCAGCTGAGAAACAGCAGTAAAGCTCTTCAACATAACTGTTTTATGCAGTGTGGATGTTAAATATAAACAACACAAGAAGTGACAGCATTTTGCAATAGCAGAAAGTGCACAAGAGTTTAGGTTTGAGGAGAATCAGGTAAGAAATATCAAAAGAAAGGAAATACTTACAAGAAACTCGTCTCTAATAAAATACTTGGCCCTTGTAACTCTGGGATCCTCACCAGGCTCTGGTGTTGCTGATTAACAATAAAATAAGTATCTTATTAAAACAGATGTTTTCTGGTAATAGCACCGAAAAATCTTAAACTTGTTCTGTTTTCTGCTCATGTCTGATAGAAATATACTTGGCAAAACTGACTGTGAGATAAGACAAACCATAACATTGTTTAAAACAGCAAGATTTCAGGAGAACTAAGGAATATTACAGTACTAGTCATTTGGCAGGTAAGAGAAATGACCACAGGTAGAATTAGGGGAAATCCAAAGCACACATCAGTGCCAAAATGTCAGACTGTGGTCAACACCAAAGTCACAGGATCTGTCAGGATGAAATTATTAATCTATTAAATGTGTAGAAGGCAGGATTCTCTTGTTATTAGTACCTAAAAGTTAAACATTAAAGTTTGGCTGAAAGACAATGAAGTTTACATCTACTTAAGAGTTTTCAAGTCTTAGCTGAAACTACCAGAAACATTACACATGTGATTAACAAAGAAATGATAAATTGTAAATAAAACTTAAAAATCTTACCATCATCTGGTGTAGTGTAGCGAGCAAATTCTGGAAAGTAGTCTTCAATTTTAGATTTCCCTGCCAAAACTTTCTCTGCTAGCAAATCTTGTTTATTCAGGAAAAGGATTACTGAAATGGTCCGTAGCCACCTGTGGAAAATGGGAACACTTGAGAAGGCACAGCCTGGATCAGACAGAAACTGAACCCAGGGCTGGAGACAAGAATGAAGCACACTGAGATAATTTTAAAAGGTTACTTTTAAACCTGAATCCTGAGGGTGTATTTCCAGGGGTGCACCCCCTGAGGTTGGTTTGTAGTGCTGATCCAAACCCATCACCCAGGGGAGCACATCCACTGCTCAGGGCACTGCTCTGTCACTACTTTAATTACTTCAGCCATAAGGAATGACTGTTTAACAAGTGAAAGGTAAGTGGAAGAGAGGAGAAAACAAAACAAGTGATGTAAAGGCAATCACTCCCCTCCTCCTGTAGGCAGACCAATCCCAGCAAGCTGGCTAACCTCCCCAAATCCCCTCTTTTGCCTCTTACTAACATAGTATGGATCATCCCTCCAGTCAGTTTGGGTCTGCCCACTTGTGTCCCCTCCCAAACTACTGCACACCCCCAGTGGATTCACTGCAGGGGCAGAGTGAGGAACAGGGAAAGTCTTGATGTTCTGCAAACACTGCTCAGCAACAGCTACTAGATCAGTATGTTATCAGCACTGTTTGGGTAAAATCTAAACCACAGCACCGTATGAACTGTTACAGAGAAAACGAACCCTGTCCCAGCAAGGCCCAGACACAAGTTGTGACTGTAGTGCAGGGCAGGATCAGCAATTTAAGTGATATGAGCAACAAAAACTTCAATTCACAGACCTGTTGTTCCAGATACTCTTGAAGAGGTTTAGTGCTTCTTGGAGCCGATTGGTCTGATTGTCCTCTCGTATAACCATGTTGTAGCTACTGCTCGCCACCACAAATATGATAGCAGTCACATCTAAACCAAGAAATATCCTTTGGTTAATACCAAACTTCAGGAGAAACATCCAGGAATCCCAAAGTTCTATAAGAGGCTGCCAGACTTCCAGCTCCATGTGGAGGACAGGCTGGGATGCTGCTGCTGGCAGCTTTCTAAGTACCACAAATCAAAAAAGAAAGTGAAGAGACCATGAAAGGCAGGCAAGGCAGGCCCCAGAACAGAAGCTGAAAGAATGACAGAAAATGTAGAAAAGGAAGGAACTGAAGCAAGAGAGACAAACCGAAGAAATCCAAGAGGAGAATTTCAAGAAGATTTAAAATGCGTAAAGAAAATCAGGAACAACTCGGAACTTTCAGGAAAGGACAGGGAGGCCCTTGGGGGAAGACCTCAGGACAAACAGCACTGGTGATCTGTGTGAACAGTAATAATGACAGTTGAATTCATGGGTAATTGCTCCAGTCCCCTGTAGTGTGCTATACTTGGAGGTCTCTCTCTTTCCTGGGAGGTATTCCCAGGAGCACAGAATCCCATCTCTGTGTTTCTGTGTGGCTGTGCTGCTCCAGACTCTTCACAGTGACTGACTTCCAGGCTCATCTACCTCAGGCATCAGCAGCAGAAGAGATGAGTCAGACCATGAGGTAACAGGAAGAGGAAGGAGCAGAGGTAAAACCCAAACAAATCTGTTATTAATAGCACAGGAGAAAATAGTGCACAGTAGTTCCACACATACACACAGTGTTCAGGTGATACTCTGATAGTAACTGCAGCAATATACCATGAATTCCAAGTTGCTTTCTACTTTATTTGTTCTGTAAGATCTCAATGTAACTTTTCTACAAAAAGATGGATAATTTCATCAATATTTTGTCCAAACAACGAAAGAGAAAAAAAAATCCACCACCTCTAGCTTCCAGGAAACATGTGGAGAAAGGTTTCACATCCTAACAGAGATACAGAGTAAAAAACAGCTGCAGTGAAGGTACCTGTCACACTTCAGGCCAGACACAAAACTACCTAATTTCAACTGTGTGGGAGTTCAAAACACTGTCACCTGAACTAAACTGATGGGGACACTGGTGTTGAGAGACTCCAGATCTTACCATATGTGACACCAGGTCTAACCAGACAGATCTTCCCTACAGTCTCACTCTGCATTACTGGGTCAGTGCTGATTTGGAAAGAAGCACCATGACATAGCCATGTGGCTGCAATTATATGCCAAAAGGTGATATTCTGATTTTATGCATATAATAATGATCCTGTAGTTCTGTATTTTGCACAGGTACATATGTAAACCTTCATATGGAAGACAGAATATAGTTGGAATTTATACTCACATAGCTGGCAAATAATGCACTAAGCCACCACCAAAAAAACCTAATTAAATGAAGAGAGGGAAGCCAAAGAAAATGGACAAGCTTAAGTTATCAAACTTTAACTCCTCTCCCTCTCCCTGAAGATGTTCTATGCGGTTAGAGAAGTGCACATGTCAAAAAAAATTCCAACCCATACAACTGTTGAGGTAACTCCTTATCAAGCTACATTGAAAAGATGGTGGCTTTCCCAGAGTGAGAAAATGCAGACTGGGCATTACAACCTTGCAGAGAACTGGTTTATAAAGCAAACAGAAATTCTCATCCTACCATTGAAACACTGGATCCATTTCCGGCGTTCATCTCGTTGCCCTCCAACATCAAACATACTGGGGAAAAAAACAGAAATCCAGTCAGGATACATTTTGTGTTGGGATTTTTTGTTTGTTTGTTTGTTTGTGTCTTTATTTTTGTTTTCTCTCCCTGAACTCAAGTAGAAAAGGTAAGAAATTTTAGGACTTCTGTGTCATAGAAGCTAAAAGGAATCAAGGATGACGAGAACCTGAACAGGTAAACAGTCCACCAACGTATGCACACAGAGGCAGTGGATTTAAACCCTTTTGTTCCTTGCAATTTAAAATAAAAGCAGAAAATTGCACACCAATTTGCCTTTCCTTTTCAAGCCAGACTACTAAATCGAAAAATCAAAACATACTCGCTTTCTGCTAAATATCAACTTCAGAAACACAGAAGTCTCAATGACTCTGTAGGCTCCCCTCCAATTTACCCTGGTATTTGTCTGCGTTGTATTAACAAAATAAAAACTCCCAAAAATAGAAAGAAAAAATAAGGATACTTACTGAAAATTTACTTTATCCACCTGAAACTTGGTTTCAAAAATTCCTGATGTCAAAACTCTGCATCTGAGAAGATCCTACAGCATAAAGGGAAAGTCACTGATTCAACACAGATACTTTGTAATTTTTTAATGGAAATAAACCCCTTTTATTCCATGCTGATAGTGGATGCTGTACTGCAAAACCAGGGACAGCATTTAAGTGACACAGAATGTGATGTAAGTCTTGTAAGTCAGATTTCACAGGCATTTCTGCGTATAAACATAATCCAAACAACAAAGTAATTTTTACTGGAACACTAAGCATACACAGTGCATGGCAACACCTGTGTTAGTGCCACAAATGGAAATTATAAAATGAGACAGTTGTCCCCAAAGCCGGGGTGGGGGCAGATAAATGGTGTAATTTCTTAACGTACCTGGTCAGACGGGGTGTACTCGTTCTGCTTGACTATGTCAATCTTGTCTAGAAAACTGGGGAGAGGAAAGAAAAGGAGAAATTGTCATTCTCAAATTAGACAAACTACCCAAAGCTTTAGTGACAGACAGTTGTCAGGTAAGTTTCAGTGTATTTTAATGCTCTCAGACTCCCAAAATGCTAAAAAATCACACACTGAAATTGCTCAATTTGGGTCACTGGTCGTGCTTTCCCAGCACAAGCCAGCAGAGGGCCGAGTCCAGTTTAATTAATCCATCTGGGAATCTCACTCCAGCCCCTCCCGCCGGCTCCCTCCGCCACAAACATACCAGGAGTTTAATTTAGGTCATTAATTCATATAAATCCTACACTATAACCTGCTACTGCTAACGGTAAGGCAATGACTCAGGTAAATTGCCTACGTGTACTTTTCCTGAAAGAAAAACAACTATTTTTAAACAACTTATCATCACTATAATTCTTTAAATAAATGAAATCCCGAAACCAATTTCAGCACAAGTTCAGTTAAGTGCGAGGGAATACTGATTTTTCTGTCAATTCTGTATCAGTGTTTCAGTTTATTGTCTGGAGCAGCAGCTGTAGTAGGCTAAATGGGTATTCAGAGAGATATTTCATTCAAATTCATTAGGTATTACGTGAAGAGGATACCCTGGAGCCTTTTAAATTTTTTTACCAATTAACTATAACCTCCTAATTATCTTTCACTTCAACTCAAAGAGCAAAAATCTCAAGGAAGCAACTTGTTAACTCTGTTTTATTGTGGTGTTATTACAAGACTCGAAGATGTGGCAAAGCAGCAGCTTGGGATGCAGATTTTACAGTGTTTGCCCCCCAATCCCACTGTCCAACACCAGGCACTGGGCAGGGATACAAAGTGCTCAGCCACCTTCCACCTCAGCAATGCCTTTACCCATCACATTAATGATTAATCAGTCTTTAAACCAATATACTTCAAGTTCCCTTTGAAATTTCTTTGCAGGAATCGTTTTCTCTCTGAAGCAGAAATCACAAAGGAAATGTGAATTTTCCCTTCTCTCAATGCACATTAACTACAGTTACAGGCAACATTCCAAGGGGGAAAAGGGAGCCACGTCCCAGATTCATGAATCAAAAACCCAACCCCCAGTAACACCAGCACAGGTCTCAGCCCCCAGTTCCAGCCCCCTCTGCCCAACTGATTTCCTAAAACACCTAAGGAGGAGCAGGGGAAGGGGGGAAAATAATTGTATATTTTAACAACAGCTTCAGTGTCATGTCCTTTTCACCAGGAACTAGATGATCTCGTTTCAGAGACACATGAAAAGTAATTTTTCTTTACTCTGAATTACAGAATTTTAAACACATCAAAACATATCTTAATAAACACTCTACAAAAACCACGAGACGAAGTGCAAAGATCCATTTCCATCATGCAACGTGACACGGGGACAGACACACAAGGATAAAACGATGACAAACTGTGTTCTGCAATTTGCAAGTGGGATTTTTTTCCTCATCTATTCCAGGCTGTTAAGTAATTTAATTTTTTCTTTTTTTTTTTTTAATCCAAAGGGAAGAAGTAAAACTCTTTGTTCAGTACACAGAGGATGTTAAATACAACAACCATGAGCTCCAACCAGCACGTGTTTCCACCCCATACTCTCCCCTAAGAGCACAGTTTCAGAATCACGTGGCAATTTCACAAGTTGGAGGATGCTTGAAAAATGTTCTGAACAGAACATGTTCATCAGGATATACAAAGGTGATTACTGCAATGAGCCAGCCTTTCTGTATGAATTTATCCAAGCATAACATTTTCTGCTGGGTTCTTCTACAAGAGGTGAATTTTTGGGTTTGTTTTGGGTTTGGGTTTTTTTTTTTTTGTTTTATTTTTAAACACTCTGCTAATCAGCTTAATGGATTTTGGAAACTGAAAATTAGAAAATAACAACAAGATATTGCTAAAACCTGGAACTGAAAGTACAAACCTCTTACTGTTGTTTATGCAGACTATTTTTAGGCCTATGATTTCCTTGAAAAACATCAGCCACATAGGAGCAGCAGTACTGTACTTGAGATGAATTCCAACAGCAATGTTCATGCCAGGTAAAACAAGTTGGGATGGAATAAACATTTCTTCTTCCCCCCAAAACAAGTTCCAACATTCAGTAACATCTGATACTCGTAACAATACTCGTTGGAGAAGGAAGTCTTTCACCGTGTGATAGTTACCAGAAAACCCACCCTGCTTCCAGTGGCATTTTAGGGAAAATGGAGCAAAGTGATATGTTAAATAAAGATTTCCTCCTCTCCGTGTGCCTGCTCATAAAAGTCCGTCCTTTAGAAAGGGCTAAAGACATTAAAAACCAGTTTGATTTTTTGCTCAGACGTAAAGAAAAAGGATTATTCTTTCAGCTGGTCAGTGGAAAAATAAATGTATCTATAAGGAGAAAAGAGGAACAGAAATTTGATCCAGTCTGATACACCTAAAATAAGGAGCAACAGTGGGAGTTCAGAAAAGATCAATACACTGTGTTCAGAGACTTCTCAGTCAATGTGAGTCAAGACCAAACAATTTATCCAGTAAATTAAACTAATAATCCAGTCAGATGAGAACAAAGCCTAATTCAAAATAAACACAAATTCACCATCATTAATTTCTATTTTTAATTCTTGCTATGCTCTACCCAAAACACGAGTGAGGCCACTTGAGTACTACTTTGTGTGCAGAACTCACTGCTGTGAGAGATTGTTCTAAGCCTGCTGGAGAAGTGCCCACCATCTACTGTGTCAGCAGTGAACTTACAGGGAGAAAGAGAAGTGACCTTGGTGAAATAATTCAAATAAAACTGTCAAACCACGAAACCAAATTTTATACTGCGAGCAAGTCTTGCACCGAGTTACAGAGTCAGTTTTTTGCCTCTGTAAAATTTTCCCAGAGATTATATGGAAAAGCTATTTTCCAGAAAGCAAATAATTCATTCAGCATCGCTGCCAATTCTCACTTAGGGCCAGATTCTGGACAAGACTAAATAACAGGATCAGCTACTGCTCTGCAAAATACTGTCACGTAGTATGAGGCACTTTTGCCTGTGTTATAAAACATCAATCCTACTATGACACATGCTAACAAAAAAAAAAAATAAAAAGAAGACTTTAAGTTATTTGTAGTCAGCAACACTGAGAAGCAGCATCTCTAGGATAAGCAGTAAATGTGTGTCTGAGATAGTAAAATGAAAGGTATTAATAAAAAATTAAAACTATCTGAAATAAAAAATGTGCTTTTAAGGGTGCACTGAGGAGACAGATTCAAAGAGAGAGATACACAGAAACTTTCCTTGGCTCCTGCAGGTCAAAATAATTAAGTCATACATGTATCCCCATTTCTTTCCAAATTTTTACAAAGCTTATTATGTCAAAACCACATTCCAATTTCACATCAAGATATACGCTAGTACCTGATTTATTCTGGAGTTTTTTCCTACAGAGAGAGTTGCTTTATCCCTGTGTGGGGGGAATTTCCTGAACGAACAGTGCTGCTGCCAGACAAAGAGCTGCAGCCTGCGCTTGTTTTCCCTCCTGGAAAGGTGTGTAACACACGGAACCTTCCACCCCAGAACCAGCACAACTCCACCGCTCGGGGAAGCCCGGGAGGGGGAACTCACACTGCCTTTCCTCGAGCATTTCCTGACAGCCTTTTCAATAAACAGTAACTGAAATCTTACTCCCTGTGATCTGACGAAAGGGTTGGCAGACAAGGATTATTTTTTTTTTTTTTTTGCTTTGTGAAGAAGAGCTTTTGTTTTCAGTCTAGAACAACACTGGAAAGGTCTCTTCAAACTGACAACACACCTATATTTGAAGAGCTTTATTTCCACCAGGTTTTTTTTTCTGGTCGAGTCATAACTTGAATTTGTATACAAAATGTCTCTGTTAAAAGACACACTAAGATCTCATCTTCTGTGTCAATAAGACAAATCAAGAAATCAAAATTTCAACCCCAACTAAAGACAGCATTTGTTCATAAACCTCAACAATAGTACTAGATCCCTGAATTTGTGAAGTTTCTTGCCTCTGAAGGCCCCCAGGTATTTCACAGACAGTAAATCACACTCCCAACTCCTGCCTGCCTTCATTCAGGCTGCATTTCCTGCCTCCACCATCGCACCCCAACGCACACCTTGCAATAACCCTGCTTTAAAGGCAGGCACTCAGAGAGAGACTTAATTGCCCAGAGTCCCTTGAGTCAGTGGAAATTTTCATTTTCACTGAGTCATGTGTTTCTACCAAGATATTACTAAGAATTATCAAGATTTCACTAAGAATTACAGTTGCATTTACCCTGATTGCCTCTAAAAAACAGTCTTTCCAATTCAAGTTTCTATGTCCAGAAAGAAACTAATATTTGTTTACTGATCTCCGTAAAGACCAAACTGTGCCAATGCCCAAGAGATTTTTATTTATTTATCTATACCTTATCAGGACTACAAAACTAACAGAACTCCCCCTAAAGTAGTTTTAAGGTGAAATTTAACTGAACATTATAAATGTGAGTGTACTTTTTATTTTTCAGAACAGATCACGCTTTACTTCTACTTTACTTCCTTTTTAGTCCTTGCCATAATCCTTTATGTTATTCAGCAACAGCTTTTAAAAAGCTCAGCAGTTAACTATTTGATAAATTCTGTCTTCAGCTATGCTGTTAGTATTTATGGTATCCTGCAAACATGGACTATGTGAAACCAAACTTGTCAGGTTTTTCTTCAAAATTAAGTTAAAAATTAAAACTGGCACATCATTAGTTTTTTGTTTAAAGATATACTGATATTTTCTGTTATTTGGCCACTGAAGACGTGCCACAAACACGTTACTGGGTAATTAAAATTGTTCAGAAAGGCACAGTTCTTTTATTCTTTTCTAAACAAAAGTAGATGGAGAAAATAAATGCCATCAAAACCTTTGCAATTACTGTAACTACTTCACAATTAGGAAAGGAAAAAAAAGCCTTTAGGGATGGGCACATAGGGACAGTACTGTAAGAGAATTATTGGTACAATTAGGAGAGAACTACATTGCATTTAAAAACATCTCATATACGATGTTCCTGTAAGGAAATTCTGCACGTCATTCCTCAAACATAAGGATCCCATTCTAAAGCAGATTTATACTGGAAATGAACCTCGAAATGTAGTGCAAGACGCAAAAAGAAGCAAACTGAAAGACAACTCTTCGGAAATCTGTCCCAAGAAGCTGCAAATGTATTCTTGGTTTCCAATTCCAAGTCAAGGGGTTATTATAATTTCTTTATCAAAGCAGCAAGTCACATAAAAAGATTTACAAACAGTTTAAAGCTCAGAATTTAATTATAGATGGCATTAATGCGTACATATCGCAGAAAAGTGATTCTGAGAGCGGCCCCAGCTGTAATTCCAGAAGAACCTTGAGCATTCCAGCCACTTGGAGGCGGAGGGGCACCATGGGTCTAATTTTGAAGCAAATAATGAGAAAGCTGAAAAGTATGACTCCATATATTTGGAATCATCTTGTGGTAATCAAGGTTACAGTTCCTTATATGGCACGGAGAACATGAGGCACACACAAAAAATAGATTATTAGAAGTGGGGGGTATTAAAAAACTGTGACTATGGCAAAAAAAGCCACGACCCGCTCAGCAAAGCCCCCTTAACTTTTGTGCCTCCATGAAGCTCCAACCTTGCCCTAAAATCGAGGCTGGTTACGCACCCGGCTTCCCAAACTGCCTAATTAAAACAGCGTAATCCGCCGGGAGGCATGAATGAATCGGAGACAAACCCAGCAGAAGGCAAAGCAGCCCTCCAAAAACTGCCAGCCATCGAAAAGGAAAATGGGGAAAAGGTAGGAGAAGGAGAAAAATCTATTTAAAGAGGTTGTAGTTGTCTCTTTCCCCCCCACCCCCCCTCTCTGCCTGTCTAAAGTTAGTCTGGCTTAGAGGATGCACTAACTTTCCCAATCAGTTTTACATTACAGCACAAGTCCAGAAATAGCTCCCAGCCGCCTTGGCCTCTAGCACGGTTGCCATGACAATGGAACCACAGGGCTATAAATAGCTCATCAGCACCAAATCTTGTGAGACACATCTGGAATGGGGCCAGCCCAGCCCCGGCCTGACAAATAAAAATAGGCACAGGCAGTTTCAAAGGCTGGAAAGGTACAATGTGGCTGGGGCCGTGCGGAGCGGCGGGCAGGGAAACGGGTTTGATTGCTTGTTAGCACGAGATTTATTTGATAGGAGATTGGGAGAGGTATAAAAGTCACTTTATTGCATGCTAAACAGCCAGCCTTTCTCTAAGGTCTATTTTTCTTTCTTTCTCCCCCCGTTCTGCAGCACAACCATCCCGCTTTTGAAACTCTAACAATGCGGCCTTTTGCCCAGGAGACCATTAAAATAAGGGAAAACAGAAGGAAAGAAAAGAGATCTTCAAAATTGCCCCCCCCCCAACTATTTCTATACATTTTTGGCTCAAGTGTACTGAAGTGCTCCTGCGGGTCTGACAGGCATCCTGGCCGGGATCCTGCACGGGCCGGAGCGCTCTGCTCCGGTTAAATCAGTCACGGGCTGCTCGGGGCCTCCAGGAGCCTGGAGCGGGACGTGGTTCCCAAACCCTGTGCCAGGCTGGAGCCATGGCTGCTCGGCCTCAGCATCATCCCCTGGACCCTCACCAGGGACTCTGTGGGCTGTGCCGAGGGTCCAAACCAGCTGTGTCTGCAGCCCAGGGCGGCCCTGAGCCGAGCCTTCCGACTTGGGGGGCAGATCTGGAGTCAGGGCACAACCCATCCCACTTCCAAATGGCTCCACTTGACAAAACCGCCTCTGGAGCGAGCATTTTCTTCCACTTAGTGGGTGAGAAAATGTTGTATTTTTAGCACAGACTCTTGATCAACCCATTCAATTACATCCAAATTATCTGTGTGGGAACAGAATGTTATGTCAAAAATGTTATTCAGTGTATTTGTCAATATTACCCAACAGAAGACATTTGTATAATCAGGAGATTCAATATTTTCTACAGCACAGGAAAGCAGCAGTGCAGGAATCAGACTGAAGTCGTGAGGTTTTGTTATTTCAGACACACTGGAAGTAGTAGTCAGTGTGACACAACACAGAGAACGCCACTCTCAAAATATAAAATCTTAGTTGCTCTATCAAAAACCAATACAGACTACAGATGGTGATCAAAAAAACTGCAACTATAATAAGCATTAAGCCCCAGTAAAATATCTTCCATCTGCCATAAAGGCACCGTGCACGCGCTCCACGCAAACTGCACCATCAGCCCACAGGATTCCTTTAGGTCCCTACATGGATATTTTCATTTCTAAAAATTGTAGAGTAACTTCCACCCAGGCTTAAAGCTGTATGTAAACTTCCCTCCTCTTCCCCCTGCCTTTTACCACATCCAGTTTGCTCCCCTGCCATCTGAACAACGAATGCTTCAGAAACAGCAGTTCTCACAGAAGTATTCTGGATAATGTTCTTTATAACATGCAATGCAGGATTTATTGTTTTTTATAAAGATACTCCAAGTTAGTTTAAGAGCCTATTCCCAACTGCAAGTTTTGAGTTAAATTATGTAAAGAACGAACTACATATATTTTTTTCTTCCTTAAGACAGCAATTCTTACATTACTACGAGATCGCCCCTTCTGGCTCATATAATGGACAAACTTTGTCTGGGAGGAAGATGAGAAGGAGAGGGCTATAGAGCAGCAAACACTACATGAGGTAACCCAAACATAGCCAATATTCCAGTGCATTGCTGGAAGGACCTCCATGGCACCCCAGGATACCTACCAGTTCCCCTCTGCCATTGACTCTTCACCTTGACTGGATGCTGCTTATGGATCCCTCCTCCTCCAGTGATGGCTTTGGAGGGGTATCCCCCCCTAAGGAGATCATCTGTGCTCCTTTACCCTGACCAAGGCCACAGCTCACCCCAAACTCTACATCCCAAGCCCCATTCCCAGCTCCCACATGGAACTGTTCTGCACAGCTTCCCCCACTGAGAACCAACACAACCCCAAGCACCCGAGGCTGCTCCAGCTGCCTTCACTTCTACTTTGCAAACCTGTAGGAAGGTGTTTTCACACTCTCACAACCACCAAGCCAGACTGACTAAACCCAAGTCCCCCCGCGTGGCCCCGAGGCTCCCCCGCCACACAAGCCCATATATGTCAAATAACCTCGGAGCAGCCCCTCACCCCACCCCACATGACTTCAGCTGCTCCGAGGCCAAGGCTGGGAACAGAAATGAAAGGTAACGGTATGGATGAGATCACTACACCAGGATCTGATCCCAGGGCAAGCCTGGGGCGGGAACATGAGGTGAGGGAGTGGGAAGGAACATGGTGCAATCCCCATTAACTTTTTTTTTTCTTTTAACAAGGCTGCGAAAGAAGACAAAAACCATGGGAAAAGGTGAAGCAATTAAATGTTTGCTCACTTTGCTTTGCTTTCCGTCCCTCTTCTCCAACTTTTCTTCCTGAATTCTGGAGGGCTGAAAACACCAGACTAAGATCTAATTGAAGAGCCTGTTTCTTGCAAAACACTATCGAAGTTGCTTTAGATACGGAGTATTTTATCTTTTCTACACTTTAAAGGAATTTTGCTTGCCTGCTTTCATTTTTACCTATCCTTATTTCTCTTCTTCCTGATGCTGTAAATGGTTTTAACCTCCTGTGACTCTCGAAGACTCTATTAACTTCCAGATACTCCATCAAGTTTGGTATCTTTTCCAGTTATTTCAGCAAAAGCTTTGCACACTAAAGACTACAATTTTTAATTTTATGCATCAAGCTGGACTAGTGACAACTCCAGTGTGGCTGACTTCAACTTCTCTCCTAACTGCTCCCCATAAATACTCATAGTTTTAATATAATTTTTGTCATGCCTGTCTTCTGAAAGGTGGGAAAAGGTCTGTATCTATGAACAAACTCAGGGATTTTTGTTTTAAGCCTTTTTTAATTAAGTCCCAGACCTTATACACAGTGAAGAAACCAACACAACTGCATCACTCCTGTGCTCTGTGGGGACTGAACTTGGAGAGAAACTTTAAATTTAATAATTTTTCACAATCTAATCTAATTTAAATCCAGTACATGCAATAGGGATCTTCTCAGACAGGTTTAAGAATATTTGTCACTAACTCAGACTAAGGAGCCTGTTAAAGTGAAGTCATTTATGCAAAGTTCTATATGAGTAATTTTTAATGAAATTAAAGAGTGCCTCTACAGAATATAAAGTTGTTTGAAATCCCCCCATATTTGATTTCAAATCAGAAAATTAAAGCTTCCTTCAATTCCAGATGTAATTTTTAATATAAAACAATCTATGCATGTTGTAAGTATACGGCCCTTTTACTGTAGGCTGCTCTGAGCAATTAAAACAGGTGAACCTAATGGGATATCCTTTCATTGTGTTTCAACAAAATATTTTTATGAACCTTGTCCTCATGGTCTGTAGCTCCCTCCAGTGCCATCAAATCAGTAGATTTGTTTTCAGCTGATAAAGATCATCACATATGTATTATTATCACAGAATTGTCAGCATTAACAATAGTAAAAAATTATGTTAATAATTTAAAACACTAAAAAAAGGGCCTTCAGATGATAAAAGAATTAATAAACTAATGCTTCATACTTGTTTCTGTAACTTGAAGGAACAAACTAATCTGTAAAACCAGATAAAATAAGGGTTCAGACAGTTCCCACATTTTTCAGCTTGTGTGTGGCTTGTAAACCTAAACCTAAACATGGAGAACACAGAACCAGGCACTTCCCCAGCTGCTTTTGGAAAAATGGGCAACATTGTTTGTAACAGAAATTTTAGGGACAGAGGCAGGCGGAGCTGACACGATCCCACGTGACAGAAAGGAATTTTGAACCCAAGACGGAGTTTCCGCAGGAACTAGGGAAGCAGTGATAGCTCAGGGAAGGAATCAGGCCCCAGATGAGCCCAAAACAATGGGAAGACAAACTGTTGCAGGGTTCTGAGCAGGGTGGTGAGGGAGGACTGCACTGCCCTATTTAAATACACTTGTAGGAAGATCTCCAGCAAAACAGTTCCCATGTATTTAACGTGCGAGAACAGAAATCCAGCGCTGGAGTTTTGCCTACTCAGGCACCATCCCAGCTGAGATTTGTGTTTTAGGGAGGTAGGTTCTTTAGCAAAAAGGCAGTAATTTTGACTCTGATCCTGCTCACAGGAGGCTCAAATGTTTAATTTATTTCCCGTGACACTCGGGACTGGAACTGCAGTTGGTGTCTTCACAGAGCTACCTGTCAATACCTGCTCGGGGCTGACAGTTCCAACAACTCACAGCAGCTCACGTTTCAGCTTTTGCTTTTCTCAGAGGAATTCATCCTTCTCCCCTCCTTCTTTTTTTAAACATTCTTCTTTCAACTCAGCAAAAACAACTCCAGGCCTCTGTAGAGCAGACACACAACCTGGCATACAACTGAAAGCATCTGTAAAGAGCACACCTCTCTTTCAGAAGTGAGTTGTAAAGTTATTCTTCTTTTTTTTTTCTCAAAAGCATTTGATCACGCAATTTAATAGCAGGTATACTCAAAAAAATCATTTTAAACCAAGCAAATGATACAGAGCTGCAATAGCAATTTCATACTGTGAATTTTGAGCAGGGCAGTGACACTGATCTCTGGCTACTATAAAAAGCATTGCCTGCAAATATCTGGTTCTTTTGCCATACAACAAAACAGAGAAGTCAAAATGAAGTGCTTGTCTCTCCCTGGTACACGTTACATTCAGGCAGATAAAAGGAGCAAGAAATCAAGCTTGAAGCCAAAATCAAAGACAAACAATAAAGGTGACCACACTACTTCTGTGGGAAAGCCACTCACAGGAGTGACCACGGTTCTGGAATAGTGCAGCCCTCTTTTATTCTCCATGAAAAACCTGTCAGTCATCCAGTTTCATGGTTTTGCTCTTGGCTTAGAGTTTTGCTACTCTTAAAAGGAAAATCTAATACAGACCCTCCACTTCTGCTTACTCACATATTTGTGATAACACCAATACACAGCTCCTGACTACGGAATATATCCCCAAACTGCATTTGAGTATTTAGTGCTTTTAAGCCCGCAATTAAAACAGACAACTGACAGAATAATGTGGCTTTACAAAGGCTCACAAACAGCCCCAAATTAACACGGGACATGACACACCATTTTAGAATCTTTTAAATAAAATATTTTGGCCCTTCCCCCTCTCTTCCCCACTGACCTGCTAACTCGACTCAATTCATTCTGAAGCTGAATTCTAATCTTTATAAAAATATGAACTTTAAATCTCATCTCTCAAAACACACACCTGGCTATTAAAACCTTTAAAAACAGTATTAAAAGCTCCAATCATTCAAATGTCTGTAAAACAGACAGTAGGATACACTTTGTATTTACAAAACGCATTTTAACATTTGCAAAATGTGTTTTCTAACGCGGGCTTTTCTGAGTTGTGTGCTTTTAAGACTGAAGTGACAGAGAATTTAGAATGAAGTGTGCACAGGAAAAGTAAAATCCCTGACAAGGCACAAGCTCTGCCTGTTTCCTCTCCCAGCCCAGTCACGCCGGCTGGTTTCGGCACAGGGAGGTTTTCCACGGCAGCCTCTGACTCACAGAGGAACAGTCAGGTGCTGCAAAACATGGAACTGAGACAGGACTGGAGTGATGTGTGTGGGTGAGGGTTGGGCATGTGGGAGAAAAAGTTGGGAGGCGAGGGGAAATTTCGGGAGGACTTTTAAAATCCCTTATTCTCTAATTAGCTTGTATTGTAACATTCTAATGTTAAAATGAGGAAGTTGTAAGTCAGCTGCTTCAGGTGGAATTAGTTCCTTTAAACTAGCTTTATTGACTATGTTTATTACCTATATAAAAGTGTTGTAACTACCTAAACAATTATTAAATGTATTATTCATAGAACATCATTATTTCAGCATTACAACTCTAAAAGCCCTCAGCAGCAGAAGGGACAGATCTATCTTGAAATGGAACATTATACTCAGAAGAATATTAAGATTCAGGGGGTACTAGAGGTGACACATATGCAGTCTCAGCATCCTCCCTGGCTGCCTTGTTGGCAGACTTTCCAGAGGCCAAGGACCGGGAAAGTCTTCTCACACAGCCCCATCCCTCTTTCCTGACACAGGTTTCTGCTCCCAGGCACTGCCAGAGCCTTGGCCACAAACCACCCTTCAACCTCTGTGCTGAGCTATGCTGTAAAAAACTGCCAAATTTAAATTACTGCCATGTTCTCTGGAAACCTTAACTCCAGTCCCACCTTTCCTTATGGAAGAGAACAAATAAAGAAAGATTCTACACATCATGACTGTGAAATACAAAATGGTGCAGTGAGTTCTACCTGTGCAGGTGCCATGAAACAAACACTGAGAGGTGGGAGAGAATTTCATCTCAGTGGGCATTAATTCTGAAACTCCAGGGGTACTGGTTTATGCTTCTTTGTTCTTGAAAAGAAAGTATCACAGAGCTATGAATAACAGCTCATTTTTTCACTACAAGTGGGTGGACTCCCCACCCCCTCACACTCAGTCTCAACCGGGCAGCATGGAATCCAAGGGAAGGAAAAGCCAAACTGAAGAGCCCAAGGTGTGCACTGAAATTCCAGAAAATCTCCAAATTCCATTGGATGATTAAAAGCCATTGGATTCCAGTAGAGGACATGCACATCTTGCCCATCTCTTTGTCTGCAGAGGGCAGTGTCTCTTGTTTGCATCTTAAATGGCTGAAACCCTAAACCTGAATTATTCATTAACAGATTACAAATTTCCTCTTCTACATGAAAGAAACATTTAAACAGTCTCAGGAGAAGAACTGAACTAAAACAGACACTAAAAATCATGGGTATAATTGCTGCACTGGGAAAGATAAGAGGGGGTCTGAGATGATATTTCCCTTCCCCAAATGTTGTCCATATTCCCACATCAACACTCCTTCAGGGGTTATGAACCCAGCGGGGGCTTTTGGCTGCCCAATATCCAAGTCTGTTATTCTGCTCAAAGACATAAACCCAGCAACCCTCTTATGACACCTGACTCTAAGGAAGCACTAAATGATGAACAGCACCCTTCAGAGTTGCAGTCCTGGTTCAAATACGTACCTGAAACTTTGTGGCCATCTGATATTCACAGCCCAGAGATCTGGAAATAAATGTGCAACTCAAAGCTGTGCTCGGAAGCAGAGGCACGAGGCAGCTCCAGGGGAACAGCCCTGGGTTGGCTCACCTATTGCTCTGATACCTGCAACTGGTAACTCTGCAATTTTAAGAGTGCTGAGGACAATTCCAGGATTTCCACTTGTTCTGCATTCCTATAATTAGAGCTTCCGGATCGTGGTTTACACTTAGAACAGCAGCAAAGGTTGCAAGGTGGGGGAGACTCAGATCAGATGGGTCACACGGGGAGAAAGTCTGGAGAGAAGACTCAATGGTTCTGCTGAAAGGGAGGTGTGTTCCTACATTACCTACACCATAGCAGGTGCTTATTTATACATACACAGTCTATAAACACCATAACCATATGTGAAACAGCTTTTATCACACGACAATGTTTTAACTCCACTTCCTCTACTCAGTGGCAAATTATTAGACTCACCACAAAAAAGGGTGTCTGAGCACAGCAACCGATACATTACACAGAAGTTAATAATATGTGACTACTAAATATAGCCATTCCCGCTTTTCTTCTACATTTTGCTGCCTAAGAGATTTCTGCAGCATCTTGCACACACTGGCTGCCCTGTACGGATTGTGATGCTCAAAACTAGTGACAGGTGCAGAGCTTTCAAAACAGCACTCTTCCCTCACACCATCCCACCCACGTTCAGCTTCAGCTTGTAAAACTGCACTTATCTGCTTTGTAGAGATGCACACGGACAGGAAGTCCAAGGAACAGACTGCCAACAAGCAGAGGAGAAAATTAAAAAAGATCTGAGACGCTAATAAACCGTGCCAGAATTACACACTGCGGCTAAACACAGGTTTTAAGGGAACATCACTGGAGTACTTCTGCAGATAAGCATAGCTTTCATTTTAATTAAAGGAGAAAATTCCCCTCCTTTGAATGAACTCACTTCCACAGGAGAGATCCATGTTTTACTAGCACATCTTACGATTTTCTGTTTCTTTGCCTAAAGACAATAGAATGGGGAACAAAAAGAACCCCTAAAGGTCTATATAATTTATATTAAGGTCACTGACTTTCTTGATCGTGGCTCCGAACACCAAGCATTTAAAAAAACCCCACAAGCCCCACACTGCTCTGCAGTAGAACTTCCTCCTGTTACCTACATTCATTTTTATCAGTATGAACTGCAGATACTTACTGGAGTTACAGTCAAAAGGTATCCCAAGGGGAAAAAAAAAGCTTTGACTAACATCACAATCCAAAAATGCAACTTTTTAAAGAGTTGTCTGGACACAAACCTGAGTAAGGTGCTTGAGGGGACTCTGCTTGATCAAGGAGGTGGGACTGGATGGCCTCAGTGCTCCCGTCCAACCCTATCCATTCGGTATGATCCTGTAACTACTGATTTCTAAGGGAGACCACCATACATTTACATAGTCTAACTCTGCAGAGAAAAATCTGTTTCAGTTTTCTTCTTGTCCAGCATTAATCCACTATAATGCTTTGTGGTGTGGGTGTCAGAAAAAAATGTGAAACGGTTCAGAGTTTAAAAGAGACGCTATTTAAATCTGGATAGTACAACCTGATTCGTCCTGTAAACCTCGTATGCATAAAAGCAGCATATGCTTGTACAGATTCTGGTAATTACAGAGGTTTGTTTCAAAAAAACCCGTGTTTCATACAATATAAACACGGTAATTGTCACATTATCTCACAATCTACATTGTGATTTCAATTATGCACAACAAAGGGACTGCTCATGAGAACTGAGCTGAGAGGGTAAATCACACCCCTCATAATAATAATAGTAACAAACCTGTGTTCATTAGTGTCTGTTTGTTTTTAAAAGGTATTTGTTGAACTATTACAAACATCTCTTACAGACTGGTGAAAAAGAAAAATGTACTGGGTGTGGCATCAATCTTTCATTTGTAAGACTTGTCTTGAGGGAAATCGGTTTCATATTCTTCACAGCCACGTGACTTTATCAGAAAACCGCAGTACACAATTTTGGCATAATTAGCAGGACCTTCTTAAATTCAGCCCAGAAGAAAGCTCTGAGGGAAATAAACACATTTCACATCATTAGGGAAAGTCAAAGCTGAAATGGAGGTACCAGCCTCTGCACACAACAGCAGAAATCCTACCTATTTTTAGTTCACAATTCCAATAAGAAAACAGCTGGGAGTCTAATGAAATTATCTTGGTGACAAATTTAATGGACTGAACACTAAAGTTACTATTTTTAAATAAAGTTCCTAATTATCCTTCAAAACAAGAAGCAATTAAGCAGCAGAGGAGCTACAGCTTCCCAAGTGTCTGCTGAGGCTCGGCTCCAATCAGATTGAAACTGGGAAATGGCTCAACACCTTTCTGATCCTAAAAATTGGTGGAGGGCCAAGCTTGGGGTTTGGTTAGGGTTTTTTTTTAGTTTAATGAGAGCAGTTCTGCTTTGACCTGTCCTGTCCAGTCCTGCCTTGCCCTGTTTTTCCCTGCCTGATCCCCAGTCACCCTCCTCATGCGCTGGGAATGCAGCTGCACAATCCACAACGTGCTCGGAGAGGAGACTGTGGAGGAAAATAGAAATGGAGCACAAAATGTCTGAAGAGAGCTGGTGAAAACCATAGAGGAGAACACACTACTTGGATCCTAGAGTAGTTCAGCGCCGTGGAAGAGAGGTGGACAGGGAAGTACTCCAGAGGCAATGGAGAAGGGTCAAGGCTCCTACCTAGCCAAGAGCTCTGAAAGAGCACAGAGGAGTTCTGATATTTGCCACTTCAGTGAAACAGCTACATAAATCACAATAAAGCAACTTTTAATCTGACATGTTCTTCTCCAAATAGCTCTTTAAAACTAGACATTTTAAATACTGGTTCCCTTGATAACACACTGTGACACCAACGAGTCCATTTTACTTGTAACCTCACATTCCACACTCCTATGTACTATACACCGGATTTCTGAAAAAACTTTGAACAACAGGGGTAGAGAATTAGAGTTAGCATTGAAAATACACTAGCACACTAACAACTACATTTTCATGTGACATGCCAAGATCCTAGAGTCTGGAATGCCCATTTGGGGAATATATCATCTATGCTGCTAAACCAGATCTCTAAATCCATCCTCTCACTCCTTCTACCAAACCACTTCATCATGTCAAGATGCTTGATGACATTGCAATACTTCTTGGCATTAGTACCACGAAAGATTGATCACCCTTCACTCATCTGATTTCATTTAAAACCTCACACTATCCAAAATCATCCAGTGGTTTTCGCAGATGTGAGTTTTCATATTTTTCTTGAATAAGAATTATATCAAAACAGCAGTTTACAAATGAGGAAACTATGTTTCACCCAAGTCTGGCCTTTGATAACAAAATGTGTGTCTCCTAAAGCAGTTCAGCTCTGTGGAACAGAGGGGAACAGTGACTCCTCCAGAAGAAACAAGAAGCCACTCTGAGGTAAAAGAAAGGAGACTGCACACCTAAACTGCAAAATCTGTTCTTCATGGCACACGTACTGATAGGCAGAGCTAATGAAAAGACCAAAATAAAACAATAACCTGGAGACTTGAGCAACATTGGCTCACTCATAAGACTCAATCTGATGTAAGAATATCCAGAGAACAGCCACACTCTTCATGAAACTATGTAAGGAAATTGCCTTGCCAGACATGAAGCTTCAAGATGCACACGGTCCCTGATATTTTATACTATAAATAATTAAAATCCCTCTGAGATGCCTTAGCAACAGAAGTGGTGGACAGCGTGGTATTGAGCAACTTAGCAAGTATTACAAACATTAATAACAACAACTGAACAATCAGAACAATAAACGAACAATCAAAAAGGGCAAATTAACACAGCGTGGGGATTTTGCAGGTACACTGCTATTTTCATTTATTTATATATATTACTTAGGCTTCAGAAGGATTTTATTTTTTATTTTTTGTAAAAACACAAATCTCAGTCAAGATCCCACAGCAGGACTTGGCCACCTGACCTGAACTGGATGTGGGTCCTGCCAGCACCACACTCCTCCAGACCCTCCTCTAGGACCCAAGGCTCCTTCCCTCCCCCAGCTGCAGCAGCTTTCCTAAAAATAGCCCTCTTCTAGCTTTTCCTTGAGCTGCAGCTTACATGAACCCTCTGGGGGGGGGGGGAGGGAAACCTTGTGGAGTACCCAAGGCACTTCACAGGAAATTTTGCGGGGCAGCCAAGGTGTTTCAAGTGTAAATTATCACCCAGACACTGAAACCCCTCACTTGTGTAATGAACACACTGCAATTCAGCTTTGATGGTGCAAACCCTTCTCGGAGACTTAATTAGTGTACTACAATACAAACACAGTTAACACAGTTAAATATAATTCTAACACGTTTCAGCTACAAAATCAGTGTATAATATACCACAAAGTAATCAGTTAAAAATGGTGTTTCAAATCACAAAACTTATCAATCACATCCTGCTACAAAATTATTCTTAATCACATGTAAAATTTGCCAGCAATTTCTTCCAGTTTATTTAGAACTAATCACATACTATAAAAAGTACTTAAAGATTACTTAAGCTCAGCATCAGTTTGAGAACTTCTTCACCTAATATGAGCTTAATCTATTTTTTAATTTTCAGCCTGCCCTTCCTATAGTTGGGATTTTATGACCATGTTCTCTGCATGCAAGCACATGGTCTCAATAAACTTCTGAGCCTGCTGGTAAATCTGTACCAAATGTACTGCAGACATCTTTGTCAGGGGTCTCTCAAAACCAGTAACTTCAGCAATACCTGTGAATGCAGGCAAGCACCAGACAAAAGAAATTTAAACTGAAGTCCCCAGTGAAGGAAACGCTTTGGTGGATCATGGAACAGTGGAGTTCCCAGAGGAGGAAAATGAGGGAACGTGCAAGTCAGCACTGAGTGCTCCCTCTCCCTGGGACTGGCAGTGATGTATCTGCAGTGTTTCAGTCCAGGGAATAATTGGGAATCGAACCTGGCGCTTTCACACTGTACCAGCAAATGTACTGGCCTCATTTGATCCTTGTATCAGGAATTTTCTGTTGCCTTCTATCTTTTGGAATACTGTGGTTTTTAATTCCTTTTTTAAAAGCAAGTCTTTAATGAGGTTTTATAGTATCCTTTCAGGTCTCAGTTTGATAAAAGTATTCCCCTAATTGTCACCCTCCAATCCTGAGATGTTCCTTTTCTGCAGCAGAACAGCCCGAGCGATAACAGCTCTCGTAAAAAACAACAACCAACTGTGCTACAAAAGCTGTTGTGCCTGCTGATCCTTCTGTGAACACCAGAACCAGCAGCTCCCAAGGTCAGGCAAAAAGTTCCAGCAGCTACACACCCACCAAGGTGAGTAAACTGCAAAATCCTAAAAACACCAGTCACACCTGCTCCACGGTGGGAGCACACGGGAAGCGCATCGTTCCAGCAGCCCTTTCCTGCTGCAGCAGCATTTTCTGTGCCTCCCACAGTAGCAGCCAGACAGACTCAAGGGGTCTTCCCTCTCAAGATCCCCTCATGCACCAGCACTGCATCCCAGCACTCCTACCACCAAATCCACCCAGGAGCATTGCTCCAGCCTTACACAGGCCATGCAAAAATGATGCAATCAATGCCACACTCCTTCTTGTTTCCTCAAGCGTTTATTTATAGCTTGCTCTGTATTTTGTGCCTGCAGATCTTCCTCCTGCAGGAGGGATTCCTGGGCAAGGCTGCTCCAGCCTCTGTGGAAGTCTTTTATTCCGCTTGTTTCTGTCTCATATTGAATTGTTTGTTCCAACCACAGCTCAAAACAACCCTTGTTCAGGGCTTTCTCTGAACAAAGGGACGTTGCACGAGCATGGGAAGGAAGGGTGAGTGAAAATTAATTCTCAGGAACCAATAAGAGTTTTAACAGTTGCTTCGATTGATTCTCACCACTTGACAGCTATGGTTTTTTATCACTAGAGTAAAATCCAAGACTTTTACACCATTAAAGCTGATACTCACAATTCAAGATGTTGTTTGCTCTGTTTTTTAATAAGGTTATGGGAATTTTATAGTAAAACTGAGCACACTTTTTATATTAATGAGTAAAACTTGAATAAATACAACTGTCTAGTACATCCTGGGTGCATCACAACCTTACAGAGTTTACATAGACACAATTCCTCCTCTTATTTAACTTCTCACCCTACTTCACTCTGGCCCAATTCATTCATTCATTCCTAGTTCAGACTGACCACTACCTGTCTTCACAAAAACCAGAGGACTGAAGGATTACTGTGTACACAATAATCTACTATTTTACTCATTCTGATTTTCTTGAAATGTGTGTTTTGAGCAATGCCATTACAGAAGTCTCACCTGCAGCAAACAGAGTTGTTTTTAGGGGGGATTTGTTGCATTTTCCCTACCATTAAAAAGGTATATTCTGGGCCTAGAGAAAATAAAAATATAGAAAAAAAGAGCAATATCATTGCAAGATCCACACACAGCAAAGGCAAACCTGACAATCCCAAGCTTTGCCACTTGTCTGACTTTCTGCACGTGTCAAACCTCCTCCAGCACTGGGCCTGTCCTGCAGTAAACGCACCGATGGTCTGTCCATCAGCTTTGCAAGAGGAGCCCAAGCCAGTGTTTACTACAATGTGAGATCCCCTCTCTCCAGGAATGTGAGGCATCACTGGAAGGATGAAAGGCTGCTCAGCAGAACCCCAAGGAATCCACACAATCAACCATGCTTGTGAAACCCACTGTTAGTGAATTAACTCACAGGAGGAGAGTTCCTGTAAGGGTGAATCCAGGCTCTTGAATTTTCTTTTAATCTTTACAATCATGAAAGAAAAATAAAATTGTGTGGGAATACTATGGTAGTAGCTACATTTAATGTTTGTATGTAACAATGCAACACACTAATTTCTTGAATAAATTATTTTGTGTCAAGTCTGTAACACCCGTGATGAATTTCTCAAAATGGATTGCACACTGAGTCAGGGCTGTGAGTGCACAAGACATCTTGTTTACTAATATATTAGTTGTTTGACAAATATTGGTCATTTTAATTAGATGGAAAATTATTTATGATGTTTCAAAACTTAACAAATCATCAAGCAAAATAATCAACAAAAGTCAACCCTACACAACTCCTTGATTAGAAGATGGTAACACTACTTTTCAGGGTGGCAACTCTCTACCTGTTTTGCAACACAAACCCCAGATAAGTTTAGCTTTGGGCATAAATCTGTATACAAATACCCAGTTATGTGCAGAGCAGCCAGTGTTGTTCACTAATTCCCATTCTATTGCAAACTCGTACCTATCAACAGAGCAAGAGACCAATATAATATTCACAGCATCTCCTCCAAACCCCTCAGTGGGTAAAAGATGTTTTTTCATACATTTCTCGCATATTCTCTCACACTATTACTTAATGCCACAACAAAAACTTCTGAGGGCAGAAAAAGAAAACAGTGGGAAGGAATGAGGAACCTGTTGCCATTAAAATGCAGAAATTAGTAAGAGTTTAATTAACAGAAGGTTTTGGCTTATATTCCATCTCCTTACATTTCAACTCTTTCCCTTCACCCACAAAAAAAATTCCACTGCATTTGCATTTCTAGGTTTGCAGAGAACAGAGCCACAAAAAACAAAGCAGAAGCCTGAACAGGTATCAGAAATATGTTGACTAAGAAATCCAGACACCACTGAACCAAACAGACTTGAAAGCAATTACAAAAATATGCGTCCGATATTTGCTTTAAAAAAAAAAGCTCAGGATTATTTTATTTTCTCTTTTGAAATAGAAATCTCAGGGATTCTGCACATTTTTGCCTTTTATCTATATGTTTAAAATCATTTGGTGATGCAGGCATAATATTCTTTTTCAAACAACATGTTGCCATTTTTACCAGTAGTAACAAGGAATCTGTTCTTCTCTTCAGTGAATTATTTTTAACTCTGTTAATTAACATTATGAGTATAGGCCACCCATCAAGAAATTGGGCTGAAGAACTTTGTCTGCAGAATTCTGGACTGTAGCCAAATACTTTTAGTACAGAATTATCTTCTGAATATGCATCATTCTTAGGTTCAGACAGCAGTAGTTACTTATACATTCACATTCTTTGGTAAACTTTGGTTTCAAAGCAGACTACTAAAAGAAAGTATCAGTAGAGATACATCCTGAGCAAACTACACATTAGACTCCACACAGTATTTTCCTCTACCTAAAATGTCAATATGTCTGTTATCAAACCCTGTCTTCCTGACACTCTCCTGATCTTCTTCTGACATTCAAAATGAAACTTCTCTGTTAGAGGAGCACAGCAATCTACTGACCAAATCATGGGGGTGTCTGCTTATGATCTCAGGAAAAAATACTATTTTATGGGTAAATTTTATTTAAATAAAATGTTACCATTCATGCCAAACTATGGAAAATACTCTTGTGCATGCCTAACCTGAGCAAATGTTGTGCCTCTGAATGTTACTGAAACAAAGAAATAGTTGTTGTGTGAGCAAATGCTCCATTTGCACATGAAACCAAATGTAACACTGAGAAATGAACATCCCTTTCCACTGAATAAGGCACCAAATGAACACCAGGGTTTATCCTTAACTCTTGCAGGCACTAGAAAGAGATGTTTTTAAACTAAAAGGCAAAGTCTGAGTGTTTGGATGCAGAACTGGGTCAGGAACTTGGGGAAGAAGTTCCAACCCAGCTTTTTCACGCTCCTCAATCAGGTCAGCCCAGCCTCGAGCTGAAGGCAAATCTCCAGTATTTACAACTAGACAGGGAAAGGAAGTTGCATCTGCAGCCAAAGGCCAGAAAGGAACTGGCACATGAACAGATGTGTGGAACAAAGGAGAAATAAAAGCACTACATGAATGAAGGCAATGGGCCCGTGGGGCTACAAGTGTCAGAGTGAGTGAAGGTGGAGGCAGAATCGGGTTCTCAGAGCAAACAGCTAAACCCCTTCACAGTGACTCAGAGCAATGCAGTGGGCATCACCAAAAACCTGTGGTATGACTTCAGTTATTCACATTTTGGACTTGCAAAGGTCTTCTGGCCATCATGGCAATCACCTTTGTATTTCCTTACTGGAGCACCTAATTCGTAATGCTCAACCTGTTCCAGGACACCTTTTGTTTTGTCTTTTGCTTCATGCTAGGATGTAATTTACTTTGAAGACAGAGAAGTTTATCTGGGGTTGAGCATAGCTTGAAATTATGAATTTATGATTAGCTGTGACAAGAGTGGGAACATGTGTTGGATTCATAATCCATTTACTGGCTAAATTTAGGTAATCTGGTTTTCAGAGCACTTGCCAGCAGGCACATCCCTGCTATTGACAGTCAGCAAGAAAGGGCACACACATGGAGAAGTTGGCTATAATTCAGCTACTATATATTTGGACTCATGTTGTTAGTAGTGACTTCACTGAAGTCACAAAAAGACAGGAGCTACTGTGCTTCCAATCACCTACAGCAACCTATTTCTGTACCTAATACCCCACTGGATTGCAGAAAAAGTATAACCTGGGCTGTATTCTTCTTTTTTTAATTGAAATATAACCTTGTTTAAAATATGATCTTCAATATTCCCTCAGGCTGAAGATGAGCAGGGAGAAGACCCTAATTCAGTTCTCTCTAAGCACTCTGGAATAAAGTAAGGTGGGTTTTATAATCGAGACCAAGAATTAGAAGTTAGATGATGTGGGTCTACTCCCTGGCTTGCCAAGGAATTCACACAGCAGTAGACAAGCTCATCAGCTTTAGATCAGCAAAAGGGGACATGACTATTATTCTTCCTCATGGGAATGTTTAACAGTATAATTGTTACTGTCCGTAAGAAGCTCATGTATGCCAGGAATAAAGGCCAGGGAAATTCCTGTCCTGTTGAATGTGAGCATGCAGACATGGCTTGCAGAGCTGCAGGAGACAAGAGAAACCACTCTGTCAAAATCATATCCAATGGAAAGAAAGTAAAGGGAAAAAAAGTAATAAATAATATGAATAAGAAACTAGACTAACAGTAGTACCCCTGATAAATCAGCCACTATTTAAAAAGGTGAGACTTTGAGCAAACACACTTTACTACATGTTCCATGAAGGGAACTTTGTCACGAAGTGAAATCAACATGGAAGAAAATCATTAAGTGCTCAGATCGGGGCTCTTAATTGCTCTCTGCAAGTCTGCAAATCCAGAAATAAAACACACCATAAATCTTAATAAAAATATAAAGAATTTACAACTCATAACACATTAGAAATTAAAAAAACAGCGTGTCCACATGCGCTGATCCTTCAGCAGCCCCGCACAGCAGTCGGTTAATAGCTGCACTCCCCTCCTTTCTTTGATAAGTATTTTAAAAACAAACATCTTAAAAAATACTTCTCATAAAACCCTTCTGGAGCAGCCTGGCAGAGTTTCAAGGTACCAGAGAGGCTCTGCTGGTGCTGAAGTTGGAGAGCCGCGACTCCGCACCTCGAGCAGCCGCCTCCCCGCGCCTTCTCCTTCCCGAAATGGCAGCGGCAGGAGAAGAGCTGGCGGCAGGAAATAGCGTGAGAATGGGCTCTCTCATGCTACTTCCAGCCCTTCCTGATATCAGAGGGTGTGAAATGGGTTGCAAAGACTGTCTCTCACATTATTTCCTTTTCCACCCCAGCCAAAACCAGGAAGCGCCAGCGAGGAGATTCGTACGCAGAGAAAGCACAGCGTAAAATGAAGTACAAATTAAAATTAATAGCCAAGGCTACTAAAGCAAAAATTTAAGGATCTGTGGGCACAGCCTAATATTAGCAACTCTAGGAAAAGCAGCAGAAGGCTCATGTACCCAGGCTTTGCTTTTGATTTGCTACTGACATCAAAGCAAGTTTCTTCAGGCCATCCTCATACTTTGGGTCAGACCTTCCAGCACGGTGTCAATCCTTCATGTCCTCATGCCACAAACAGCACATGCCTGTTTGAGGGAAAGATCCTTCTTACTCTGACTACTCTGCTGTGTATTTGTGAGTCTTTTAAGACCAGAGCTCCTCAAATGAAACCTGAGCTAGAAGTATTAGCAACAACAGCACTTCAAAGAGATCACGTCTGTTCGTATTTGACAGAAGGCACAGATTTGTCAAACAGGTCTTGGCACGTCACAGTGGAAATGGCTCCTATATTTTTGACATTAATAATAATTTTAAATAAAATGTAATCCTCTGCCTTTAGGGAAGAAATATGAACGATTGTAAATAATTTAACATTGTTTAGGATTTTCTGTATTCTAGACACTTCTGTGTTCTTCTGTTTATTATTAGCCAAGAGCAGGATCACATGGCAGCTTCAGCAGGAACACTCCTTCTCCTCTGTGTAAATCCCTGCGAGATGCAAGAGCCATGAAATTTGCCCTCCTCATAGATAATGCTCCCTCCTCACAGAATACATTCCTCTCAGAGACAAACTGCGGACAACCTCACAGACCACATTGTTCTAAAAGCAGAAATGAAACTAATTACTTGGTAAGTCCAGTTTAGAAAAGGGAAACAAGCTGCCTTTCCTTTCCCTGCCTCTCGAGACTGTCAAATATGCCTCGACAGGAAGTACAGTAAAGCTCATGATGAGCAGAGGCAGCTACTCTTTCAAAATGAACAGGGTTACTCCAAAGTGACATTTTCATTTAGCCAGGGAGCTTGAGGATAAAGGGCAGGATACCAGAAGGGCTCTCCAGCAGATGAGGTTACTGGCCGGGCCTTCCAGCTTCACACCTTCAAAGATCCCAACTGCAGGGAAATGGGAAGGTACCTGTGGTTTTTGGTCTTTTCTGAGCCAACACAACCAGGAACTCGGCAGAGCAATGAAAAGAGTGTGTATTAATGGTCACTTCTTATGGGGAGACACAGAGTTGTAGTGATTCAGCAGAAAGCACTGCAGTATTTAAAGTTACTGCTCAGTAACAGGTGACAAATACCATTTCCAGACTCTGAACACCCACGTTTAAGTTAGGGAGATACAACAAATTAGGCTGAGAATATTTGTTCCCACTTTCTTGGGAATGAACATGCAGCAAAAAGTGTCTTTGCCCTTGTGCTCTGTCCATCCAGGAGAGCTCCTGACCCACCAGAAAGTTCCCTTCTCTCCTCAGCACAAACTCTGCAGATGTTTAAGCCGCCTGGAACAGTTGCCACACGAGCCCTGGGATGTGCCCCCTCCCCGAGGACAGACCAGCCCCTGAGCTCTCTGGGATCCCCCAAGCTCTGCACACATTTCATGCAGGTGGGGCAGAAACAGAAACAAATTTTATTCTGATACTGACATTTCTGAAAGACAAACAAGGCCCTGTAAGACACACGCTCCTCGCTGTTCCCTGCTAAAAGACAGGCAGAATTGATTTTTAAACACTTGGCAGAATCTCCTTGCAAAGCCTCCTATATATAACTGTGTCACAACAGTGAAAAAAAGTTCATTTTTAAAAATTGCAGAATGTTAAATGAGCCCATACCAAGACAAACTTTACGCTTAGCAATTCACACTTCAAAGAATGACAGTTGAAAAAAATTAAATTTTTTTACAAACAACTCTGAGAAGTAATTTTTGTGAACAAGAAACGTTTAGAATTTTAAAGCAATTCACTGAACAAAGAATCCATTAATATTTAAGAATTTATTCAACTTTCAAGAGCAAGAAAGGATTTTTGGAACTGGATTGATCTTGAAAGAGAAAAGTCACTTTTCCATCTCCTATTTCCCATATGCCTTTCTTGTTTTAAATGGGGACTTCAAAAGGGAATAGTGTTCAGAACCCAAAACTGCTCTCTGAAAAAGCTGACAAGCCCAACAGTTTGCTCAACTTTCTTTTTCAACTTCTATTAGCTCTAACAGCAGCTTGCACATTCAAATTACAACAGTCCTTACTTGATGAATCTCACCTACATTTTATATTTTGCCTTTGCTACATTTTTGTTGGTGGGTGCTCGCCAGGGTTATTTCGAGCTATCAATCAAGTCAGATTTTATAGGAAATAATTTTTGTCAGGTCCCTTTTTTAATTTAATTTAATATGATAAGAACAAGTTCAGCACTTCAAAGTGATGTTATCCTCCAAGACAACATTTTGCCACTACAAAGTCTCCTACTATGCATTTTTTGCTATTAAAAACAATACCACTGCATGGTCAAAAATGCCATAAAGGACAAGAACTACCAAAATTAACAATTAGAAAGCTCCTTCTGCAAGACTGTAATATCTTTTTTTTTCCCCCAGAAAAAAAAATCTAATTTGTCAGCAATGTTCAAGGTTTATTTTTGGCTCAACAGCCCATGATGTAGAATTAAGTGTTCCACTAGATGGAGCAGGATGGTAAAGCCATCATGAAGGCCACTTCCCTTGCTGATCCATGAAAAAGTCAATGTCCAGGGACGATAAGAATTTTAGCTTTCTTCTGTGTTTTCAGGGCAGAACAAAATTTGTTCCTCTTTCAAGAAAGGGCAACACAAAACCCTCTTAGTGCTCAACAATATTTACTTCTTCCCAGCACAGAAGCTGACTATTAACAAACACTAACCAGAAAGAGATAACCAAGCACTACCAGAAACAAAACCAGCTCTTCCTCATTTCTATCAACTTCACACTAGAAACACAAAATTTACTGGACAGTTGACTGAAAAATGAAAATCCTGTAGTAATTTTTTATTTTGTAGCAACTGAACTTGCAAAAACCTCCGTGCCAAATGATCAAACATAAGTCACCTAATGCAAAAGACATCACTGCACATCAAACAAATTCACACTGGAAACAATGGCAAAACTTCAAAGAGGCTCCTACAGACCTAGAGCTGTGCAAGTCATAGTAAAATTATCTCTCTTGTCTCTTTTCAAACAGAGCTAATTGTTGATTTACCTTTCAGTCTACCTAAACAAGCAAACAAAAAAAGAACCATATAGATTTTATTTCAAGTGCTCTTTCAGAGATGCAGTACGAGACAAACTGCAGTTGCCCATCATCATGTGAGAGGAGAAACCTGCATGCCTGTGACCATTAAACCTTACTTTGGCTTCTCCAAAAGAAGTAGAGAGTATAAACTAAGAAATAAAATTTTTAACTATTAATATTCCAAATATAAGTCCTGCAATTCTTGAGCACAACACAACAAAAATACCAGGAATGGTCACAGTTATCATGAGCACTTTGCCACCAAATTCTGAGCCACAGTATGTTGCTGTATGTGATAAGTAACTGCAAACGTGCAGCAGTGTCTCAAGACAATACTAATTATCAGAGTGGTGTAAATACCAGAAGAGAATGAATCTCTCAGATATGTGCAGGAAGGCACATAAGCAGAAGTCTTGGTGACTGATCACAGGCTGCCTCCCGTGATTGCTGCTGCCACCTCTTTGGTTTTGGGTAAATAAACTGCACTAGAAACTGAAGTGACAAACATGGGCTTATTTCATACCAACGTACTTTGGAACTTCTGAATCCTGCTGCAGCACCTGAGGTGGGAGAGGCAGGAAATTTAGCCTTTGAGACAATATAACTGGCCCCTCATTAAGGGGTCAGCCTGTATTAAGATCATCTGAAAGCATCTGCAAGGTTCTCAATGTAGACACTGTCTAACTGAACCACCCCTCTGAATAGTTGATTACCAAGAATTCTCTCTGTAGCAGACATTCCTTTTCCAAGGTATGGAAAAATAATCATCAGGACATGCAAATCACAGTCATTACCAGTCAGTAACAAAACCATCTCCAGCCCACTGGGAGCAATACTTACTACTGTGCACAATCAATCAGCTGATATTCGTTAGATCTCTCATAGCAGGCTTTCACACCTTCGTCTTGCCAAAGTGTTTTTGTGTGTTCATAAAACTCCTGAAAGAGGAAAACACTATTAGCAAAATGGATTATAGATAAGGAGCATCAGCAAATGGTAGCATATTATTAAATGATGCAATGAATGGGAAACAGCAGCATATTTAACAAAAATCTTTAAACAGTGTTCAGAACCTGACTACAAGTTCAGTTGGCTTTCTTAGTTTAACATTCTGCAACACTTAAAGAATTGCTTCTCTACCACTCTGATTGAATCCAAATGTAAGAAGGGTTAACTTCTCATTAATGACAACTCTGTTTTTAACAATCAATAGTAATTGGTACATTTGTTCTCTAACTCACAATTCCACTGTATGTTACATTTATGTGGCTGACACAATTTTTTTTCTTCAGTGAAACACTTCTCAGTAATTCTTACATAGAGGTAGCAAATGATGATTAGGTTTTACATGACTTTGCAATTTAGTGAGTACCTTCAGGGACTATGTAGACATCTGTACCTTAGTTAAGTCTGTATCACTTAAGTCAGAGTATCTGCAAAATTTGTTCTTTTACAGTGTAAAAAGACATTGAACTATGGAAGAAATACAATCACACAAGGTCAGATCTTGTTTTGTCTCAACCTTAAAAATTATAAGCCAAGATACGAAAGCAGACAGTCAAAAATGCAATGCTTCAGCTTTGCTGAACTTCAACACAAGTATAAAACACAACCAGAAGCCCTTTCTTTTATATATATAAAAGATTCACTTTGGCTCCAACAAGGCGTGTGCAACATGTAATTGTATTTCTGGCTATCACTAAGAACTCTGAATACTTAGAAAGAACAGCAGCAGCCTGATGACTTAAATACACACACACCACTGTGGGCATTCCTTTTATCAACGACCATGGGCTTTTCTTGGCTCTCTCTCAGGGCTTTAAAGTGTTTTGGACTAAATACTTTTATTCTAAGTGGCTCAGGTAGCTTATTCCAAATAATTTTTTTTAATCCAGAACAGCATAAGACCTTTAAAATAGTTGCTGTTTATATTCTATTTTTCCCCCTCCAGCCTTTTCTTACCAGTAGAATTATTTTAAAGAAAAAGAACGTATCTTGAATACCCATTTTATTGCTTCAAGGTTCCTCCATCTCTTGGGATATCAGTCTCTCACATTCTTTTACTATCAGCGTAGTATAAAGAAAGAAAGGGCACATCCAAAAATGACTTCAAAGGTTTCACTTGAAAATATCTTAAAAAAAATTCCCTCTCCTATCAGAATGTTAACTAACACCTGAACTGCATAGAACAGTAGATCCTTTAAATTGCATCTTAAAGATGCATAATGGCATCTTAAAGGAAATTTAGTGACACCCATTTTCAAAGCATCCTCTTCTTGTATAAGATCATATGTGACTGTGTGACCTTACAACTGTGAATACCAATGATGGAAACAGCCTATCAGATGTAAATTTGATCTTGCTTTTATTGCTATTAAATACTCACTAGCTGCACATACACACCAGCCATAGTAAATGCAACATACACTTCTACATTTTGTCCTGGTTTCTTTTAATATATAGATTTTGTTTATATACAGTATGAGATGCATCTTTTCATTTTGTTCCATGTTTTTAGGAACTGTTCATGAACAAAAAGATCAGTTAAATTTATTGCATAAGTAGGTAAGAAAATTTTACTTGATTTTTAGTATTTCCAGACTGTACAACCATTTGCTTTTGCTATTAAAGGACATAAGAGATTAATCAAAATCTTAATTCCAGTCCAGTTTTCTGCCTCCCACTGCTGGAATTATGTTTGTTGGATGCTTTAATTTTGAAGATTTCTAATTTCTTGGCAGTTGGGAGACTGTTAACTCCCTTCAATCTACAACTCTGTCACAGCACAGCGAGGAAAATATCTTTCCAAAGCAAAAAGGAGAGGGAAGAGAAAGGAAAGGGGAGAAGAGGAATTATCTGCAATCTCACTGTATTTGTACCAAGCCCATTTTGGGGTAGGTTTCTATATTTATTTTCAAAAGTAACAGTAGCACAATACAGAACATCATATGACTCACTCAACTTATTACTACAAAGCTGGGAAATTGAAAAATTGAATCAGCAATTGTACAAGATTTTTTTTTTGCTGAAACAGCAGCTGATTCAAATGGACAGACACCACTTAAAATTCTCATCAAGATAACTTACACCAGACTTCAGATGGTTAATTAACTATTTGGCAGAAATATACTTCTAAAACAGACATCTGCTTCAAACTGGGGTCAGCATCTGCCAAGCCAATTATATCCAAATATGCCCCCAAATACTCACTTCATCCTGCTTTATAGCAAGTAAACAAATACTAGGCAAAGGTTAGTTTACAGAGAGCACAGTAAAACATTCTTCATCATCAAATGTAGATATAAAGTGAAAAACAGGCAGTGCCTTAATAAAAGAAGTTACAGCATAGTAAAACTCTGCCTCAAAAATCCTTCCTCATTACTGCTTCTCACTCTTACTATGACACTGGCAGAGAGCTGACACAAACCAATTATTTCAAAGAACTTCCAAACTCCATCATACCTTGTGGAGAAACAGTTGGAGTAGTTTCCACAACCAGACTCTTTAAATGAGATGAAAAATAAATCCAGTTCCTGGCCTTAGCATAAACACATTGATAATCAAAAGCCCAGGATTTAGTTTACCAGAGCAGTTACATATTGTTTAAAAGAGTCCTCCCTGTGTTTTAAAGGCAGTTTTAACTTCTAAGAAAATATGTGAGTTACAAGAATGGGATAAAGATCAATGTTTGTGCCTTGTTAGGCCAAATTAGCAATAAAATATTTAAGACTGCCTTTATGCCTGTCCTGCTAATCTGAACTATAACCAGCAATGCTTAGGCAATCTCCTCAGTATGGTTATTAACTGTCCATGTGGGATGGAAAAAGAATTTAAGTCCACATTCTTTGAACTTTTTATTGGCATTTCAAAATCAGGATCTACAGCAAGCAATGAGTAATAGATTATTATACTAAGACACAGTGGGGGTTTTTTTGGGGTGGCTTTTTGATGTTTCTTTTGGTCTTTTCTGTCATTTGTTTGTATTAATTTTGTTTTAAAAACTGGACTACATGACTTGTAATAATCAAATATGAAGGCCTCTTATTAACAAACCACTTTTTTGTCTTTAGGCCACATCAAATACATCTTCACACATGTTGGGGCTAATGCTGACCCAGGTTACACAACTGTAAACTAGGAAGGTGTTCACCAAAGCAAAGGCAGAGCCAGGTTTGCAGAGTTCCTCTCTTGCTTTATTAGGAGCCTCCTTACAGTAGTGACTGATTCTGGAATTAAGACATAGTAACTGGTTGCAAAAAAACCAAATTCTCCCTCCTCCCCAATACACCTACACTAACCACAATTCTGAAATAATATTTAAGAGAAAGAATAACACAAGAAATCCTCAGCATCCCATCTGAATCATGGAACGTAGCCTGGAGCTACTCACAGGGAAGGCAAGTAAAACCACAAGATTTGTGAGGTATTTAGGTAAAACAGGGGCTTCAGAGGCCACTAGAAAAATCAAGTTAGCAACAGGGTTTGTTTTGAGTTAAATAGGTCTAATTTGTATGAGAGCTCTAAAAATAATGCGTTAGGAAACAAATTAACCAAAAGTAGCAGGAAAATTTCCTGAAAAGAAATATCCAGAAAACTAGTCCTTACATGTCTGGTTCTTGTTTCCACAACACTGATTCATTTGCTGGCACATTCTAATATAACAGACTCTACAGCAGCATCAACACAGGTTTTCCTTGCCCTATAAAATGGAACTCTTCACAAAACAGCTAAAATAAACAAATAATACTAAGTAACAATTTGGTTTGAGATGACATTCCACAACAAACAGGATCTAAATGTTAGGTTCCAAACGCTCCATAGCATTTGCAGTATATGCTCATACTATCCATTCTTGCCCTATGCATACTTAAAATTGAAAAAAAGAAAATTCAAATTATGTCACTTTCCATTAAAAAAAAATAAAAAATGCTGCAGTTCCACAACACACACCCAAGATCCTGTTTAAACTACAGCTGAAGCTGTGTAAAGCAACAAGAGTCAACAGAAGTGGTGACAGGATGGCACCACCAGGGAAGGTGAGAAGCAAGTTCTTCCTAAGCACTGTGTCAGGACTGGAGCATTTATCCACCACCAGAACAGACTTCACACTTTTCGAAGCACCAACATAACCCTAAAGAGGGAGGAATCCTCGAGTAGGGAGAAGAATGCCAATGTAACAGAAATCTGAACAGAACAAACAGGGCCTGACTTCGAATCTGCTCAGGCTGGGCTGGGTATAGTTTGATTTCTGGGCACAATCCTGAACAAACAGGCCACAGAAACTATAAAAAACTCTGAGAAAATCCTCTGTACAGGTAAAACTTCTCTGGTCTTAGATAACTGAAGGATCAAGGACCATGCTGATGATGAGGAAGTCTCATCTCTCATCATACCATATCATCACAATACTTAGAAAGTCATACTTATGTGAAATGTATCTCATTATTAATGTTTTATTTATTAGGTGAAGCTTTCTCCACCTGCTGAAAGCTTCCAAATCCAATGAGTCAACAGGCAACATTTGTAAATCACTTGTATTCACTTACAGGAATCTCTGCAGACCTCCAGAGAAAAAAACCCTTCAGTGGAAATCATCATGTGAAAGGGATGCTTGGAAAAGAATACTTTGTTCCAGAAAGATCTTGCTGGTACAATTCTGGATTAGAAAAGGGGCATTGCAGAGCCTAATCAAGTTTAAAACTTACTTGTATTGGAAAATTTCAGCAAGTTTAATAAATGGCAGCAGGTAAACAGGGGGTCTGATAAAAGTCAAACCAGAGCGAGTGTTAAAGAACTTGCAGGTTGAGCATTTTGGTTATTAAAAAAAATTAATCCTCAAGAGACAAGCTCCAGGCCTGGGAAAAAATACAGGAGCCAAGGTCTGCTTTGGAGAGGCATTCTAAAAGCATAAAATATTAGCAAAAAATGAAAGAATAACTGGAAATACTGTCTACAAGGTTTTGTTCCCTCCAGATATATAAATACTCAAGAGACTTTGAAAAAAATGTTTATGAAGCAATGTTTTATAGGCATTAGGATGTTGGCAGGGAAAAACACTGGCAGAGTTCTTGCCACTGCGACACCAAAGTCACAGGAAACTTAGCATGGACATGCAACATTACCTTTTCTTTGTAGAATATAATATAGGGTGGATCCTCCATTAGAACAGTTTATTTACTAATTCCAGCAAAAGTCAATGCCATAGAAAAAAAAGCCTTACCTACTAAAAGGTGTGTACAACCATTACACAATGCTGTGGTTAAAACTGGGATTCAATTCCTGGGCAAAGTTCACTGTCCCATGGAGTTACACATTTCATAATAAGAGTTTTAAATAGGTCACTGACTTACAAACCTAATGATTAAAGGTCAAACCAAGCCAGCTTCTAACTGTAAAATTGTATCTCAGAGGACATTTGCTTCCCAGTGTGTTCAGCTTTTAAAAATAACACTGACCACTGGTTTCAAACCCCTTTACAGACCTACTCTGCAAGGTGGGGGCACAGGAACTTTCCTTTCCTGACAGCCAGGCAGTTCTGCTGCATTCCACTGACCGACCACATTGGAACAGGGCAAGGTCACAGGATGGCAGGGCAGCTCACTGCATTCCAAGACAAACTGCACAAGCTGATTTTCTCCTTCCAGGAGAGAGAAATAGACAACAAATTGATTTATTTTTCACCACTCATATCTGAAATCAAGAGACTATTACTGACTGTAAGGCCACTGGGAGAAGGAAACTCATGGCATCTTTTCATTCCCGCTGTGTTTGTGCAGGGATACCAGAATGTGTTAAATTTGTCAAATCAGACAGTTTAATAAGCCACTTACTTGAATAGGGAAACATCTGCATTCCTAATGGTGTGAACAAGTGTTAATTATTGCTTGCTATTTTAGGGAAAATATGCTGATGATATCACAAAGGAAACACATACCTACAAATAGTTGAAGATATTCTCCAGTTACTGGCATGTGTCCAGAGCTGAATACAAAACTCTTTGGGAGAGGCCAGAGTACTCAGCACTTCCCATAACTGAGTCAGAAATATTTTCAGCAAGGATTCAGTCTCATTATCAACAGTTTTTCACGCTTAGAAAAGAAGAATGATGCTGAAATATTTTGGGTTGCTGCTTATAGTAACCTCACAGTTCTACCAGCACAAATTAAACTGGATGTTGCTGCAAGGAATGGCCAGTGGGAAGCAAATTTTTATTTAAGAAACTTCTGTCAAGTTTGAGCTTACATTATTCCCCTTTGTTAAGAGTTTCAAAACACCACAGCATTTGAGAAATGTGCCAACACACAAATCCTTACCCACAATCTACAAAGCGCCTTTGGTTAAAAGTCCTCGGGAACATAATATTACACTATTTCTCTTTTATTTCTACTTTCATTGCACAGAAGCTCAATCTGCTGGTACTAGAGCACAGCTTGGATGGAATCCCTTCACATAGCTCCTCATGCAGCTTAGGGAGGAAGAACTCACTTCTGGTGAGAGCATCAAGGTGGGAGTTGGCAGATTTGTGCTCCCTGCTCCCCGTTCCATCAAGATTCCTCTGCAGTTTTAAACTGAACAGTCAGTGTTCCTCTGCTTCTTCAGAGTGGAATATATGGAAAGATGGCAATTCATTAATGGATCAAACTTACTGGTAGCACAAAAGGCTCACAAAGAAGTTTTCTCCCCCATTCCATCACTCTCCCGGGGCAGCAGAGAGCGGTAACAGAGGCAGTTCATCCACCAGCTATTTTTGTAGACCTCTGGCTAAGAAGGAAAGTTTAATAAAACTCTGAGAAATTTCCTTCAAGCCTTAAATTAGGGTTTGGAAAATATCTTTCGTACCACATCATTTAGTTGCTTTTTGTTCAATAGTAAACTTGAACAGTCCAATCAGATGACCTGATTACCTTACAAGGTGCTACGAACGAACGCCTGGGACCACACTGCAATTTTTGCTGCCTCCTTTCAGGTAGGAAACAAAAAGCTTGGTTTTGCCAGAAACTTCCATCAGCAGAACAGGGTGTAAGATAAAATACTTCTCATTTTCAATTCAGACAAATCCTAAGGACAGCTCACTAACCATCTTACAACCTTTCTGAAGAAGAAGACTCTGTGTTCGTAAAAGTATTCATAGACTTATAATACAGTCTACACACACACAAAAAAAATTCAAACTCATACTTCAGAGATTAACTGAAAGTTCTGTTTATTTGTTGGGGTTTTTTTAAAGAGTAAATAGCCTCCCAGTTTCCTGGGAGCTTAAAAAAAAGGCCTAAATTTTACTGGAACGCTGAAGAAATGTCATGTACTCTCCAAAGACAAGCTGAAAACCCTGACCAGGGTCAGCTACAGGCCCAGCAGGGCTGTGGCAGGATCAGACCTTGGAGTCACACACACAGCAAATACAGAAGCAAAGACCTGCCCATCAACACACCTTCAATCCCACACAAGCTCTCACCAGCTTCCCTCCCAGTCTGGAAGGGAAAAGCCTGTGCTCGTGGATTTCCCTCAGGATTTGGGACCTGACATGTCTTTTAAATTCTGTCATAACTTCATAAACTAAGGAGGAGGCACATTCCCTGTTGCACTGTTCCATGTAAAAGTCTCCCTGTTGGGAAGTCACAGATGGTTGCATGGGAAAAGGTAACTTTGCACAACACAGCCACACTATAACAGATTGTATTTGGTACTGGAAAACTGAAAAACAACTTTACATTTAGCACATGTAAAAAGAGCAAAGACTACTCCACAGAATCAAAATGTAAAACAGATCATGATAATTTTCACTTTTTTCTTTTTAGCTACTTCCATGCTCATCCAAGTTCAACCTTTAGTCATTTAACATGACATAAATTAAATTAAAAAGCCAAAGTCATTACTCTTTTAGAAGCAGGTTTACCATCACATTTCCAAGTCTTTGTACAAAAAGACCAAGGGTAATTTCTGTTGTGTGCCCCAAACCCATGTTTACAGGACAATTAGCACATTTACACGTTGCTCAGTTTTCATAAAGCCCCTACAGAAACTCTTCTCAAGCCATTGCAGTATCAGGGAGGCTCACAGGTATAATTTTATTTCATCTATGCATACACCAATATTTTGTGATAGTCTCTTACTGTGATTAAAACCAGAAAATGCTTAAGAATTTCTATATTAAATTAGGCCTATTTCCTGTTTAATTCAGCTGACAGCTCTTCTATTTCAACATAAATTGAATTAATCTGTTCTTGTTCTTTAAGACTGCTCTGAGGAAAACAAAGAAGATGCATCAAGAGAAATCAAGTCACAATTTCTTCAAATGAATTTTTAAGCACGAACTTCTGAACCTATAAATATGGTATGGTATGGTGGGACTTTACTGGATAAAAGTACAAGTTCAGAATAAAGCATTAGCATCTACTTCAAATGCTAATCAAATAAATTATTAATAAAGCAAAATATAGGGTGGGGTTTTAGTATTATAATAGCAGCTGCACTACAGAAAGAACTCTTTAATTAAACCGTATTCAAGAATTTATTTCTGCTATTAAAGCACGGGAAAACCATAAGTCCTGTTAAACCATAAGTCCTTTACATAAGTCCTGTTAAACTCTGACCAGGTAAACTCAATTGGATTATCTGGAAGCCCATTAAGGAGGAGATGCTCTGTAGATAAGATAATAGAGATTTAAAAAAGAGTAAGCAAGGATTATTTCAGAGGATGTAGCACCACATCAGCACATCACTGATACTGTCTTTAAGATTTCCCATTCCTTTCTGTTAACACCATTAACATCCTCAAGGTAAAAATACTTTATGTATCTGTATTTTCTACCAGTTTTGCACCTCAAGATGCAACTTGAAGATACATACTTATCACTCTTTTACAGCTAACAAGATACAGAAGGCACTAAAAAAAAAAAAAAAAGAATAAAGGATATTGAGGTGCCTTGCTCAAAATCATAAAGAGAATCTGGAGCCCCAGTGTTTTCTCTCTGTGGTAACTATCCAAATTGCATACAGTATTATCTAGACACCCAAGAAACCAAGCTCTGTCTCCCACCTTTCCCAGCTTCCCATGAGTGTATTCACTGAAGAAAATATTTTGCCTACTTCCACACCCTAAATTCTGTGACATTTGAGATATCCCCATGGGAAATGTCCTCCACTGCAGTGAGTATGTTTGTCATTACATTATAAAGCCAGTGATGCTGTCAAACCAGAACAGCTCTCTTCTTCTTCCATGATGTATTTAGAGAGGAATAATAATATATCTATCATTATACACATCAGGGTGATTATCTGCAGGGACAGATAATTTTGTTCCGTTGCCCACATGATTAAGGAACACTTTTGGCAGCAAAGAGATCCATGTTCACATCTTTTCTTACTGAGACTGTATTATCTTGTTACCTTCTTGAAGATTTTGGTGCCAAAATCATTTTATGGGCTCCAACCCCACCTCTGACCCCGCTGCACGTTCATGCATCACACCCCGTGCACCGCCCCCTTTGTACCACACTGCCCACGGGCCAGGTTGTAAATCTGCCCTCAAAACTGATCCCTGTTAAAAATAATCTCCCCAAAATAGAAGAGTGAAGGAGTAAGGGTTACCAGGGTTATTTTTAACCCGCACTGGTTCAATGGTCTGATTTACACCGGCGACCCACCGGAGGTTTTTCTGGCCAAGCGCGGGTGGCACATCATGGTGTGGAGGAGAGGGAAGGGATGGCTGTGGGCACACGGGATGCTAAGCTGGGCTTTGAGGCTGAAGCCAGCATGTGGTAAAGCCTGGCCTCAAGGACACCACTCAGAAACCAGAATAAAACTATTCAGCAGCAGTGGTAGTGGGAGATTCAAAATAACTACAATGGAGCAGTGTAGTAAAAAATAGATGGGGACCAAGAGACCTGCAGACAATTTCATCAACACCCTAAAAATGATCACATCTCTTCTAAACAGTCTTGATATAGGCTGGAGTCATTGCCCTGTTATTCTGCCTTTCAATAGCTAATATTCTGATTTCTACTACTTTTTGAATACCATCTTGCTGAATTTATAATGGTACTTTCAAGAGACATCTTCCTCGGTTGAGTCCAGACCAATTAAAAATAGGCAGTCGTAAATCCTGCCCTGCTATTTTTAATACTTCATTAAAACCTGAGAATTATAAAGGGACTATGACCCAAAATAAAGAGGTTTCATTTTGTAGCTTGGTTCAATTTGGTTGATCACAGAGTGTGAAATGTTGACATAATGATAACATTTCCCTCCCTCCTCTAAAAGAAATTTCCCTCCCTCTTCCAAAAGTGAGAGCAAAAGAAAGTGATGAGAAAAAGGCCACTATTTTAGTTAGTACTGGGGATGAAGAAAATATCCTAACCACTGTCTGGTATGCAGAAGAGGAATAAAAATATCACCTTTATTACCCAGCTAACCCAACATCACCCGACATTTGAGACAGATATACAGCTAGCCTTAATTACTGAAACTACTTCTGAGGTTGATTTTTGACACTGAAAACATGCACATGAAAATTGTGTAGAGCTAAATTCATCAAAGGACAGTAGTGATGGACATGCTATTTGGAAGCTTCAACTACACATTTACCTACTAAATATTGCAATATTTTAAAACATCGGCATGATTATGTGGACAGAATTCCTTTCAGTCAGTACTACCCTTTTCCTTTCCCCATATGCTACTACTTGTATTCAAGAAATCTAACTTCTTAATACCAAGTGTGTTGAATTAATAGACTTCCAACATACTCAATTTCCAGTTTTGAAGGGAATGTTTAACCTAGCATTGCACTTTACCATTATTTTTAACTCAAGCTGTTGTTTTTTATTTTTTTTTCATTCAGAACAATATGGTCTACACAAACGACACACATTTCCTGTAAGTCAAAAACTGCAAAAGCAAACAGATGGAGACACAAACTAAGAAAAGAATTAGAATATCAGAATACAAAAGTTGATCTTTGAATCCTAGATTACACATGGAGGCAGACTCCTGTATTGGCATCTCACTGTAAAGCTCTCACATTTTTCTTTACTTTCTGCTGCCTTTCACACCACACTGACCCTTGATGGATATTTTAATTCTACCTCCAACTGTGCACCAGGGAATTATAAACACAGATTCTGGGGTGTATTCTAAAATTCATTTAAACTACTTCTACATGTACAGAAGGAGGCCTCATGTTCTAAAGAAGATCTCCTGTAGCTGGAGAAGAAACTCCACGATCCTAGTGCTGATCCCTGTACATTTGTGTGCTGCCTTCTGGGGAGCTCGGCAAATTCATGTTTAGGAAAAGGGCATTTAAAGGGAAGCAAAGCAGCCTTGTATTTAGAAGAGTACGGTGCTAAGTACTTGCAGTCCCCAAAGAATACCCCCTTGGTAATAAATGTTCTTTCTCCCTACCTTCCTGTTCTTCCCACAGCAGAGAGGAGCAGCATCAAACATGATACTGAGGAAAGTATGTCCTCAGAACAGCTGAAATAGGATTCCCCATGAAGAAAATGGAGGAGGCAGAAAGCAAGTTCTACAACTCAAAATAGTCAGCATCACACAGGACTAACATTGCTAAAAATTGCCCTCCCTCCTCCTACATCCATACTCTAGACAGGAAAATTTCACCTGCCACTTTATGAAATTCTTCTCCTGCTGTACTTGAGGAGGAAGTAGATAATCAACACTTCCTTAGACATGAAGCATAACTACCCACAAGGCTATTCTTTCCACTGACACAAAATTATTTTTCTTCAAAATACTTTTAATTAATCTGTAACAAAGTCAAAATTATTTCTATAGAGGTACCCAAGGACTGTGATTTCTGACACTATGCACTGAGAGTTGGCATCTAGGGACACTTCAGACCTTAACTTGATTTAAGTCATGCAATTAAAATGCAGGTTCAGTTTTTTCATGTACCAAAGGACTATAACCTACATTCAAGCTCAGAAATCAGAGACATATTCACTTATGTAATCACCCAGGGCAGAGAGAGCCAACAGTAGTCCTTCAACATTTGTGGCTAATGCACATCCAGTTTAAAACCTCAACCCTACAAACATTTACATATGAAATAGTTAATCATGCCAAAGAAGGAAGCCACTAGTCAAAGTTATGCACACGCCTAAAGCTCTGTAGACTCAGGGCTTAAAAATTTAAGACAATACCTTTGCTCAGAGAAGAAAAACTAGTTTTATGGGAGCACTGTTATTCCTGAAACTGTGTGTTATTCAACACAAAGACTCTTCATTGAACTTGAAATTACTTATGCACCTTTTAAGTATGTTTCTATTGCTTTAGACATCAAGGGTTTCCTGTCATGTATCCTACCAGATGTAATACACATTGAACATTAATTTTTATATAAAACCCAGTAAATGTAACACATATATATTTGGCTTGTTCACTTACCACTACACAGTTATCCCTTGCTTTCGGAGAAAAGAAAAATTTAAAAAACCCCACTGCACTCCAACTGAATGGAAGAAAAAACCCCCCAAGACAGAAGAGACAAGGAAAACCAAGTATTTCAGTATGAGGTAGGTCATGGGAACTCGTTACAGCATTGTTACAGCTCACAACCTGAACTATCACAAACAATGGCAGTAGGAGAGCTGTGGGCACCCAGCCAGTTCAGGAGCACATGGGGTGGAGTAAGGAATCACTGTCTTCTCTCTCCAGTAGTCTCCTAAAACTATATTCAAAGCATGAGGGTTTTGGTGCCCCTAGTAGTGGAAATCATCCATGAAGGGACGAAGTATTCCCATGGATAACACTGACAAATGTGTAAATTAAAGAGGTGTCACACTAAAAATCTCAAAATATCCAATTTATCTAAGATGCTTTAAGACAAAATGACAATTACTACATTTTATGTGCTAGAGAAGAATTATACACCCCTCCCTCCATCAACCTTTCTGTACTTGTTGAACTTTGAAAATGACTGCATTTGAAGATTACAGTATTTCCAATTAGTTGCTAATACCACACGACTTCTGCCTTGTATACAAAGTATGTTTCTGGTTGTTTGGTTTTTTCCTTTTAATAAAGGTTGACCAAAGCAGAGAAACCCCTAGAAGCGGCAACAGGTGGAAAAGGTAACTGTCACTGGTTTGACAGAGTAGTTTGTTCAATAATGTTTACAAATCAAGAGTTACAAAACCTTGCTGTGGTGCAAACTATCCCACATCTTACTGCTATTTGCACTTGCACTTTCACATTTCAAGCATCTGGTCAGTCCTAGATGGGCAAAAAATTCTGCTGTAAATGAATCATGATTTTTGATACATCACCATAAATCCTCCCTTCAGCCCCCTGGAACACTGCACAGAGAGAGAAATACTAGCTTTGAAACACTGCTGTACTGCTGCAAGTATAAGGTACTTCATGGTAATTAATAAAAATATCTTCTTGGTGTTGAAGAGTTCAGTGTTTGCAAACTGTATTTTCATGGGCTTCTGCTACTTAGCCTGCTTGAGATACAGGAGAAATTAATCACAGTGAGTGGGCACAAAGTTATATCATCAACCAAATAATTATCCTTTGTGCATTTACTCTGGGTCTGCTGGCACCTTGAATGATTAACTAGGACTGGGAGGGCTGAGGCAAGGACGTGTGCGTGGAGCCTCTGTAGAAAGTCTGGCTGACACAGAGTCTGAATCAGCAAGAAAACTCCACTGCTCTTCCAAAAGGGAGAGATTCAGTATCACTGAACACCAGCTAATCATCAACAGAGTGCTGAGTGTATCTTCACTCCTTCTGGGCAGGGCAATTCCCAACAGTACCCAAACTCTACACACAGCACTGCCCATCCGTGTCCACCTGGAGCTGATAATTTCACAGAGCACAAAAAGTAGAAAAGCAGACAAGGGTTTCTGCATTCCTGAAGGATCAGTTGAACATTCTGGCCGTGTTGTCAGACACTTACTTGATTAGCACTGACCAAAGGCACGTACTTCAGTAATTCCCAAAGAGCAGCCCACTGTTTTGGGGAAATATTTACTCCAATGCAGTGAAATCCAATCCCCTGCAGAAAGGCCTGGCTGCAGCCAGGGGTTACTCACCGGTGGGAAATCGAAGTCTATCTGGTTGGCTAAATTTAAGATGTAGTCGATTCGAAACTGGTTCTCTGGGTTGGCTAGTTCCACTGGAGGGGCCAAATTGCCCATTGCTGTCACTATTGTCTGCAAAGACAAAAAAGTAAAATACTGCAGAGAGTGTCTAAACAGCCATTTTGAATAAGTAAAAACAATGGCTCCTAAGCTTACCTCTATAGCTTCTTTAATATTGTTTTTAATATCCTGGATTTTCATTTTCTTCTCCCTGTAATAAAAAGATAGATTATTAAATTCAGAAACCACAAAAGCAGAATATATTTTTAAAACCGAACATGAACTTGAAAAATACTTTATCAAAACTTTATTGTCCCTATTGACTGAGTGCTTTCAGTCACTGAAGACTTTCATAGAGACTTGATTAAATATCTCAAAACTTCTCTACTTAAACAGTAACATTTATCTGCATGCAAAAATCAGCATCTAATTATGCTTAAATAAAAATTTATTACAGCCTTAGACTGGGACTAAGACATTCTGCAAAATCAAACAGATTTTGATTCACTTGAATGGAAACACTAGACAGGAATGAAAGTTCTTTAGAAATGTATAAACTGGAAACAAACAGAAAGAAAGAAAAGGGTAAGTTATTAAAATTAGAAACAAATGAAAGGAGACCAAAGAACTTCAAAGTACAAAAAAATTAAAGCATTAAAGCACAAAATGATGCCACAGCAGAACAGGATAGAGCAGAGAGTTCAACCTGACAGAGACACTGAAACCAACAGTTTGGACACAAAACATAAAATAAATAGTAAAAGGTTAATCCAAGTATCTGCAATTACCTCTTGACTACAAGGAGTGGAATAGGCTAGAACACCACTTGGAACAAGCACTATCATTTGGGATTCACTGCAGTCAAATTAACAAGCCTAACAGGCTGAAGCAAGAGTGCAAAGCATTGTTATGCTGCATTTTTATTGGCTTTAGTGTCAAATCTGACAACAGTTACTTTCAATGCTGTACAGTGCAGTCCAGTGAAATGCATGATCCAACATTTGGTATAACCAGGAATCAGCACCCTCAAAGCATTACTAGTATTGAGTCTGTAAACTGTAACTTAATTGCAAGGCACTACAACAAAAATTTTACATTATTAATTTCTTGTTGTAAACAGTATAAAATTATTAGCTTGAGGTATACAAAGTTAGTAATGTCATTACTAAAATAATCCAGTTGAATTGTCTCAGTGACCTTTTAATCTTCATTAAACTGTTTTTATAGAACACTTTGATTATCTGCATATTTATATCAACTTTTAATTTTTTTTTTATCCTTTTGAAAACTAAGATTTTCCAGTTCAGTATCCCAGAAACTTTGAACTACCAACAGCACATTTCCTTTTTTCACCCTTTTAAAGGCAGTAACTCACACCTCACTTCACGGAGTTAATTCAGCAAACACATTGCAAATGCTTTTTGTCACTTTTTCCTTCCTATAATTATTCACAACCAACAACCAAAACGAAACTGAAAGCACATTCACCGACCAGGAATGCAGAAGAACAGCAGAAAAAAAAAATAAAAAGAAGTACTGCTTAAATAACAAGGCAGACACAGACATCCAAGAGTGGTGGGAATTCTGGTTATCAAATGAAAAATTAATGCAACTTCTTTAAAAAGAAGACAGGGTCGAGGAAACCCCCCCGTGGCAGCCGCACGTTCCGCTGCCTTTCAGGCACAGGCGTGGAGGATCTGATTCTACATTCCCCAGTTGTGACAGAATGATTGCAATGCCAGTGCTGCTCTTACACATGGAAAGCAAACAGCAGCATCAAATCATCGTGTTCAGGATGACTTGGCTGTGGAGAGAACGGGTCTGAATCAGCAGCAGAACTCTACCAACAGAAACATCAGCTGCTCACCGCTGGCCACGGACCCTCCACGGTTTGGGGCAGGGTGAGGAAGGTCAGGGGAGCTTGATGCAGCGAGAAAATGAAATTATCAATAGTCAGATGAGAATTCTTGGGTTTCCTTCGACTTTTTTACCTACCTACAGACCACCTTATTCCTGAAGACCACCAGTTTTTTGCTCTACACATTTGGCACCACTGATGAGAACAAGGCAGTGACCCAAGAAAGGCCAAAAGCGCCAAATTAAGGAAAATAAATAACACAGGAAAAGAGAGGAAAAACTGAGGGCTTTTCACCCTCTTCTTCCCTATCTTCCACGCTTTCTAGGCCTTAAGAAACTCTCCATTCCACAACCAAGACTTTGGGTAGGTGCAGAAATCCTGTATTTTTCAGTTGGTACATGTACGGTTGCAAACCCATCATCCGCTTTCTGTTTTTAAAAACCATGTTTCATAATTAAAAATATGTAAATAATGGCATGAAAGCAGGAAATGTTTATCAATGAGAGTGTAAGCAATTTGTCTGGCTTTATTTTGCCTCTGATTTTCAGCTGGATCTTCAACTTAATGAACATGTATCTGGACTGTGCCCCGTTGAGATCAAAAGGGCAACTGATACGCTGAAAGCCAAGCAAGATATCAGTATTTTTAAAGAATTATCAGTCATTTCGTTTCAGTTTGGAACATCATCAGAAAGACAGAAGTTTAGGAAGTTGTGTTGTTTTTGTTATAAAGCAAATTGCAGTTATTCTCTTTCCCCTGGAACGCTTGGGATTAACTGTCTCAAAGCAGAGAGGTGCACATTTACCTGACTCTACAACAAACCACATTGTTTTTATCACAGGTTTCAGTCAAACTTCCACATTTACACCTCTGGGCTGATCCTCATGCTACTAAACAGCACTGCGAGGTGATAATGAATATGGAGAAACATTAAACTCCAGCAATTAACAAACTGCTCGATAACCATCATCATCTTTACAACAAGGATACTCAGAGTTCCTATTTCTGGTGTTGTTGCCATGGCCCTATAGCCTGCCCAGTAAACAAGGGTTCTTATTACACAGCAGTGAATGTATCACTGCGTTTTGTGTTTTGTAATGTTTACTAGGCATAAACTTTCCATGACAATGAGACACTTTATTCTTCTGGAACTCAGCATGTTCATCAATCACCCATCCAACAGCAGCTTAAATACAACTGTAACTTCTCACTAAGAAAAAAATAAAAATAAGGTGACATTCCTTTTACTCAGGGACTGATGAGATGCAGCACACAAGAGCTACGACCCTTTGCCTTCCCAGAATTGGGTTTTTTTCTTCAGAAATCCCAGCCAGGTTGCACCTCAAATTTCCAAAAGTACTTTCTTTTCCCCAGAAAAGGCACAATATTCAACTTAGGAACAGATTCTCGCTTTTTAAATTTCTTATTCCCAGGTGCTGGCACAAAACTACAAAAGAAAAAAGCTGGGCTCCCAAAAGGTTTTCCTCTGGAAGATCCCGAGTAGGCCAGGAATGGCACTGTGCTATCCTGGCTAACTAAAGACTGATGTCTCTGCAGGCCTGTTCTGTATCTTTAGATGCCATGGGTTAATAAGGTCATACTTTTAATCTTGTTTAAAACTTTTGCTTAGGCTGTGTAGGGTAGGCCAAACAAAGCATTAAACTCTATTAGTTGAGGATTAGAAGAAAAATCTCAAATCCTGCTGTTTTCAATATTTAAATGGGCCAAAGCAAAGCTGCACATAGCTTTCAGGAAAACTAATAAAGTCTATTTTAGGTACTACAAAAAAAAAAGATGACATTTTAATTCAAGTAACATTAAATTAGAATGACATAAAAGGTCAGGAAAATCAAATATTCCTTGAAAACCAACCTAATCAGTATTTAGTAAAGAACTTCTCCACCTGTGGCTGAGTTTTACTTTTAAAAAGGCAACATTTTTACTCAGACTTTATCAAATCCAATGTAAAGAACACATTACCAAACAGATTATCAGAAAGCAAACTAATTTAATTTTAATGTTCATTTTTAGTTTACTTTCCAGATAATATGAATAACCATTAATTGGAAAAAAAAATTTAAAGTTTAAAAAGAACATTCCAGAGGATGAGGATTCAGTTCACCCTGAATCCTTCTACATCTCACAGGTAGAAAAATAATATTTGAAAAAGGTGCTGAAATGAATGGCCAAAACAAAACATGTTAAAGAATTGGGGGGGACAAATAGGGGGGCGGACAGGACACAACCCCTTTATGCCATTATCCTAAAAGCAAAGAAGTTTGAATTTCTTGATCACTGCTGACAGGTTAAGAAACCAAACGCCTTGTTGGAAAGTTCTGTAGCTCTGGAAAGTACATAGAGACTATTTTAATAAGGGATATTAAAATGTAATCACATTGTTCTTTACAAGGTTGTGAACAGCCCAGCTTCCATCACCTCCAGTGATCAGCATCACATAGAAATTACCTTTATTCCTGAAGCACTGTCAAACTTCCCTCACTCCTGAAACCTGCTGACACAACAACTCCAGGGAGTGCAAAACTTCCCTTCCCTGTGCAAAGCACTGCAGTTCAGTGAGTCAATTCACAAGTGCCAGAGCCAGAAGGAAAATCTTACAAAACAATTCATTTGCTTCTGGCTTTTTATAGGAGAAAATGTGTAGCACACATGTGCATCTCCCTGTTTTCAGGTATTGCCAACAAATGGGAACGCACAGGGAAGTAGCCACGGGCTGTCCCCTTTTGCTCACCTTCAAAAGCCCATCACAATTACACATGGAAGCCAACGACAAGTTAACAGATCAATTTTGTTTTAAAACACAATTTGGTTCTTTGACAGGCAGTCACGCACTTCACAGGCATGTGAGCTTTAAACATGTCTATTCGTCTAAATACAGTGTCTTTGAAGCAGTGAAACATCTGATGGATTTCATAAATATTCCATGAAACCTGCATTAAAATTTGTTTACTGCACCTTATGGAAGTTAACAGAAATGCAAACAGCACTACCTGCCAATCCACCTCAGAAAAACAGAGCTGTGCAGTCAAAATCTTCAGACACAAGACCACGAGCAAGGAAATTCAATTAAGGTTTTGCTACCAATCCACATTACAAAAATCCCGCAGTACTTCACAATTCAACAAAGAGATAAATTTGGTTTAGCAGCCTGGGTTATTTCTAACAGAACATGCAATTACCTCAAAATATAACAGCTAGAACGGCAAACAGGGCAGAGGCCAAGTTAGAGGCACTTGAAAATGGGGAAAAATAGTTGCTTAAGAGTATTCAGGGTGAAGCCGAAATAATTCATGTTAGACCTATGACAGAGTTCCAATTTTACAGACAAAACTGCTAAAATGCAATAGCAAAACCCACTGAGTATCTTCTGCAAATTGAACACCGTTTCTATCACATCACTGAGATACCTTAATAATTCTGACAACTTCAAAGAGATTTTCTATTTTGTCCTGTTCAAGACCCAAAAAGACAAACCCTTGCAGTACCACAGGGCAGGAGCTGCCACGCAGCAGCTCCACAGCAGTAACTCTGTACAGCTTTCGACAGGAAATATGATTTACTTGGGTCCTCACTTGCAGCAGAACTGGAAGAGATTTTCTAACCACATTAATACTTTGTTCCCTTCCTGCTGCTGGCTGCAGAGCTGTAGTTTCCCCTCCCTACCCCTGTGTTCTTTCTCCTACACCACCCTTCCCCTCCCATTATCACTTTGCAAATTCTTGGGTTTATTTCTCTGAGATTCTGGGTATCACCAGATTGTACCATCCAGCTACCAAAGATGATTTACTGTGAGAGGGAATAATAGCTGTGAGGATAAACTATTTGCTTTCTCTCTAAATAAATAACACCTTTTGGAAAATGAAAAACCCAACAGGCTGAGTAATTTTGTCATGGTATACTTCAAATTAAACACACAGTTAAAAACTCATAATGCTGCACAGATCTAATTGTGACTTAAATTATTTGGGAGAACTTAGTTCAATTATCCCCTGAAGCATAATCACTTTCTCACAGAATATGTGATGCAATATATAGAATAGACAATACATAAAGGGCTTCCACAAGTCCCCTTTTAAATATTGGAAAAAGCACTCTAAATTGCTTTACCATTTCTTGTTTCAATATATTACCATCTCTACCTTCATGAGTTGTATGTACATCTTACTATGTGGCCATAAACAGATGAACATGATAAGAAATACAAGAACAAAGTGATACCTTCTACTAATGGAACAACAGAACTATTCTCTAAGTTAAAAGTCAAGAAATACAAATTATTGAAGCATCAACTAAAAAACACATCACATCTCTATGAGAGCAGAAATTCTGTTATTTTCCATCATTATTTCCACTGCAGTGTTAGGGGTCAGGGGTGACTCTACAAAAGGCATCCCTGAACATAAATCTAATTAACTCAGTATTTAGTTTTATTTTATCTCTGCCCACTGTGATACGCTAACTGTAAAGGTTAAAGGGCAACTTTATTGAGCCTCTACAGACATTCTGATGCAGAGACTGGTTGTGGGCATGCTTTGCTCCTGATGGAGTTCCAGGAGCCAGGAGGGTGGCTGGACACACACCTGAAGTCTGTCCCAGGGGCTGCTCTGGCAGCACATGGAACCCTGGTCATTCCACCTGCCCAGGTGGATGTGGCACAGAGATGCTACTCTGGCTCTAAGCCACCTTCAGGCTCCCCTTCAGCTTTACAAATTCCTACATAAAACCAGTTTAACTGGTTTACAGTCCCTTTATACCTGTTAGTGGCACAAAGAGACCATCACAGACACAATATTAAGAAGCATAACTCTGCTTATCCTGCTTCACTTACCTCAACTAATTAACTAGCAATAGTTTAGGTAGGGGTTGGAAACAGAACTGTTCACAAAGAGCTCTGTGATGTATGAGGCTGACAAAGGCTCTTTAATTCATACTGTACAATTAAACACCTTTGTACACTGCAAACCTGGTCTGCAGCTCCCCAGACATGCACACAGAGGGGAACACACTGCTCTCATTTTCTTGTTTTAAGTACAGGTAATTAAGCATATTACAATAAAAGATGTTCTCAGAAGTTTAGTATTATCTCCAGATACTTGATATAATAATTAACAAGGCTACAGAGTCTTCAGAGGACAATCTGATTCCTTTCTAGGCTGGGAGGACACCTCTCAGAACCAGCAGGAACAGGAGGATTCCAGTCAAATTGCTGAATCATCTTGCCTGGTACAATTCACTACTTTGAGATAATCAAACTGTTGTCAGGAAGCACAGAGACGTTTTCATTTATTTATTTATTTAAGCATTGTGAATGTAGTCATTATTAACAAAGACTAAAGGAAACATGCCCATCGGCCACCACCTTTTTGAAACACTTCTGTCCAGCTGTGCAACAGCACTGAAATACAGCACGTGACACCTCTCAGCATGGACCCCCCAGTGTTTCATGTTCTGCCTGTACCTCCATCCCTCACAGCAGATCCAGCCTACTGGGGTCTCCTGAGCTACCTGACTGGGTCTATCCATCTCTGCATGTCCAGAAAATATCCTGTTGTGTGAGTACACCCTGACCAGGCACTGCAGTATATGTGGATTAACAGCCCCTCCTGTTAAAATTGGGCCATTTGCTGCACTGTTCATCACTCCATCCTTGGCTCTGCAGAGCCTTTGCTTTAAAATACAGGCAGTCTTACAGGGAGTCTTGTTCTTACCTTGGTTTTCACTTTCAAAGCATTTTTGTCTAACCTTTGAAACACTGATTTCATGAGTGGCCTATGAGTTTCATTTGCTCTAACACTGTTTTGTAAGTGTCTGTATTCCAGTAACTCCTTCAGGCAGGATTGGGTAGGAAGCTTTTGAAAAGAAGGCAATCACATCCCAGAGCTCTTCAGGGGCTCGTGCACAAGAATGAGAGGAATAGCTCCTATAATGGCTGATGACCTCACTGCTACTTAAAACTGAAAAAGTACACAGCTGGCTAAGTGCCAATATTAAATGGAAAGAAGCCCTAAAATAAAAATGGCTGGAACACTGGACGCCAAGTAAGGACAAACACGGAGCGGCCAAAGCAGGATGCAATGTGGCAGGGAAAGCAGGGATGAGACAGGTGGAACATGGCTGGTCCTGAAAATACCTTGATTTTTTTTTTAGTGATTATGATCTCCATTATCATCTGAAACACTTCTGGCATATGATATTTTAGACAGGTGATCTGGAAAGTGCCTATCTCTAACAGTGACAAAACCCAAGGTTTTTAATCCAACCCCCTACACAGTGGCTGGTAAGACACAGATGTCAGAAGGACACCAGCCCAACAGAAACAGAAAAAAGGGAAGGTTCAAATTCATACAAAATCTATCCCACCAGGAACAAGGTAAATTCTACAAAACAAGCTACTTTTTGCTTACTGGGGACATATACTTTAGTTGTTCAAAAAACGTTATGTGCAATCTAAGTTTGCTAACGTAAAATCTGGGAGAATTATTACAATATTCAAGTGCATGTGCTCATGGATTCCAATTTCAGTGCAATTTGATCACAGAAATTCTTACAGAACATCTCATCAGGGTGTAAAAATTCCCCCTGAAATACCCAGAAAAAAAAAATCTCGTGAAATTTGTCAAGTATTGTTAGATTTCAAGAGTTGTTGGGTATTTATAGTTCCAGGTCGTGTATGAATTTACTTTGATTGTGTATGTAAATTGCATTTTTAGAACACAGAGTAACTAAATATTGGAATGAGTAAATCTGAGCAAAATCTGTCCCTTGGAGACCCAGGCTGGAGCACAGGGAGGCAGGTGTAACACAGCACACAACAAAGCAAGGTGCTGACAACGTTGGCTCTAATCCATCAAAGCACTTAAGCACATGTTTAATTTTAAGCACATGAGTAATTCTATCAACTTTAATAGGGCTACTCATGGTTTAAGTACTGTGATGGATGGGGGCCAGAATGTGCAGAACCTTTAAGAATGCCGCATGGCCTATGTTTCATGAAGAAAATATGGTATTCTCCCACCAAACAATTAAGTTATAAATGCTCTGAAAGCAAAATTTACCATAAACTGAACCCAGCTCTGCTCATGTAAACACAGAGGTGCAAGTTATTCCACAGTCTGTGAAGATAAAATACGATGAGGCTTCTAATGTGCAAGATGTCCATGAATTTTTACACTTTGCTTCAAAACAGGGGGATCAGTTAAGCAGCCTTACAGAGAAAGGACCAAGAATTTAGCTACTAGTGACACTTCTTAAATAAGATGCTACTAGAAGCAGTTTGAAAACATGAGTACCACAGCCTTTCTTGCCTGTACAGACACCAGTATAATACAGGTTCAACTGTAACTGGCTTAGCAGTGCAGTAACTCCTCTCTAACATCAATTATTTTGGAGACTCAAAGTTCTACACATGCCTCTTAAATTAATATGTTTTTAAGTAAAAATATGATTTATTTGAAGTATTTTATACAATACTTCAATAAGTCAATATGGAGGATGTGAAAAAGAAAAAAACAAACAACCACATCCACTCCAGGACAGCCTCTGTAAATCAGAGGTGACTAACTTGATCTCTAGACCACTCAAAAGAGCATTCTTGGTCTTGTTTTATCTGAATATGGCTTCAAAGAATTGTTATCAAGTTTTAGAAAATGGTTTTCTAAGAAAGGAAAGAATTGAACCCTTTGAAAAATACTTAACAGACGTTGGTCAGGAGATCAAATGAGTCTCACTAAACAGTAACACACAAAGAATCATCTGGTTTTATCCCTGCACTCATAAGTCAGAAAAAAGCCACAGAAAAATTTTGGTTATATAGCCATTCTGTCCCAAATGTACAGTGAATTTTAACAGCTTCTAATATGCTATCAAGTAATATCTGCTCTAAAACTAACAGGGGAGAAGAAATCAAAGTCAATTAAATGATCCTTGTACCAGGGACAACCCCCCATATCAAAAGTAATGTTACAGTGTCTGTCTGCTACCACTTGCAGGCCTGTCTTGATTCTAATGTTGCCTCAGACCTTCAACTAAAATGTATTCCTTCCCTAATTGCTATCACTCAAAATTTGGTACAGTATGCTTTTGCTCTGACTGTTCCCCACAGAATTTGACATTAACATAGTTATTTCACTCCTTGATTTGTCAACAAATACGATTGAGAACAAATGTGTGTTTACATTTGGGGTTTGCCATTATTTTGTTTTCCTTTCTTCTTGTTCTTTTTAATTTCATTTTTTTAACTTGTTGGTGAACACGGAGCAAAGAGAACACAAAAACAAATAGCTTCTGTGTGGATTGTGTTTTCTAAGATATCTTCACCAAGGGAATTACATACTACTACTTATTAGATGGAATTTATAGAAAACAAAGTACACTACTAGGGAACTTAAAATTCCCTCAAATACAATTTAAAAAGAAAATGATTTGAAACTATGTCACTGCAGTCTCTACTTTTCACCAGAATTCTCAGCTTATTAAAACAGCGTGTCTACCAACACATTTTGTAGTGGTACTGCTGTTGACAGTTTTAATAATAATTTTGACAATTTCTAACTTTAAAAGCTTTTTAAGTTATCTCAATAGAGCATTTTACAATTATTTTCATATAACAAATGAGTTTATCTTTGACTTCTAATACTTGTACTTCACTTGTGCACATCTATCACAGCAGAACTGTGTGAGAGCACAAGCTTATTATCCTTGTTGATAAGGGAATGGAGGCAAAGGGACTATGTCTCCAAAAGGCCATTCAGAATAACTATGAGAGAAGTAAGCTTTTCTCCAAAAAACACTCAGGAGGTCAAAGCATCGTATCAGGCAGGAACAAACCAAAACAAAGAAAACCCACCACAGACTCTGCTTCCAAAAAACCTACATGGTAGTGAGTGAATCCCCAGCACAACACACAACTCTCAACTCATCTTTATTTCACATGTCCAATGCTTTTACCACATTGCCCCATCTTTAAAACAAGGAATGGGTTTTATCTTGTGAACTTCAGTGTGTCCTCACTGCTTCCATCAACGTACTGCTTAATCAGGGCTGTTATTCCAGATTCAAACACAGACACAGTTGCTTCTGTTCCAAACCGGAATTGAAAGCAGTTTCTTCTTTATTCAGGATGGGTTTGAAATACTTTTCCAAAGTCCCAATCACTGTTAAATGATCTTCCCTTACATCTGCCATGAGTGTCAGTGAGCTGGTAATCCTCAGCAGAGCAAGTCTACCAACATCCACCACAAATAAACCCCTTGGCTTCCATCACCCCTGATTACAGCTCACATGAAGCTTCACAGATCAATACCCAGCTTCATGTTTATAAGGGTTGGTAATGCCACAGGCACACAACTTCTTACTCATTTCTATGCAGTAAGAAGCAATTATATCATGACATGAGACAGCGAGAATTAACAGAAGCAAAATTCGATATGAGTTAATTTCATTAAAAGAACATTTTTATCAGAAAATCAAAACTCCTGCATACAGAGTCTCAAGTAACCTCACTGCATTGCTAATTATGTTGCGTGTTACTACTACATTTTTACTGAGACAAGACTGTGCCGAATCTCCAGGCTGCACAAGACAAGGGCTGCACTGCCCATGGTAGCTGGGAAATGCTCACACCAGCCACCACAGAGCACTGAACAGGACCCACCGCAGGGAATCCGGCAGGGAAAGTCTTGCACAAGTCTCAGCATTGTTCTAAAAAAAGGTTTCAGCACTCAAAAGCTTGTTGGTCTAAACCAACATCTGCTTTTTCTTCCAGGAGGTCCCCTCCCTTCCCCGGGTGAAGCCCTGGGCAGACAGGGACGGCAGCACCAAAGCAGCCCCAGCGCCTCCCGTAACCTCCTCTGAGGGAACACAAAACTTTCCCCTCTAGATTAACATGTTCCAGCCCTAAAGCCCTGAGGTACAGTAATGTTGGCTCAGTTACAGCCAAGGTCATTTGTATCAAGTTAAGGCTGCCCTCAACATAAAAGAAAAAGGTATAGTTTATATCTGTTAAGGGGGGAACAACCCGTGTATTCACATCTCCTGCACAGCTCACAGGAAAATTCTGTGATTATTAGTCTTAAACAAAGAAGTCAAGGAAGCACAGACTCTCCTGCTACAAAAGGATGCAGGTTTTAAAATCTGATTTCTGATATTTTCCAATCTCCTATTGTTACAACCAACACATCTCTTGAAACTGTAAAATTACAGGAGGAAGAGTTTCCATTTCACCTTACTTGTGCAATTGCCAGTGGTTTTGGCCAGATTCATGTTCTGAAAACATTTTCTCTGTTTTAGTCCTCCAAAGTAACAGGAGTCAAAAATCACTTAAATAAATTATGATCTTAAGAAAGGTAGTCTCTAAGTACAGCCAAATTAAACTTTAAACTCATCAAAACTAAATTAAAATTTAGCTGTTAGCATACTTTCCTCATATGCTCAGTAAAGTTCCAATGTATTTACACACAGATGCCTTGACAGACTTATACAAGCAAAGTTACTCTCCTAACAGCCCAAGAACTAACACAGAAATTGTTTATAACCAACTTTCCATGCAAAAGACATGAACCATGCTGAATTTCAAAGCCAACACTGGAAAGAGTAAGCATAAGGCAAAAGTGCAAATAAAAAAACACTGTGCATAAATAAATTCTCCAAAAGCAACTTGACACCAAAACCAATGGGTCTCAAAGGTTACACCACACTGGTAACAAGTCCAAATTCAGATCTTTTCATACTAGTTACCTCTGGTGGCCCAGAGTTCAATGTATATCAGCAATAGTTGCCTTTAAAGTATCAGCACCGACTACTATAATTATATTTAATATGACAAGAGATATTTTAATTTCTTTTCCAGTTATTAAAAGTTTTGCACTAGCAGAAGTGAAAATGATATAAGAAAAGTATTTGTAAGTAAACATCAAATATTACCAGGCAACAACAACAAAAATACCCTCACTTCCTTCCAAGCACAGACAGTCATCATCACATTAAACCCATTAGCAAAATTCTTCAACCACTGTCAGGGAATATTGTTTCAGGCAACAGGTTCCACCTACCTGATCTTCTTGCTGGCCTGATTTTAGATGTCACTAAAAGACATCAAAAATACCTATTTTATTTCTAGCTATCTAGGGCTCTATTTACAGAAAAGTTGGAGCAATTTATTGAAAGAAGCTCAAGTTTCTGCACTGCTACTTCTGAAATAATTTTGCTCTGGATTAAGCAGAGAAAAAAAAAATCTTCCTTTAATACAGAGAAGATGTAGAAATGAATCTGAAAACATGATACACATTTCCCTTACCTAGATATTGTATTTCCCATTATGCCTGTGTAGTAAGTGAACAATATATTCACAATTCAATTTTACAGCTCCTTAACTGTGTCTCAACCAGCTATTTTTAGTCACTAAAGCTTAAGCGAACACAGCACACAACCATGGTTTTTGGGCATACAGTCAGCACTGACTCCTGAATTCCTCCAAAGTCAGCCCTGAACAGATGGGGAGATGCAGAAACCTCTTCTCAGCTTCTTGTCTCATGTGCCTCACAAAACCTGCCTCTGTGCCAGCCAGCTGAATCCTACACCAATGGACTTCCTAAGCAATTTTTTTGGAAGTTGGCGGAGTAGTTTTCCCACCCGAGTTTTCTCTTATGCAAATTACTTCCCAAAGCACACCAAGAGGCTGAGTCTTCTCTTCTTGTGGAGTTTGGATTCAAGCTGAGGACAAGCAGATCCAGAGCATCTCTGACCCAATTCACTGCCCAGTTCCCACTCGTGTAAAGCTAAGCCTGAATGTAAGAGGTACAAAAGACTCGAACAACTGTTCAGATTGTCGAAAGCAAACACTACCAAAATGAAAGTCTTTCCCTTGATTAGTATTAAAACCCCAAATATTTCAAGTAAAACACACAAAAAATTGCTTGTTTGTTTTTAAATCTGCTTAGGAAATGCTGTTTCTGGAAGCAAAAGCACAACCCCAAGGTCACAACCTACCATGACCCTGGACTTCCAGGGACCCCCACCTTTAGTACCAGGAGAGTTCATTTAACCAGGTGGGTACCATTTAGAACCAGGACAGTTCATTGATGTTTTGGACAAACACTCTGGATCCAAATTAGAACCTTCCCCAGTGTAACACAAGTTAACTGGAAAAATTCAAAAAAAGCTCTTCTTGAGAAGTCTGGAAGTCACAATATAGGAAACTTTCACTTTACTGTATTTAACATCTCTATATATTTGAACTCAACCAGTAAGAAGAATGACCTTTTACTGAGCTCAAAATTGGAAATTAATTATACCTGAATAAGCACATTTATTATCATTTCCCCTGATAAAAGGGAAGTTATACTATTGTAATTTAAGTCAAACTATGACAATGGCACAATTATCATGTCCCAGCCCTGACCTGACATTTCTAAATGATAACAGAAAAGTAAAAGATAGAGTTCATACCGACAGTATATAATAAATGAGAATGTTAGACCAAAAGTTACGTGAAAAATAATTTGCTGATACTCGACTCATCAGTTAGAATATACAGGACCTCATCATAATTATCCAATTACCTTCACAACATATGGTCCTTTAACTATTAACAATATTGTCTGAATGAGAAACTTAGACACAGTTGAAGAAAATAATCTCCAGAGAGTGTGTGTTGCCGTAACACTGCAAATTACTTAAACAGTATTGCTTGGGCATAATTATTGATCCAACCAGCTGCTACTTTGGCTGCAACAAAACCACAGCAAAAGCTTTTAGAAAGTGGAGATACCTTGGCTCTACCTGAATCTGACTGACCTCTCAGTGGTGCCCCAGCTAGTGTAGAGTTTATTAAAACAGGCAGCACGACTGAATTGCTGGATTTGAATTCTGTCTGAAAAACAAGGAAAACTAAAAACTTCAAAAGCAAACGAGGACTTTTTAGACTATGCAAGTATTAGGCTTCTTAAAGAAAAACATACTGAACGTGACGGAACTTCTAAACTTGTTACGAGTCTCGCTTCCTGGAGTTCCTGAAGTGCCAGTGGCAGAACCTGAAGGGGAATCACTGTGAGTCTCTCTCACACTTTTTCCCTAATCCTCCCCAAGTGCCATTTCTGACACATAACACTGGACTACACAAACCACTGGTCTAACCTGGTGTTGCACAGATTCTTAGAAATTCTCTTTCTAGAAATTTCAGCAGACCAGATGCCACCGTTACAGAAAAAGTGTGCCTAGTACCACAGATTTGACTATAAGAATTTGGTAAATCATCAGTATCTACAAAGTTCTAAAATATATTATTTATGAGATATATAAAACAGACTACATGAAACATTTCTTCATTTAAATAAGAGAAGCTGCTTCTCAGCCATGGGATGAAACAAGAGAGAAAGAGAGAGAAGAAGAATGCCAAACTAAAGCATGTTTAGTAAAGCATGTAAAGCATCTCCCTCCACCTTCAAAAATAATAACAATAATAATTCTTAAAAATTTAGAGCAACCTGCCTTAATAAAGAGCCAAAACACTTGTCTCTGGCTTGTGCTTTTGCATACCTGCCCATTCAGAGCAGTCCAACAGCAGTTTACTGAACACTGCCAACCTTGACATGAGTACTGCTAGAACACAGCTGTGCACAGCCCTTGTACTCAGCACAGCTCTCTACTACAGCCCTTGTATCCAGCACAGCTCTCTACTACAGCCCTTGTATCCAGCACAGCTCTCTACTACAGCCCTTGTATCCAGCACAGCTCTCTACTACAGCTCTTGTACTCAGCACAGCTCTCTACTACAGCTCTTGTACTCAGCACAGCTCTCCACTACAGCCCTTGTACTCAGCACAGCTCTCTACTACAGCCCTTGTACTCAGTCACCTGCAGTTGCAGTTCTCAGCTCTGTCTGCCAACTTTCTGAAACAGCAGTTCTCAAACTTTTCTGTTCCTCCCTGTTTCTGTTACAAGAACACTCAGACTGTGGGTAAGGTACCCTGGGGAAGGTACACTGTTCAGAAAGGTGCTGAAATGCAGCAGGGACACACAGCTTAGGAGAGCCCAGGTTGGCCTGGGAAAGCTGTGGGACAGAGGGAAGGCTGGATGAACAAGAGCAGCTCAGCCTGCCACGGGTCCTGCAGAGGCAGCAGATGGGTGCTGTGGCTCCTGCTGCACCCCTGGCCCTGGCAGACTCTGCTGCTCTGGGATAAGTTCACAGCTATTGGGAAAAGAAAGGGAGAAATGGACCCTGCTGCTGCAATCACTGACATACAGCAAGAGAGACAAGGCTTTCCTTTCAAACATTTAACATACAGAATTACAAAATCTCTTTCTCCATTAAAAGTTTCACAGCAAGATAAATCAAGTTTATTCCCACCAGCTACAAGAGTGTATTTTCAACACATGCAAATAATATGCAGAAATGCCCTATCAATCTACTACCTGGAAATCAGATAACACCAATGTACCTACAACATAATGGTATTCACTGGCGTCTCCCCACCTACTTTTGTGCAGGAATTAAGGGAGACTTTTCAAAAGTTTAGAGCTATAGAACACAACATAACCAACTGCACATGCTGTGTGTTCCAAACACATTTATGAAATGTTTAAGTTACGTATTTTAGTAGGTTATTAGCAGTTGGTGTTGGCAGCAAAAAGCTATATTTCTCTAAAAACATAAATCATGTAAACCTAGTCATAAACATTTTTATGAGTAGGTTTTTTATAAAGCACTGTATTGACATGAGCTAGTCAATCCTTTCCTAAGGGGCAGATTAAGTATTAAAGTACATCCAAGGTGTGGCATCATATCAGTTTACCCTTAGTGGCAGTTATACTTACACAATTAGAGCAAATTCTCTATCAGCTTCATCATTTGAAACCAGAAGCTTATGACAATGCTAAATTCTACCAAGTGATTCTGAGGGAAGAAAATCCAGTGGACAACTTACAGTCTGAGCTGTGTAACTACATATTAAGTCACTACAGGGAAAAAATTAAAATAACAATTTTCACACTACATAATTATGAAATCCACAAGGTATGAAGGTGGTGCAAGTGTTCTGTCTTGAGCACTGTGCCTCAGAGTATTTCAAATATTTGTCTGACCTAACTCTGCATTCATCCTTTTTGCATTAGCAATCAATAAAAAAAGAGAGGGGAGGGAAGAAGTATCTGGGTAATAATTTCATCTTGGGCAATCAACATTCATATCCAGCATTAATATTCAGGAAATGCCCCAAGTCTCAATCATTAATGATTAAGTATCACCACACCCTGGAATACTTTACTGCATATCTGTATTGACATCATGAGATCCAAACTTCAAACGTAATTGCTTGCCATTTTAAAGATCTTCTCGGAATTAAGGGACGCTCACTACAACCTATACAGAAACTCCACCTCTGTGCCAAGGCCACAGACAACAGAATTAAAAAAGCTGTAGCCTCAACTTCCAACACTTCAGTAATTTGAGGACATATCAGGATATTTTAAATATAAAGAATCACCTTCTGGAAGACTGAATTTAGCATATTTAAACCTTAGACTACAAGGGACTCCCTATACTTAATGAGAAACAATCCTTTATCATTTCACCTCACAGTACCATACATCTGCTACACAACTTTCCAAAATATTTACAGCTGCACTCCTGAGCTTACACAACCCAGCTCTTGGTGAACACTAAACACATGCAAATGGCTCTGGGGATCCAAAACACCCTGGACACCCAGTATGGCAGAGGAATCCCACATTCCAATTCCATGACAGCCGCCTCAGCAGGCACCTGCACACAGAGCCCAGGGAGGTCCGACAGCAGAGGCTGCTGGCAGGTACCTGCAGCCCCTCCTGGCTCCTGCAGCAGCTCAGACACAGCACCCTGAGCAGAGGTGGGCCTGGACCCCTCCTCCCACTGTACTCACACCCCACAACACAGGAGTGGCTGCTGAGTCCTGGAACAGGCAGTTTCTAAAGAGGGATTTAACCCTTTCTCCCTGATGATGCTCTCCTGCCAAGCCCCTTCACATGAACCAGCTACACAGGGTCCTGCAAGGTGCCTTCCACCAAATCTTAATCCATTAGATTCCAGAGAATTCAGGAGTTCAGTGACATTCAGATGCAATTCCACTGCAATCACCTCTATAACACCTTCAAATGAAACTTCTCAAAAAAGCTATCCCTGAAGTAGAGATTTTGATGTTTAAATGTTTGCCACCTTCTGGAGTATCATTAGACACTGAAAAAAACCCCTGAAATAAGTCATGTATTTACTCTCACTTTGCAAAAAAAAAGGACATTTACTTTGTGACTAAGATGTTCTCCCCAAAGTAACTGTGTGTCCTGTTTTGTTGAAACAAAAGCTGGACAAAAAGAGAAAAGCAAAAAGCACTGAGTACTATCAAATTAGAGGACACAGTTGCTTGAAAACCTAAAGTTTAAGGCACTGCAGCCATAGTGAATATCACTGCATATACAACTACTACACAAGGGGTTAATGTACCATATGTAGCCGTTAATTGTCTAGATAACTAAAGTTAGAGTTCAATAAATTGGTAGAAGGATTATAGTGCAGTTTTATTACTACCTCCAACACTTTTACTGATGTGCTTATTACTTTTTTTATAGCATATTGCTCTTGAGCAACCAGTTTATAATATTTACCCTTTTAAAACTAGGTATACAGAGAATACATATATATATATATAAAAGGGCAACTAAGTTTACATGGCAACACTGGTGCAGCAACTAACACCTCACATATATATACATACATATATATATATATATATATTAATTACACACACCTTGCACAGACAAACCTACTTACAAGCCTAGAGGCAAGAGGCAGCTGCCAAAATCCATGTATTTTATGCATTACAAAAAAAGCATGAAGTAGGACTGGTCTTTTTCTCTTAGAAGACGAGGATAAAAATACCACTACTACAAACAGTTTTTGTATACACATCACACACACAGAGACTATTTTTCTATCTCTAAATTACCTCTATTAGCTGCAGTATGTCAAAAGAAATTTTAGCCCAACACAAATAAACCTTAGAAGTTGAACGTGGTAAAAATACTACATAACACTGGGATGCTTTTTCATTATGTTTTAACCATTTCCAAGTGTAGTTCTTTTGTCTGCCTTCCTTAATTCAATTTATCCTTAAACCTAGAATGATCTAGGTATTGCTTCTAGTCCTCACATTAAAAGCAACAAGTAACCTACCCACCAGCTGACTCAAATCCACTGCATTGAGGAATAATTCACCACTCCTCATACACAAAGCAAAAAACAACTCCTCAGGCATTCACTCCTTTGGGTCTGTGATGCAGATGAACATATAGACTGTAATTTAAAATGTGTATGTTCTCTGAGTAACAGCTCCAAGTATCACACTACCTTTAAAACACCTCACCCTCCTGGGGAAGCAGGAGGGCAGAAGTCGCCTTGCAAGGATAAGCTGTGAATTTGCACACTGAGCCTTCATTTTTTGTGTTTATCTGCATCACACGGAAAATGCCTCCTATATTATCCTGCCTGGTTCTGTGTCCAAACAGAAGGCTCTTGCCCAAAGCACCTCTGTGGACATGCAGTGTGTACACACAGGCTGAGCACAAAGCCCCAAAGCCCTGCACGGAACAGCCTCGCTGGGTCTGGAGCGTGTCTGACACGTGTGTCTGCTTTCCACGGACACTGAGGGGGTCATTCAGAATTTTCTTTTTGAACAGAAGCTATCCCAGAAATTTAACAATCCAAAACCAGAATAATTTTCCCAACTCAGCTTTCATTTGCATCATTATATCCTTCTCTGTGGTAGTTTGTTTGCTGCTCAGATCACATTTCCCACAGGAGACAGAATATAAAAAGAAGCTCTATCTATTGCTTCAGAAGCATTACAGCATTATCAAGTAATAAAGGACCTACACACAAACTATCAAACTCCTAATTTGGAAGGCCTTCCAGGTGATAAATATTTTAATAAAACTCAACACACTGCAGGTGCATCTGCATGAAATGAATAGACAGTGCTGGCTATGGATCAGCAAACACACAAAGAAAAACCTTCCAAAACCCTCCAGTTAATCTGCCATTCAACCAGAAACACGGGGAGTCAATACAGGTCAGAGAAAGAAATACATATACTAAACTAACTCCTGCACTCTTGGGACTGAATCCTGCCCTCTCCTCTGAAGTATAAAGATAATTGTGCTTCACTCACTGAAAGGAAAAAAATAGTCTTTATTTAATAATCTTATGGTTGCTTGATTAGTGCTCGGAAAATAAAAGGCGCTACTTAAGTGCTGAGTATTATTGGCTTTTTCAGAACATCGGCTCCAAACTCGCCACTCCCCATCTCCTTCTCTCGTAACTCTCTTCATTCATGTCATCAGAAGGCATCTTATTTTCAGCAACAACTACTCACTTTTTTTTTTTTTTAAATGCTGCTGGATGTGCAGAACTACTGTTGAGGTTGCTTGGCAACTAGTGAGACATATCGGAAAGAGAGATAAGGTCCAGAATGAATGGAATTGAAGAGAACTATATTTGGTTTCATTAAGAGATACTAATGCACTCAAAACTATACCAATTTGAATTATCCACACTAAGGTGAAATTTTGCTATTTCTTTCCAAGTACAGACATCCATAATCACAGAGTAGTAGCACTAAATCCAGCCAGAACCTCCTCAGGCACATACATGTCTGCCTTCACAGAACAGACTTCAGAGCTTTCACCTGGGTTAGCAGTTTGGTACAGCAAGGAACAGTCAGATAACACAAATATTTAGTAAATAATTTTAAGACTCTTAGGCCAGAGAGCATAGCTGAATACCTCAGTCTGCCTTTCAGAGCACCATAAGCCACCACGCTTGTCCATATACTTCAGTATCAAGATGAAATGTCAAATAAAACAATTATTCCTGAAGGTAACAATTTGAAACTAGATGAGATTGAGTACCCAAGACTCCTGCAATGGCAGAGAACTGCTTACAAGAAGTCTGTCCTAAAAACTGGTGGTCAAGAAAGTCTTGTGCAGCAGAAGATGGAAACATGCCTAGCAGTTCCTAGTGAGAGTTTCTTTCTTATCTCAAGCTCTTCAACCAACTTTATCTATATCATGTGAGTAAGAATCAACCAGTCTGGCACAAAAGAGGATCTTCTAATACCACCACAGACCCTGCCCAATCTTTGATGCTTCAGAAGGAAGTGAAAACAGTGACAAAACTCAAGTAGCGAATTATCTGAAGGGAAAAAGCCAAAACTGAAAGTCATACCACACGCTCCCCCCTCTCTGCGCTGCCTGCAGGCAGACACAGGACTGAAAGGTTTCAAGGCTTCACATACCAACACAGAATTGCACAGACCATAATAATCTTCAGGGCACTAAAAGCAGGAACAGAAGCCCACAGCTGCACTGGGTAATTCCAACACATGCACAGGCTTTGTGCTTCCCAAGGCCACGATGGCCACCCCGAGCATCAGGAAAGCTGAATCTTCAGAAGGTGGATTGAAATGTATTTTTAAAAAACCTCCCTATCTCCCCCAGACTGCTTAAATGAGGCTCCCTCATCCCCAACAAATTATTTCAATTCAAATATCTCTAATGCTAAGAAGTCAATCTCACACTTGCCCTCATTTTTAGGCACCTTTCTTGCACAGCACTACCTCTACATGGCCATGAAATCATGTCTGGGCACCCCATTTCTGAACCTGGGGCAACTCCCATGACATTCCTTTTAAATTCTTCCCAGTAAATCCACATCCTTCATGAAGTGGAGACACCAGCGTGGAATATACTATTTTAATAACACTCTTATCGGTGTTGGAAGTCCCCTTTATTACTTATGTTTCACTTTCCCTTTTTCTAGGCATCCAAGGTTGCATTTGCCTTTTTGCCACAAAAAAAATCCCAAACCAGACTAGGGTAATTAACTAATTGGCTTTCAAGTCCTTTCCCAGTTTTACAGATACAATCTACATTCTGACTCCTGTGGGGCTGCCTCACACCACAACAAATTTCTGAAGTACAACTTAAACACGTTATTCAGATCACCCCAAAAAAATAACCTGATCCTCCCAGCAATAACTACACTGCCAGTTTGAAGAGAGGGGTTTCAGGTGGGATTGGGCCAGCAATCCAAGGAATGATTTTGTATATGTAACCACTGGATCCCTGGAGGCTTTCCAGAGGGGTCCCACTCCTTGCCTCTGTGAAGCCCTGCACCAAGAGATCTATCAGAAAGGCAGCTTCTACATTCCTGTAACACAGGAATTGTTGTCACACAAGACAGTATTTAAAATCAAAATATACCGTGATACTACATCAAATACCAAAACAGCTGATTTTACCAATCAGATCTCTAATATTTCCAAAAAGCACAGGTTCCTTCAGTGAGATCTCACTGCATGTGAAGCTAAGCTGAACTTTAAGGACCTTCTTCCTATAGACCCTTGTTGTAAGAAACCAGACTAAGGAATAATAATCAGTTAAAATGCTCATTTTTGATGTCAAGCATCTGGGCAATCTCTAACCTCAAGTAATAGAATTTCCCCCCCTTTTCTAAGAATTATAAATAAATTAACATTGGCGTTTTCCATAGTTTCTCACAGAAAATCCTTTGAGATTCTTGTCCATTATTTATTGAAAATATCCATGATCCTGATATTTGCCCTTCTAACAGATACTAAGCCTCCTTTTCTCTTTGCAGCATTATACAGGATGGAAACATACTTTCTTTGGTAAGGAATAAAACATAAAGAAAGTTTCTGCTTTCTCTACATAACTATGTATAATTTCACCGTTTGCATTTGGTAAAAAAATCTATGTCCAAACAATACTACTAAAAATTAAGTGAAAAAAAATTACTGGTTTTATATTGCATGAAATTATCAGAATGGAATCTATTAATTTCAGTTAAGAAAACAGAGGTCTTGGCTGATTCCAGTTAATCCCAGAGAAAAGTATATTTTAAAAATCTACTCATTACAAATAAACCTGTGAGGAAAAAAGCCAGACAGTGCTGCCTACATGACTCCAAAGTGTTTTTTTCCGACTCTCTATGATTGCACAAAATGTGCAGAAATCTTTTACTAAGCTCAGTCTTTTTTACTTATATCTTGTCCCTTATTTTCCAGTGGTGTAAAAAAGACAGTGAGGTAACAATGCTATGAAGTTCTTCGATGATAAACATAAGGAAAGTAAACATATGATTGCATAAGATGCAATTACATAAAGTGAAGACTGTCCAATTAAGTGAAAGCAAAACACAGAGACAGCACGGAGCATCCCAAGTTCCTAAGAGTTTGGGGAAATTTAAAGCCAGTGACACAGTTCCAACTCAAAAAACTAACAGGTAAAATAGTTACATTTCAGATTTTTAGGTGTTCTATGTGTAAGTTATGGAACATGTTTTTATCCACAATGTTCAGCATAAGCAGAATGTGTTTTCAGGAGTAACTATTTTGAAACAACCTTAATCATTCTGACATACCAAAAGTAAAAGGTTGCATCAAATTTCCAGGCATCTATTTTAGTGTGCTTCAAACCCCAGCACTGAAAATCCAGTAACTTCCCATACCACAGAAATTTAACAACTAAAAACCCTCAACAACCCCATAAAGTAAATCTCCCAGAAAGCTGTGTAACGTGCCTGCTGCAAAATACACTGAAACAAAGTACTTGAAAACTTAAATTTTTTACTGACCCTGAGCTCTGCAACTGTTTTGTTAAATATCTGAAAGTGCAGAAAGTGCAGCACAGGAGAACCAAAGCTGAGCTGCACATGGACTTGGGGCTTGTGGACTAGATCAGGTCTGAGTGTTTCCAGCTTTCCTGACAATCCTGAGTACTTAACTGAGCCTCTCTCCTTCCAGTTTTCTCTCTCATTTAAAGAAAAAAATCATTTTCCTCAGCTTTGCATTGTACTTATAGGGGTTTTTTTATGAATAATACAGTGCTGTCATTACAGTCTCATTTCACAAATCCAAAAGAACTAACGATATTCAATAAGATCTTTTCAGCAAATGTTCTTATGATTACTATCTTTCGGTTTGTAAAAAGTTATTACAGCTGTAAGTTTTCATCTTTTTCTCAAATGGTCTTGACCAGTAACACAAAATATGTGAAGCTATGCCAATCACTGTTATGCAATTAAATTAAAATTCATGAAACCAACTAGTTTAATTTTTCCACGGTAATGCCACATTAAACCAAATTTAGGTAGAATATTTATTTTGAGTTAAAAACAGGCATTACACATAGTTTTCTGAAGTTACTGTGCTAAGTGTCCCACTACGTATTTTTATCTGTATTTAAAAAAAGAAAAATAAAAAAAAAATCAAGCAAGATACGAGCAAGGCATCCTTTGTTATTACAGACTTAAGGAAGAAATTTACTTCAGGCACTCATTGCCTTGCAACACTTTTTAATTAATATGAGCATTAATATTATATTACACAGATAACTGTACTGTCAAAACAGAATAAAAATGTCTTAACTTGAAGGAAACAAAAACCTATGTATGCACATAGACCTAGAGACAAGAAGAGAGTAGTGAAATCACAGTGATTAAGGAGGCAGAGGTAAATCCCCCAGCAAGCTGGGAAGGTGCTGTTCAAGGCTAAATGGAAGGTCTCCTGGGACTACACCAAACCTCAGAAGGAAATCCTGCACACCTCTGCCTGCTCCATTAGCTCACCCACCACTCCTGGGAGGCCACGAGGGTGCAGCTGGGAGGGATAATTATTTTTCTGGTGCCTTAAATAAAAAGAGAAGCGAACACAATGACTTATTAAATGGCCCTGTGGAGAATACAGTCGGCAACAGGTAGCTCAGAGAGAAGGTCACAGGCTTTTCTGCACTCTTGTAACAGTGAACACCTTGAAACAAAACATCTCATTAAGATATTCCACCACTACATTTCTCAAAAAGTGGGTAATTTTGCCTCTTAGCTGTCAAAAACACACCTTGATGTATTGCTGCTTCTGAGTAAGCAAGCTCGGCAGTAAACAAGTAATTTTAATTAACTGCATGTTTACATTGGAGTACAGTTATAGAAATAACTATTAAAAATGCAGCTCGTTTGCACTGTATCCTAAATACTTGCATTTACTATTAAATCAAGGTTCAACTGTCCAAATAAAATGCAGGGCATATTATTTCTGACATCAGGATTCAAGTTATATTAAAAAAAAAACCCCTCATCAGTGGAATTTCCTTCATTTCAACTCGAGAGCTTTGAATGACCAGGATCAAGCTGAACGATTTCTGCACCTCAGCCCTTCATCAGAGATGGGACCTGGGCTACCCTAATATACAAACACATGATATATCTAAAAATAAAGAGAGAGAGATTTGCCTGCTGGATTATACTTCAAAGCATCAGCTCTGCCTGCCTCAATCTAGGAGATGCTCAGGAAGGATGCTCAGAAACTGCAACAAGAGCAGTGTTTTCACTCCCAAAAAAACGCCTCAGAACCCCAAAACCTGCTCCCCCAGCCCAGAAGAACAACACAGGAGCTCAGCAAGTTAAGAAACAGGAACAAGAGACCACACTCACATCAAGATTGCTCGAAGCAGCAGAGAAAGGCACAGATATTTATTAATAACCCATTTTATCTTACAAAAATACGAGGTTTTAACAAAATGAAATTGAAAACATGGCATGACTGGCACCAGGTAAAATGTAGCTATGTCATGATGTAAGAGGAATTGTCAGGAATTGCAATGATGTGAAGGTATAGTTTTAATACCAAAAAGGTAACTTCCATGAGCTTAAGATGATAAGCAGCATTCTGTTCATATATAAAATAATTCAAAAGTCCATCTGGATAAATTAGTAAAAACATTTTTAACTGGGAAAAATCAGAGTACTGCTCTGTTTGCCCCTTCAAAATATATGGGAAATAAGAAATACAGGAAGTTACTACAGAGGAAAATTCTTCACGTAGTGCTGATTCTGTAACACTGGCTACAGAAAAGGTAACCACTCTGTACATTTAATTATTGAGAAGACTTGGTGAAAACCTGAAAAAACACACTGTATTTTTTTCAGAAAGGACACTGAAGTGTAGAATATAGATATATATTTAATATTCTCCATAGAGAGCTATATTTTTAAGTATCTAAAGTTTTTTTGCAGTATTTAATACATTTTGTTATTTATTAAATAAGTTAAATGGAATATGATACATTGGCTTATACTAGTAGATGTTTGCTTAAGATAAGAAAATGGAGAAAAACACACCACTTCCACTTTAACTCATGAATGTGCAGAGTAAAAGTTTCTGGAAAATGTTTATGCAAGTTATATATAACTTCCATCAACTTGAAAGAAATGGGAGCTGAGAAAAAATATTTTAAAAAATATTAGGAGTGAATTGAGGAAGAGCAAGACTTATTTTAGCTCTTCTCTGTGTCTCTATCTCAGATACTGTTGTCCAACCAAAATTGAAGGAGGGTTGGGGTTTTTTTGTTGCAGAAATTAATTTCCAGAAATGAAAATCAGAGACTGAGTAGAAGAGAGACCGCAATTAGTGCTCCAATGAGGAAAAGCAGGAAGAGTTCACGTAGATCTACACCAGCTGACTTTGTCCAGGTAGCAGGAAAAGCAGAAAAAGGAAGATAAAGGGCAGGACAACGTAGGAATATTCAGGAGTCAGTATTGCAGGGAACATCAGGGCCATAGACTAGAACAAGGACTGGAGGAAACAGGAGATCCTGGAAGGTTCCAGGTCCCACAGAGGAGCTGCAGATGCTGCAGGGCACTAGGAGGGACTTGCAGAAAAGATCTGTGAGACAGAACAAGTCTCAGAAACCAGACTCCATCAGCTCAGCTACCCACTAAACAGTTTATTTTCTGGTTTGGGAAAGTAAAAGGAAACGTGGAAATTTCGGAAAACGGCATTCATTTTCATTTGTTTGATTTTACCAAAACTAATGGGTAAAATCCCACATCTACCATCAAAGTCAAAATCCTCCCAGACCCATTCACAATGTTTTCCACACAGTTAAGTCTTAAGCTCTCTTCTGTCTCTCTCCTTTGCTTCTCAGATTACATCACTCATGCTTATTCTGCTATTCATAGTTATTGCTCTCCAAGCTCTCTACAACTGTAACTATAAAGCTTCCTACGAGGTTGATAGCTGCATACTTAAAAAGCTTTTGTGAAATTTAAACCTCAAAACAAATAAAACTACTGCCATATTTTTGGCCAGTCCCTTTACATGCCAAGTCATGTCTGCAACATATGCAAATTTAGCTGAAGGGATGAGTTTACCACTGGGTTTTTTGTTGGTGGTTTGTTGTTTTTTTTTTTCTCCCCTAAATCAGAAAACTGAAATATTTAACTGAAACACAAATGTCAAGTTGCAAGGCCAGGAACAGTAATTCAGAGGACAGAGAGCTCTCAACAAGTAACAACATAAAACTGGAAGTTTAAATACTGCTTTTCTAGGAGAATTCAACATTTTCCAACCAGTAAATGCATGTTTTGCTTCGAGCAACATGAAATTACCAAAATTAAGAAATTTTTATGTTCAATTCCCCCTTCCCTTCTTTTACCTAAGTAACAGCTTCTTGCAAAAGCAAACACACAAAACAGGCATTTGAAAATAAAGCATAATGTAAAAGTGGAAGTCAAAGCTTTCTTTCAATCCTGTGCTGTCATCCCTCCACTGATGGTTAGTCTGAGCCTACCACGAGCATCTAAAACCAAATAAAACCAACCAGTTTTTTAAACTTTAAGATTCCTTCATACATTGTTTTTCTGTAATACTTTCAGGAACCTAAATAACACCATTTTTTACCCTGAAAAAAAATTCACTTCACTTGCATGTGGAAATATTTTAATGGCTTGACTTCAGAGAGCCTCTGAGCAAGGTAAAGGAGTTGCTCTATTGACTATTAGAATATTCAACACCACGGTATGTTAACAGTCTTTGCCAAATAAGGCCCAGTGTAGGCATTATAAACATCAGAATTTTCTGAAAAACTCACCTTAAAATATTAAAAAAAAATCACACCTGAGTAGGAGATCTAAATACAAACCATTTGCACATGATCCTAATGGGCAATGTCTTATCTCTTAGGGCAAGACCCCACAATGAACTTGAAAAATATCCCAAAACTTGAAAGTTTTTTTCCTTTATTTTTTTAACTTTAACAAAACATTAATGCTGCTTCATTGAGTTCAGATTTACTCTTTCACAGAACAGAATCTTCCCCTTTGTAGAAACAAAAGTATTTCCAAAAAAAAGATAATTTCAAGCACATAAACACCACATTAAACATCCTAACAATTAAGGGATTTCTTTCTTGCTTAGGTGGTTTATCACCAGATATTACCTCTCATTTTTTCCAGGTTGATGGAAGTTTTATTTAACAAGCATAAACATTTTGCATAAACTTTTACAAGCTGTATGGAGCAGTCAGTTCTTATTCATAGCATTTATTTGCTGTTGGTATATTTTTGTCTTTTGACAAAACTCAATTACACAACTAATTGAATTGTCAGTTCTTAGGACAAGACCTAAAATATGACTGAAATACAAATCCTGCTCCCCTCTTCACCCACACCTTCTCTTTATGGTCTATGGCACAAATTTTGATCAAAACCCATAACTAGTTGTTCAGCTGGAATGGAAGTTTTCATAGTCCTGAACAGACATGTACACACAAATTTTCCAGCACTGTGACACCTCATCTGTGCCCCGGAACAGGAGCTGAGAAAAAAAAATGCCCTCTGCCTCAAATGTGCAGAAACCTCTATTAGACACTGTGATGCAAAGAAAGAAAGAAGTGGGGGGAGGGAAATCACACCCCCCAAACCTCCCCCCCACTCCAATTTTCAATGTTAGTCAAACACCAGGAAAAAATTACTTTTGTTGCCAGTCAAGTAAAACACAATAAGGTCTGTTTGTTTCTTGGCAAGGAACTGATGGGACCATTCTAGAAATAGGGGATTGGTCCACAAATGTAAAGAAACTGTAAAAATGGAGCCGTAACGCTTGTGTACATGAACTAATCTGAGCCATTAGGAAGGAATTCATTATTTTAGAAGACTTAGTTATAAACATTATACTTTTTCCTCACTCATAACATTAACTTCCCTTCCATAAAATCACATGCATAGAAAGACCAAAGAGAGACAAAAATCCATATTAGACAACAGAAAAGTTACCAAACCCGAAGTCTTGAGAGAGACTAACACTGCCTAAGTGTCCATATAATATCATTTACTGGTTTATGTGAAATAATGATGGTAGTTCAATATGTACGAGGAAAAGATTAGAAACCATCAATGACTACCTTTCCTTCCTCACAAACTACTAAATCTAGGTGAGAAAAGGGAAAATGTTCGAAGCCTGTAAGAGGGTGACTTGGCTTTATAACTTTCCCACCAAGAGAAAGTAATTTTTAAAAGCACAAGAGAAATGCAAATATACTTATCATCTAAGTCCTGAAAATAAAGCTATTCATCTCTGCTTCTGCCTTCATCAATCATGCCTTCAGATTTGATAAATATACAAACTCCTATTCAACATTGCAACATACTTGTTTAAGAAAGTGTCAACATTATACAACCTTGTTTGGGAAATTGAGGCTGAGAAGCATTACCTGAAATTCCCTATAACCTCGAGACTTCCTGAATCCTAAATATTATCCAAACTTACTAATCACAAAGGCACATTTCCCCATATTTGTCAATCTTTGTAGTGGATTTCGTAAGTCACATTTCAACCATTTATTTCTATTTAAGTACTTCTGCTTGTCCCAGTTTTTCCCATGACACTTCAGAATTGTCTCTCGGCTGTGCCAATTCCCGCTTTCTAAAGTCGTGCATGACAATGACCCTCTTCTTAGAGTCTGTCAGCCAAAGCCACAGTAATCACTGAGGGGAAAGATGACTTAAAAAAAATTGAAAGTAAGTGAAAGGCCATCGTAGAAGCAGAGAAGCCCTTCCTCGAGATACCAACTCTTTTCTGTGTTTTTTCCTCTTCAGCCTGAGCAACACATTTAATTCTTCCAACTATATTCCTTACTATTCCTGTCCTCCCTTTCCCGTTTTCAGTCCTTTCCTGTTCATAAAGATTGCCATCTGAACAGCCAAAAAGAGAGGGTTTTAGCTCCATTTTATCCGTGGACACTCACAAAACACTGTATGCAATTGCAGAGACCTAATCCTCTGGAACAGCCTCATGAAAAGACAGCTGAAGTGTAGAGGAGGGAGGAAAGGAAAGGAAGGGAAGTCACAGGCTTCCTGCTATTAAAAGCCAAATTTAAACCCTTTCTACATGAGAAGGGCCTCTGTTGTTGGCTGTCGTGCAAAGAGTAGAAAATTTGGTTGATACGGCGTCGTCATTATGCTTAAAAGGCAGCTCTTCCACGTTAAAGATGAGGAACACTGGAAGAATATAGGGGGGAAGCCACACTCCCATTGTTTATGGAATTGCTGTAGGAAGAGGTGGGAGGACAGCAGGGCCACCTGAAGCCACTCTGCAGGAGCTGGAAGGGGGCTAAGCCCTTCCAAAACACTCCATCCAGAGAAGCCTGTGCTGCAGAGCGTGCCTTGCCCCTCCAATATTCTTACTCTGCTTCCCACACACCACCTTCACAACAGGGATAGAAAAAAAAAGAAATACATTTCTGTATGAAAGGAACACAGAAAAAAATTGAACAGTCTTTGCTGTAGTTAACTTGCCTAGAACTTTAACCACCTTCACATTCAATTTAGCTTTAACTATTCAGCACATTAATTACCTGGAACACTTGATTCCATACAGTTCCTCAAATAATTAATTAGCTAAAGGGATTGAGGATTGGAGTCCCAGAGGAAATTCTTCTAGTTTTGTAGACTACATAGATTTCACCTTGTTAAAGCTACAACAATACACCTAAATGCACACAACAACTGTCCCTTCAACTATTTAGGGGCAGAATCCTAAAACCAAAATAAATAAAATCCCCTCACACCCACTGAAGTAGGCCAGCATTTTTAGCACTGGGTATCCTGCCTAGTCACCTGAAAGAAGTAACACTTCTTTTGAGTAACACTAAATAAAAAAACTTCTGATTCCTCTGTTAGTAGCACACTGGACATTTTTCCCAACAGGTATCCTCTTTCTGCCACTGACAACAATTGACACGGGACAACCAAGCCAAAGGCAAACAAGTTTTAGACAGGATTTTAAAACTGGATTTCTCCCAGCACACCAATAAGCTTCTCCAACAGGAATAATTCAAAACTACAGTTATGTCCATTACACCAACATTAAAAAAAGTCTCCTCATCTCCAGCACAGCACAGTTTTCACCAGCACTCTGCTGTTATTCATGGCATCAGCTGTGGTGTTGTATGCAAACGTATTTATGCTCCAGAAAGACTGATCAGGACATCAAGAGAAGTAACGCTTTACTTTTCCTACCCTTCCAAAAAAACTCCATGCTATCTCTCTCATTAACTGAATCCCACATCATTTTTCCACAAGGTAAGCAGGATAAAAAGGGAATGAATCCAGCAAAACGGGTAACAGGGAAAGCAGGCCAACACAGGGAGCAGTCAGTTACTTGGAAGAAAATACAAGTTTACTTAAGGACATGTGTGTAACTTGCAAGAATTTCAAAAGACTGGAAAACAGCCTTCTCTCCCCTGCAAAGTGTATGTTATGATCTTCTGATTGTTTTTGGCAATAGAAACCTAAAATGATGCATTATAACTTATTTCTTGTACATCTTAGAACACTGGAAAAGAGCCTTTTCCCCCCTGTAAAGTGTATGTTACGATCTACTGATTGCTTTTGGCAATAGAAACCTAAAATGATGTATCATAACTTAATTCTTGTACATTTTAAACGCACCACTTCTTTATTTGATTTTTTTATGCACCTCGGCATTCCAATACGTAGGGACCCACAAAAGGACAAGCACAAAGGACTCACTTGCAAGAGTGAGTCACTTTGCAAGACCAAATGCCTTGGGTGGGTGGACAATCCATGATTCCTGAGCTGGAGGGACCTTCCCTGCAATTCCTGCGTGGCTCCCGCACCGGGATCCGCTCTGTGATTGGCAGCAGGGCTGTGCTGGCACAGGGCTGCTCCGTAATCCAAATCCCTTGCTATGAGAAGGCAGAAGCCAGCAGAGCCTCCTGAGGCCAAATTTGCCATGTTGCCCTGGATTCCAGCTGCACACTCAGCTCTGCCCAAACCCACCACGCACGGCGAGACACTCGAGGAACGCACCAGTGCTGCGAATCCCAGCGTGTGCCAGCCCCTCTCCGGCTCTGCAGGCTTTGTCTGAGGGTCTCTGGGCTCCCAGACTCACAGAAATTTGGGCTTGCAGCTTGCAGGGTTCAGAAGGTTATCTACCCATGTAACACACCATTCATTCCCCAGCATCATTATCTCTTTAAGAGCATCCGTGTGCTTCGAGAACTTAGAACTGTGTTGGTTAAAGGGACTGATGTTTTCAAACGCACCAGGGATCCTCCACTTGCACTTCCATTTACTTTTTACTTAGTACCCAGTGTTGAGAGCTGCTACATCCAAGTCAACTCATGCAAATCTTTTAAGTCACAAAGGTCTTTTAAGAGGTCTTTAATAACAAGAGCAGCCAAAATGATGGAGATAACTCAGCAGTAACAGGATGCAGGACTAGGCACTTATGGAAAAGTTATTTGGGAAAAAGAAAATATTCCCTACAAAGAGGAGCTTAAAACATGTAGCACAGAATGTAATATATTATGAATCAGTCTGAACTTTCATTCAAAAGACCATGTACCTTATCCTGAATCAGCATTTGGTGATTAGGAAGAAGTACTGTCCAGGCTCCTCGGCTAAACTTTTAGCTCAGACATCCTTACTCAATAATTAACTACTGGAAGACTAGTGAAGGCTTTATCTTCCCAAAAAGGCAGGATTAACAAAATAGATGATACCACTAAAAGCTGGAGGATGACAATACAAAACTGCCGTGCTTGACAACAAGCAAGACAAAACCAGAAATATAATCTATTAAAAAAAAATTAAAAAATTAAAATTAAATACAGAGAATAAGCTTTGAAATTTCAACACTTTCATTCAATTAGAATTAATTTAGCAGGTTTGGCAATACACACACAGATGCTTGTAGGCATAAACTAACATGCAGTAGAATCTCTTCTTACTGTCTAGCAAGGTTAGACAAAAAGTTAGCAAACACAAATCCTTCTCAGATGAAAAAAACTGATAATCCATTTTTCCTATCTTAATGCCATTCTTCTCCTCACAACTATCAAATAACTGAACAGATACGAAGTGTAAAAAATAAAAGCTTTTAGAAACATAATTTAACATAAACATCTGGACAAGCAAATACAACAGAATCCCCAAAATTCATAGTAGGGTTTCATTTTGTGAGGAGACCGAAACTAAAGCCTTACTTATTCTAAATAAAGAAAATTGCACTTATTTTGTACACTGACACAAGGCATGTTTTCAGCAATATGAATCAATGTGCTATAGCTGAGGTAAATCAGTGTCAGCCATGTTGTGAAAGAAACTGCAGCTAACAAACACACAAAACTTAAGCTATGCCTTTGATATAAATAATTTTATTCTGCTAGATCTCACTAATGATTGGTGCTTGACTTCTTCAACTGAATGCCTATTAATCTAATTTAAAAATGTACATCCAAATTCTAGAGACAGTGAAACAGCAGCAAGAAGAAAACACACCAAGCTATAAAGCAGCAGCACTGACTCTGGGCAGTGCACAGGCGGAAGGTACGTTGTGAAGTGAAAAAGCAAATGCACTTACTCAGCATTAAATCCATTCACGTGCAAGATCCTCATCTGTTTGACTATTGTGCTTTTACCGGATTCACCAGCACCTAGAAAATGAAAGTAAATCAATTTCAGAAGGAAGCATGAGTGATTAAGGGACACACTAAAATTTTTTTCTTCGGGGTAAAATCGAGAAAGTTGGTTTTCTCAGCGCAAGAGCGAAAAGTGAAAGAAATAATTGCCACTGGAAACTTCAGTTGTAGCTAAAAATAAATGCCCAGCTCAAGTCATGTGTCAGATCTGAATCTTGGATCATTTCACTGTCCATTTTTCCAGTGTCAACGTTAAAAGCAGACTGCAGTATTTGGAAAGAAAAAGGACAACTTCAACATTTTATACAGAAGAAAACAGGGTACGTCACAACCTAGTTGCCTTGTCACTACTATCTGACAGAGGGAAAGACTGATTGAAGTCCCTATTAAACCAAAGCATTTTTGTTAGATCCTTAAAGTATTTTAAGTTTGGCTGTGGTTTATCATCACCCAGACGAAGAACGTAACTTAAATCACAAGAAGTAAAATACGTGGATACTCGCATCTGAAAAAGGAAGGCATCCCTTTAAGCCTCCACCCACAATGCTACAAAAACCTCCTTCTCCTACTTGTGTCTTGTAAGCAACCTCCCACCCTCTCTACATGTTCCAAAATCAACCCTACAGCACGACGAGACGCAAAGACCACCTTCTGTGGCTGCCTGCTCCAAAGAGCCCCCCCCCCCCGCAGCTCTCCCCTGCTTCCCCCATATACCTGCAGTACAGAAACCCCCACTCCACTTTACTCCAGTTTCCACAAGTGGATGGATGCTATTTCTGCTGAGCTGCTCGGATGCCAGTGCACAGGGCAGCCCATCTGCCTATAGTACCCGTTTTTCCAGGCACGCTGAACAACTCCAACAGCAGCATTTAATTGAGCTGCTCCACGCTGCCAGATCGGCAGCTTTCTATATAAAGCAAACACAGTTTTTGCAAGAGTAGTAGCACAACCTGGCAAAATTTAGAAAGATTTCCCCTTAGCATCTCCTGGCTACTCCTTTACTCCTCTCATTAGCCTGTGTCTCAACAACAGGAACCGTACATCTGTGGCAGAACGGGCAGGGAGGTACAGTTTGTATTTATAGGATGTCAGGCCTCTGCTAGCACACACTGACAGCACAAGCCTCCATTTTGAGCCTCATGTTCAAAACTGTATTTTAGCAGTTATATTTCAAAGTTCATTTTCTGACAAACACGTTTCCCCCTCTGCTTTCTCCCTCCCTTTCCTTCTCCCCCGTGAATTCCCAACAGTCCTGCTCTGCTCTCCATAAAACCTGCTTGCATGTTTTGCCACTTTAATACCAGAGCCTTACTCCTTTTTCCTCTCCTTGCTCACTGATGTTTTCTAAGCATTTAGAGAGTTTTTATCTACAACTCTTTATGCAAGTGCCACTTCTCCCCTAAACTACTATTCTGTAACATACACCTTCTGTCTCTTCAGACAGACTGCACCAGGCAATAAACACAGGTGGCAAAACTGATCAAGAATTAGTATCTCGAGTTAAGATAGAGAGACTGGGTCTTCCTCAAAACTAAGAATTATCCAGGAACAGCAGTATTTCCTATAGTCATATTTCCATTTAAAAAATAATTAACAACTAAATTTCAGCTGTAACTCTAAATCACATATTTATAAGCACTGGGAGCCAAAATCTTTACTTCACTTAGGCCAAGAACAGGGCTGGATAGTTGTTGCATTTGCTATAAACACATACGGTTTGGTATTGACACACCTGGGTTCTCTGGATCAGATACAACACCAGGGAACCAAAACGAAGTATTACATCTACATAAGTCTATTTCTATATTTGGCTGCTCGTTAAGGCCATATTCTTACCAACAATTACACACACATTTAACTTCACCACCAAGGAGAGTTCCATTAATTTCAGTGAGACTGCTCGTGGCAGCGGGACAAGCACGTGTACAGCGGCGGGGCCTACAAGGAGCAGCATAAACCCGCTAGAATATTCAGCAGCTCTTCTTTGTTGCTACTTGAATATGATTTGAAAAGATTAAGAATACTTTCAAAGCGCTTGGCTTTCTATTTCATGTGTCTTATAAAGGAAACATAACATAATAATAGGGACGGGAACTGTTATATTTATTTTTTTACTAGTGAGTCTGTGTTACAGACTATCCACAATTCATGACAGAAACTGTAACAGCTGAACTACCACTTTAAAACATACACACACAGATGACCTTACTGCCATCGCTAAACACACAAATATTTTTATTTAGAAGTATCTAAATCATTTTTCAGCCACCAAAACCGAAAATAAATAAATAAATAAAAATACAAACAAAAAAATCCCTACAAACAAAAAAAAACAGGAAGAAAATCCAGGCAAGCCCATCATGTTTCTGTTTGCTGAAATTTTGCCTCTATACGAAAGCAACCCATCTGATGACAAATGGTTTCTACATATCTACATAACGTTCAGCCTGAAATCTGGAAGTCCAAGACATTCCCCGAGAGCTGAAGTCAAAATTATCCTGTTAAAAGACTTCTGCTGGAGCCCTGGCAGGCTCAGTGCTGCAGGTGCTGCTGTAGCCCCAGTCTCTCTCCATTTATGTTAAGTCTCTTTCTTCAAATGACTATTTGAAAGATGTTACCGGTGAAAATACACTTCCAAATTCACAGCCTTAAAAAAAAAAAAAAAATCTTTTTTTTTCCCCTTCAACGAAGGTTTTTTCACCCCAGAACTGAGTCAGCTCGGCGAGGCCTACCCTGTGCTCCACGCTACAGCCCTGCAGAACGTGCACAGGCGGTCCCTCGGCGTGACCAAAACAACCCACGGCTCGTAACTGCATCCGAGCTTAAAACACTACTCCAAAATACGCTGAAATAACGAGCCCGACAAAACCTTTCCTTGCTCCCCCTTATAGCGATTTTTTGGATCTTTCCTTTCCTCGGGAAGCCACAACCCGCGTTTCTAAATATATCCCGTGAAAAAAAAAAAAACACGGGCAGGTAACGCAGAGGAGCGGCTGGAATCGCACCTGGAGCCGGGCTGTGCCGGCGCTCCAAGCGCGGTACCTCAATTCCTGGTGCGACAGCGCGGGGGGACGAGCCCTGCGGGGCCGGGGCTGTGCCCGCCCGGCCCTGCGCCGCTGCCCGGCCCCAGCGCGGCCGCGCTTCCCTCCGGGACAGACATCCTCCCTCCGTTTCCCCCAAACGATTCCCCGACTTCCTCCCTTCCTCTTCCTCCTCCTCTCCCCGGCCTGGCCGCACGTCCCTCGGCACCCCGAGCCGCGGCGAAAAGGGGAGCGGTGTCCGGCCCTGCCGCGCTCCGCTCGCCCGCGGCCGCTGTCACTGCCCTGCCCTGTTTATCTCCCGGGCTCCCCGCGGGCCCCTCGCCGCGGCATCCCCGGCCCCCTGCCCGCGCCCGCCCGAGGCCCCGCTGCCCGCCCCGCCGGGGCCGCCGCTCCCGTACCTGCCCCGGCCCCTCCCGCGGCGCCCCGGGTGGTGCCCGAGCCCTCCCCGCCGCTCCCCGGGCGCCCCCGGCCCCGCCGCCCCGGGCGCTGTAGCGGATCCCCGCGGCCCCGGGTGGGCCCCACCTCTGCCCCGGCCTCCCCGTGCCCGGGCTGGGGCCGGCGCCCCGGCGGGGAGGGCACGGCCCCCGGCCCCGCTGCCCGCGGCCCCTTACCCAGCAGGAGGAGCCGGTGCGTGGCCCTATAGACCTGCTTGTCCTTCTGCAGCTGCTTCTCGATCTTCTTGTTGGCCTCCCGCTGCGCCTTCTCCTCGTTGCGCTGATCCTCCGTCTTGCTGTTCCCTAAACAGCCCATCTTGGGGAGGGGAAGGCAGGGACGCGGGGCGAGGGGACGGGAGGCGGCCGGGGCTGCCGGGGGGAGGGAGGGAGGGAGGGAGGCACTCCCGGGCTCCCTTCTTCTTCCTCCTCCTCCTCCTCCTCCTCCCCCCCTACTCGCTGCTGTGGCGGCCGCTGCCCAGAGCCAGAGACATGGAGAGCGCCGAGCCCGGAGCCAGCCGAGGGGGGGCCGATAGCGATGACTTTGCTGCCGCTCCGCCGGGCCTCCTCCCCGGCAGCTGCAGCTGCCTCTCCTCCCCCGCCCCCCGCCGATCCCCTCGGCGCACCTTTCCCGGGGGGTGCGGAGCGATCCGCGGGGATCTCCGCGCCCCGGCCGGGCCGCCGGCTCCTCTAGAGGCAGCACAAATGCCCCCCCCCGCGCCGCACGCACAGGAACAAATCCAGCTTCAGTGCCACCCCCAAAAAAATAATAATCCTCTTTAGATCCAAAGGCACGGGCTCCAGGCGCGGAAACCTCCCCAAATCCTCGGCGGGGAGGATCGGGAAACGTCTCTTCCTCGCCTCTCCCCCCGCGCCGCGGGGGTCACGCAGCCCCGGTCCCTTCCCTCGCCGGCCGCCGCAGCTCCTCGCCCTCCGGCCGCGGGTCCTTCCTCCCGCACCGGGGCGGGGGGGTCCAATCCAAACCCCCCCCCCTTTTTTTTTTTTTCCTCCTTTTTTTTTTCCTCTCTTCCTTGGTGCTGCTCTTTTTCACATGCGGTTTCCAGGCGGCTGAATCCTCTCGGCGACAAAAAAAAAAAAGGCAAAAAAAGAAAAAAAAAAAAAAAAAGGCAAAAAGCCCGTTTGGTCTGTGCGCCTCGAGCAGAACCTGTCCCTTACGGGCGGATTTTTCCTCGTCTTATTTCTCCTGCTCTCTCCCGCATTTCTTTCTTTCTTTCTTTTTTTTTTTTTTCCTCCTTTTTTTTTTTTTTTTTTTTTTTTCCCCTTCCCCTATTGAGCGGCTCCGCGGCGGCGGAGCGCGGGGTGGGGCGAGCGGGCCCACACTGCACGCCGGGAGCGAGCGGGGCCGCTCACATGATGCCCGCGTCACCCCGCGCCGCCGCCGGCGCCCTCTTCGAACCGGCCCCGCCGCTGCCCCGCAACCCCCGGCGGGACCCGCCGCCCCCCGCGGCCAGCGCGCACTTCGGCATGAAACAGCCCCTAAAACAACGGGAGTTGGGCTTGGAGTTAGTAGAGTTGTGAATAAAGTGTTAAGGGAGTCGTGCCCCCGCGGCGCTGTGTGGTACGCTGGAAAATAATTAATGTAGGAGTTGTGGGACTGAACGGTTTGGTTTGTGGCGGGTTTTTGGGTAAACGCGCCTCCCGGGCGCGGGGCAGCTCCCTCGCACCCCGCGATCCGCCGGGTTTGTGGAGTCCCTGCGGAGCCTGGTGAGGGGCTGCCCATCCTTGCCTGTCCCCGTGCATCCCCGTCCATCCCCACCCGTCCCAGTCTTGTCCATCCCTGCCTGTCCCTGTCCATCCCATCCCTGTCTGTCCCAGCCCTATCCATCCCTGCCCATCCATCCCATCCCAGCCGTGTCCATTCCTGCCTGTCCCAGGCTTATCCATCCCTGCCTGTCCCTGTCCATCCCTACCCAGTCCATCCCATCCCTGTCTGTCCCAGCCCTATCTATCCCAGCCCATCCATCCCACCCCATCCCAGCCGTGTCCATTCCTGCCTGTCCCAGCCTTATCCATCTCTGCCTGTCACTGCCCATCCATCCCTGCCTGTCCCTGTCCATCTCTGTCCATCCCAGTTGGGACAGGGGCCTCATGGTACCAGGGGATGCTGTGTGCAGCGGTGGAGTACAACTGGATGCACACACTTGCTCCTCTGCGTGGTTTTACCAACTGTCTATCTCTATTTTCTTTTCTAAAATATGTTTTGGAAACCTTGTTACAAAAATTACACAACTTATCAGCTACACCTGGAAAACAAAGGTTGGCACTTTGCTCTTCCTATAAGTCAGTTCCTTAAAATACACAGGTATTTTTTTCTCCGTAACCCTCCCTCTGAGATTAGTGAAATGTCCTTAACTATACAAATATTATTTAACCTTTTTGCAAAATTCAATTATCAACAACACTGTTCCCACGAACACACCTTCTTACATCACCCAGTTACTATATTTAGAAATATCTACAGTAAAATAATTATGTGAATAGAGCAAACAACTAGGAGGTCACAGTTAATGTCATCAAATACACCTGTGGAGCTGCCCTTGATGAAAGAGGGGTGGACCTCAGAAGAAACAAGGAACATCACAACCACATCGTGGTCTTTGAGGAGTTATTGGCACTTTCAGTCTATTTTTAAATGCCAGAACTTTCAGATACACAGAGTTTGAAAGTTCTGGAGTTACTGGAGAGACTCTTACCAATGTGTCCAGGTGTTGTTTTAGGCTGAGGCAGTTTCAGAAAGTCGTAGAGAGACTTGGCTCACCAATGCCCAGACTCATCTGAAGCAAAGATCATAATAATTCCTTGTATCTTTTATAGGTCTTTTATTTATTTGTATAGTTTCCCTGTAATACAAAATAATCAAATATATTTTAACTGTGGAGTTTACAAGGCATAAAAAGGAGTCAATAAAGCAGAATTCAGACTGAAAATTATAAAACCTCATAGTTTTTTTTATGGTTTCAAGTATGAACAGAATGCAGAAATGCCAGTATCTGCCACCTCACACAGCAGGGAAAATCTGCCCCAACCTCCAGGCTTTGGTGGGTCCCAGCTGGGGAGAAGGGAGCCCAAACGTGAATACACACAAACAAGACAAAAATCATTGCTGGAGATATACAAAAGGCTAAAATCTGGGTTAGTGACTTTAGAGCAGGGAAATGGGAGTAGTAAAGATGCCCAAGCATCCACGGACAAGGGAGTCATGGCTGTGTAAATGCTGTTGTCCAGCAGTGCACACCCACCCCTTCCCAAACACAACCCAGGACAGGCTCTGCGAGGTTAAACTCCAACAGGAATCGCTGCCCTCCTGCTGCACATACCCTGTCCTCTGTCTCTGGGCTGAACAAAGCATGAGGTAGCTGAAAAGGAAAAACACACTCAGCTAATTCACAAAGCTTCCAGTTACTTACAACAGAATTAAGAATTAGCTCCTTGTACTACAAGTGTTATTAAAGTGTGAAAGTGTCAAAAGCTACAGAAAACAAAAAGAGAATTCCCAAATTGTGAAACCTATCAGCAATTACAGACTTTTTTGTCTTTCTGAAATATGACAGGACAAAAGACTTAAGGCACCACCCGTACTTCAGAAACCCACTGAACTGCCAGAAGTTTTTTCAGTGCTGTCCTGATTAGGAGCACATCGTTTGGAGAGTGAGCATACCAACACATTAGCTGTTCTCACTCTTTTTTATTTGTTTAAATAACATAATGCTGCTAATGTGTCTTTAGAGTAAATTGTGTTTCTTATTGAAACTAGTTCCATTAGCTTCCATCTTGTAAAAATGAACTTCAGTTTCCAAGAACTTCAGTTTCACAAGACTCCTTATATCAGAAGGGTAAGTGTAGGAAAAATCTGACCTTAATTCACCATAAAATTAAAACTTACTTCTGAAGAACCTACAGTCTTAGGAACAAATAATTCAAAGATAAAATAACTATATGTATGGGCATAGTGCCCCTGTGATAAAAGTCTAACTAACTAAGAATTGAAAATATGGTATTAAAGGACACTGCTTTATACACAGATCAGATGCCCATCTTACCCCCACAGCTTTCCTCCAAACCCTCCAGGTGACAAACACCCTTTCTGCAAACAATGCACATTTGTTAGGGAGCTGAAGGCACTGAGCGCTTTGGACGCCTCCAGAAAAGAAGAAATGGTTAATTAGTTTTCAGTGGGACAGTTGTGCAGCTCCTAATGGGCTCTTGCTGTCCACAGTGAGCATGACCTCGTAAACTTTTGGCTGTGGACTGTGGGGGTGGAGTTGTGACCAAACCAGTGTGCTCACTTGGAGGAGAAGACTCAGACGACATCTCGCTCGAGCATCCCTTAGCAACTGGACTGAAATGGCACTGCAGCTTCTGAGGAGGTGTCAGACTTCCTTGCCACGGGAATAGCCTGTATTCCAGCTCCTACCACGGCTGAGGAGACATGGCAGAGAGGACAAAATCTGCGGCTCAAAAAGTAGAAGTGACAGTGGTGATCTAATTGTACAATTTCCTTTGTTCCTGTTTGTAGGAAATAGCCTGTTTTCAGCAAGGACACGGAGCTCAATTAACCTGGAGGACACATGAAGCAAACGGTTCTTACAGCAACACCTTTATCTCTGATTTACTTTAGACTCTTTCCACTTGAAAACCTAGACTGTAAACTTTGTAACATTCCTCTCTATGATTATCAGGATGAACCAAAAGAGAGCTGGAGGCTTGCGTGTGTGAAAAGAAAAGCAACAGAAAAATACTCTCTGATTTAAAGCTGTCAAGGAGTAGATCAGTGAACAATAAACTCTGGGTCACTTCACCACAAACCTGAAAATGCAGCTACACATCTCAGTTATCTCCTCTCCCTAGTCCTCACACCTGTGAGACTGTTCTACTCCCAGGAGTTTGGGTCAGAGCTGCTCATCGTGTCAAGGTGAACTTGCAAGGGGAAGACAGTTTAATCTTTTTTCACTGAGAAGCTGCAACCCTATAACTCCCCCACAGCTGAACATATACACCCTGCCTTCTTTTAAAAAAATAATAAAGATGTATGCATTCTTCTCCACTCTGTGATTCAACTGAAATTTGTTATATTTAGGTACCTTAGTAAGAAATTAAGATTTTAGGGGTGAACTTTTTCTTTTCTTCCTGCTTTACTCAAGAGATTTAAAGTACCGGGAAAATATAAACATTGAATAAATTCATATTAGAAAGGTGCAGAAGAAGTTCCCCCTGTGCATAGCACCTCTAAGGATTAAAATCTTACACAGAAATAAGAAGTAGCTGTGAATTTTTGTTAAGGAGCCTACATTACCCCATGCTTCATTATGCTGTCCTACAAATTCACAGTGCCATGGCTGAGCAGTTGGAAGTGACTTCCCTCTTTCAAAAGCAGGGATTAACTCTGGGACAGATTGACTCTTTCAGTTAAAGGGCAATTTTTAATAGCACACACTGTATATTTTTGTGTATGGATACCTTTCTGGTTTGAAGTTAGTAAAATTTTTTTAACTTTAGAAATACAGAACTGAGCATTTTCATCCTGGTATGGTAGCTGAATATCAAACCTATCAATCTCAGTGTATTTAATACCCACTAAACTTAGTCTTTTAGTTAGTTATAGATAAGGATTAATTAGGGTTCTGATTTAGACTTATATCATAGGGGTTTTTTTCATCTAAAAAAGCCTCTTGCAGTGACTCAGGTCTGCTGCTCACATTTTCCTTAGATGGAGCCATCCTTCAGGAGCTATCATCCTGAAAATCCTTTGGACTCTTGGAAGAACAAAACTTGGTGATAAAAAGGGAGACGGTTTCAAAGTCTTCAAATTACCCTTTGACCTGCTGAACAAGGAACCCTTGAGTAATCTCAAACCCGTTTAAAGGAGAAACAAACACATTAAAGCCAAACAATAATCTAAAAAGGAAAACCAAAGCAAACAGATAGGAATTGGAGCAAGAATTCACTGTGGGTTTTTTTCATCTGTTTCCTTTGTGGGGGCCAGAACAAAAATCACTTTAAAAAGGTAAACAAGGTAGAAAATGCAGCCATTACCAATCAAACCCTGTGAGGGCAAAGCAGGATCATCACGTGGAAGGACAAGTTTGTCTGTCATACGGGAAGGAATGAGCCCATCCGAGTGCAATGAAACGAGCTTTGTCAGCGAGGAATCAATGCACCACCAATGTATTCAATAAAGAACAAACACAAAACACTTAACTACAGATACTCCAAAACAAACAGAATGAAAAGGAGATACTTCCCTCTCTGGCAAAGAAGAGGAATTTTTCCGTACAGAAATTCTAAACTTGAGAGGGATTTTTGTTTTGTTTTTAAATAAAAACAAGCCCAAAGTCTACTAATAGAATTAACCAAGACTTTCCTTTAAACCAAAGGGAAAAAAAAACCCTTGCCTCCCTCCTTTCACTTCGAGGCTTTTCCTCAGAAACATTACAAGAGACTTTAAGGAACCCATGGAATTATGGAAATAACACACTGAGTAGGAGCTTTTCACCTAGGAGCTTTTCTTATTTTCTTGCAGTTTTTTTTCTTCATATTCCTTCTCACTCCTCATGCATTCTGCACTGCACTTTATATAAAAAAAGACCAAAACAAAAAACTCTTATGTAACAGAAGTAGCAGCACATCCTAACTCTCCACATAACACATATGGAATGCCGACTAAAAAAAAAGTTGGAACAAGTCTTTTCTCAGATTTAGTTTCCGTATTTGTCAACATTCGCTGCCGATCTACCCCTGACTGCAAACTTTTTTATAAAGCATTATTCTGCTTTAATCCCTGTTCCATCTGGGTCACAAAGCCCAGGGAAGCAGGAGTAGCAGAGGCTGTGTTTTCAAAATACTGGTTAGAGTTAGTTCCTGCAAAGAAGCACGAAACTCCCAAGCCTTTCTCCGGCCTCGGGGGTCAGCAGAGGAGAGGAGGCTCCTGGCTTCACCTCCCCAGCACACAGGGCAGCCCAGCACCAGCCACAGTTCCCACTGTGGGAGCTAGGACTGAGCCTAGCTTAGGCTCAGCCTGACCCAGCCTGACTCCAGGAGCACGGTGAGCCATCCCTCCATGCCAATATTATTTATTACTGACACTGCATTCTCATTTTATGGTTCATAACAGGAAAGGGAATAAGAGGATTGTTAAAATAGTTCTTGCTAAGTTGCCACACAGGTTTTAATGTGCTGTAAACATTCCTCTCCTTCTTTTACATATTTTTAAATAGAATGACGTTCAGGCTTTCATGCTCAAAATAACTTTACATTTTAGTGCTAGCAAACCACAATACTCTCAATACCAGGAGCTGTTATTAGACACGATCTGCAAGGAAAAACAAGACACTGATTTTGCTCCTCTGTCTCTGCACTGCAAAAGGCCTGAAAGTGTTCACTTTGAAAAAGGGTATTTTCTCCCATCTTTTTCTTTAGATGAAAAAATGTTAAGCCTAGATCCTAAGATTACATGCTGACACAGTTATAGAATAGGGGTCTTTTCTACCCTGTTTTTCCTGGAAGAATCGGTCTGTCTGGCAAACTAACAGCACCACTGCTTCATAAGTGCCTTGATGCTAATTTAGCGTGCCCCACACGCCCTAGGGCAGTTGCAGAATTTAGACCCTTTTACAGTGAAATAAGTCTTTCTGGTGAGTTTTTTTTCATGCCTCTTAGATTTTCGAAACGTATATAAACCAATTGATTGTCTCCAAGTCTTTAGGTGCACAATGAAAGGCTTCCCTTGTTGCTCTATCTCAGACAAAGCCAGGAAAGACATCCATGGCCAGGGCTCTGGGAAGCAGGCAGGGGTCAGGGTCTGGACCCAGCTCCAGCCCTAGGCTGGGTCAGAACCTGTGATCCAACACCGGATTTTGCCTCTGCCACATTAAAACCGGCAGAGGTGAAGGATTATCCCCTCCTGCAGACCCAGCTGGGGGATGCTCAGCCCTGTCTGAACACTCACAAACTGCCAACAGAGACGAGATGAGCGTGGGGATCAAACAGGGGAACAGGATCCAGGAGACCAGATCTACCACAGATGGTTCAATCCAGCACAGCCACCGATCTGTGCGTGACCTTGGACGAGCCACTTACCCTTTCTGTGCCTCTTTGTCCAACTATCCTTTATCTGCCTCTCTCATACAGGTTTGCTGTTTGCTTCCGACATGTCTGCACAGCACTGAGAACCAAGGGGCCCTGATCTCACTGCTGACCTTTAAGCCCTTCTGCTGCATATATCATCATAAAATAATTATTCAAAAAGGAAGAAGCCTTTTTTTTTTAATAGTCTGTCTTCCTTTTCTTAGCACCTCTTTAACTCAGACATTTTCAGCAACATTTGATGAAAAAATTAGTCTCTATTCAAAATCTTAACACCGTTTTTTCTTAACTGAAAACTCTGAGAAAGCTGCTAGTATTCTTTCTGTCAAGTCCTTCTCCTGCAGGCCCTCCAGCAAAACCAGGGAAAGCTAGAACCAGCATGCTTGCTACGTTCAAAGTACCAGACAAAGATACTTTTTATTTTGGAAATAGAAAAAAAAAATAATAAAATGCCTGCACACTTCTCAGTCTTTCTTTGTCCACCACGAAGCACCCAACAGGACAGAAACCCTGTGCCGTGTTCCTTCGCAGGTCACCTCCCGGTTTGCTTTATGCTCTGTGGTGTTACAACAACGAATTTGTTTTTCCACTGCTCCCTTGTCTAACTCTGACCCGTCCGCTCCTGAAGCAATCGGCCTTTTACAGCTTCCAACGCGCTGTGTAAACACAGAGCGAGGGCGGCGCAGCCCCTGCTGCTCCGAGTGCCCTCCACCCAGACCTGAACCAGCCCTGGAGGCTGGACCTGCTTCCCGGGTGTCCCCCCAGAGTCCCCAAAATCTCAGTGTGAACCCCCTCCCCTCTGCCCAGTGGAATCACAGCCATGTCAGCGAAGCCCTCGGAACATCCAAGAATCCAGGGATGCTGCAAGGGCCAGGGGATTCAATGGCTTTGAGCCACCGCCTCTGCAGCTCCTCAGCCACCTCATAAACAAGAAGAGTGACTGTAACCTCAGCCACAGGGATCCCTGTCCCCTCCTGCCTGTCCTGTGGGGTATCTGGAAGATGCCAGATCCCCCGGCCCCGGCAGCCCGGGGCTGAAGGCAGGGCCCTCCTGCGTGGCTGCACTTCACACCCTATATATAAAATACACAGCCCTACAGTCAGCCTGAAAAATTCCTTCTATGAATCGCTGTTACTGAGGGATATATATACTAACTCCATACATGTGAGAGTTAAGGAAGATTTATCCAAGGAACTACTTCCAGAGGAAGTGCTGGGCAGCCACATTATTTGTTTTATTTAAAATGATTTCAGGCTCGATAATGTCTCTTTATCAAAACTACACATGTGCTGAGCATGCACAGTGCCGTGTGTTGTGAGGCAGACAGGAAGGGGTGGATTTAATTTATTTCTTTATTATGAATATCGTGGTGCTGTAAGGAGAATCCTGGCCGACAGCGTGAAATAAAGCCAAACTTTCAGAGGATATTTTGGGGGCTGAAGTTCCTGCGCTGCCTTTTCAAACTCAGTTTTAAATTCTTTATTCCTAATCCTCTGTTCTGCCTGGACCATCTCATGAATGGACATGTATATTATTACAAAGCTGAGCAAGTACCTCATAACATTTGCCATTAATATTCTTTTGAAAGAAAAATGGAGTTTCAGTTTCCTGGTTTTCCTTCCCTGGAGTGAGGAAACTAGTGAAGGAGTTTATAAATTCACAAATCTGGCAGGCAAAAGGGACCGAGGCAATTGTGACACACCAAAAATAGTTCTCCATCAAAATGATAACCCTGTTTTATTTTGCATACATCATCTTGGCTGTAAGGTTTGTTTATATTTATTTGGTATCATACCCTCCATGGTGGATCAAAGCACTCCTGTTGTTGGAGACACTCTGTACCCAGCTGAACAACAATGGCCCAAAGCAGAAACAGAACCACCACGACCAGCACAGACCATCTCCACATTTTCAGCCTAGAAATAAGAAGAATTAATTCTTCTCTACCCTAAAAGCTGGTTTGGAGGGAAGAAAGGGGAGTAGAGAGAATGGACTTCAGATTCTCCATGGCCCAGTGTGGGCTGTATCAGCTCACAGAGGGAAGGCATGAAGAGCTGACGAGTGTAGGGACAGTGACCAAATCTAAGACACACAAGCTACGAGATCAAACTGTGCAGCAACAACTTGAAGGAATGCTCTTTTTCAGTGACCTGTATATGCTTAGTAGTATCTAAGAGTAAAGTTAAAAAGGCTAAGAAATTCTTTGCCTGAGGATGAATAAAGGATTTCCTGTTACCAGAGAGTTGAAACTGAGATTATCTTATGAAATTAAGAACATGAAATGCTGAAGCAGTGCTTACACTAACCAAGAAAATGGACTGCAGGATCTCACTGCCCCAAAGAGTGTCCTCGAGGAGGTGTCTTTATAGAAGCATCAATGTGAAACCTATAAACAGGAGAAAACAACCCACGTGAGAGGTGGCAGAAGGACATGGATTCACTGGCTGGACCCAAACACTCCAAACCAGTCTGCAAGCAGAGAAGGTGGGACAAGACGTGACAGTAATAACCAAACATGGTTTGAGACCTCCTGCCCTAGTAACAATTAAATAATTGTTATAGTCTCTTAATATCTGAGTAAGAATTTATTGCATCAAGTTCTCAAGTCTAGACAGATACACTTCATGAATGAATCACTACTGACTACCTTGGAAGACCCGAGCTGAAGAGCACTCCATGGTGTAAAGCCACCATCTGGACACATCAACACTTAGGGAACAATTTTCTGGAGACATTCTTTTGGTACATTTCTGTAGGGTAGGTTGGCTGCGAGAAACTCTGGTTTTCCAGTAGTATCCTCACAGGACTAATCAGAAAGCAGTATAGGCTTAGCAAAGGAACCTCTTAAACACAGAGACCCATGTCTTCAAAAATACCCCAACTCTCCCTCAAAAAAAAACCCCAACAATAAAAAAGCTAACAAAAACATGTAAGCCAGGAAAAATACAAGTAAAAAACCAAACAGGATTGAATTCACCTCTTAGCCTGATTATGCTTTTTCTAGCAGCAATGAGTCTACCTCATCCCTCTTTAGAAAGTTTTGCTTCCTTGTGAGGCAGGGCCTCTTTCCTAAATAATTGGAACCCCTCTTCTGTCCCTTTGCTTTGGCTTCAAAGGTTCTTATTTTTGTTCCTTTCCAGAACTGCTACTCAGTTTCTCTGCAAAATGGTCACTGTCTTACGGAATTCTTTTCCTCAGTTATTCTGAATGATTCCTAGCTTTCTCATTTGTCCTCTTGGAGGTGCTCCTCTCCTTGGCAAGGACATAGGGCATCTCCAACATGGGCCTGGATTTTAATTTAGCACACATGTTACAGCACAGGGCGAAGGATTCAGTGAAGGTTAAGGTGTTCTCAAAAACTGTGTTCTCAAAACCACAGTTTGACTCACATATGCCCCCAAACAATCACACATTAGCAATTATAATGATCTTTAATTAAAAAAAGAAATATGTTGCTGTTCTTACAGATAAGGATCTATAGAAATACTTGTATAGGTGCCATGAAAGTTTATTTTTCAAACTACATTTCAGTGAGGGAATTTTTAACTACCTTAGCTGCATTACTCGAATTCTACTCTAAAATGAACTTCTTTGAAGTTTTCTTATTAAAAAAGCTTTAAAAACTAAGCAGTTTGAATTATTTTTCTATGAACCACCTAAGCTTCTTAAGTAGCAAAAAGTTAACTTCAGCTCAAGTCATTCCACTTAGAAAAAGGCAATGAAAAAAGCAGTAGATTGACGCATCTCACCCTACATTTTCTCTAAATGTAACATCTAGTCCCTGATTGTTATAATTTTTCACGGTAAAGCTTTCTGAGTGTTTATAGCCAGCAGACTTTGGCTTTTATGCTGGAAAGTTTGTTATATAAATGTCACTTTCATTTATATCCTCAGTTATAACAAAGTCATTAATGCAGCTGATTCCTAAGAAACCTTATATTTTAGCAACTTGTCCTAGCTCTGGTACTGCATAAACACATCTAACGCAGAGCATGAGAAAATTATACCTTGGAGATGCTACAGGCTTTAAACCAGGGGCAGAAGCTAAATTCACACTTCTTGATATGAACATCAGTTGGCAGCGTGACATTTGATTTCCAGAGGGCCATGATCACCTAAATACATTTTGTAGCTGCTTACATTTTACTGTAGAGCATTGTGGCTTGGATCCTAAGGTCTCACAAGATGAGAATTTGGGGTTGGATGCCACAGCACTGAAATTGCTCTTCAGAGATTCCATCACTGTCGAAACCAGAGCCCAAAAAAACTCCCCTCCTGGTTTTTAATCCTGCTCAGAGCCAGATATTGGAAGCAGGTTAAGATATACGAACTAACAGATCTGGCCTCTTGCCACGTGCCATATTAAGATGCCATATTTAGCTCCTCATTCCCTAATACTCAGACATTTTAACCTGTTCCCTCCAGCCCTTTCATCCACTTCCAGTAAACTACTAACCAAGACAGCTTTCACCCTTCCCTTTCTTCCTTCCATTGCTCTTTGCTGCTTTACACACAGTTAGTGCTGCTATCCCATGGCACTGCAAAAGGGACTGTTAACTTGTGCTCCCTCTGCTGCCTGCCGGGCTCTGCAGCAACACGGCAAGAGATGGTGAGGAAACCGAGAGTCCTCCTTGGCAGGAGAAATTACTTACTACAACGTGAAAAGTCACATGTATGAAACCCAAAACCACCAACCTCAGTATTCCTGATGGACATCTTGCGTGCCAAAGACCAAGGAGGTAAAGGCCTCTTGCCAGAGTCCCACAGGAGTGCAGGGAAGACCAACAGTAGGGAGCAAAGGACACAAATGGATGGGGCAGCTGAACAACACTCTCCAGCTTTGATTCCTGGCCATTCCTCATGGAAAGTGGGCCAGCCAGTTTCTCAAGGTTGGTTGCAATGTGCCTGTTACACGGTCCTTGACACGCTACCCAAGCTGCAGTCGCTGGGAAGGAGCCTGTTGCTGAACTCCTTGTGCAACAAGGTTAACTTCCAGCTGATCACAGACATTTAAGGCTAAACTCTTCTTCACTTCTTTTGAGGAGGCTATTTTCAGAGCTAAGAGTATGGAGAAGGGCTGTGGACAGCCAATTATCTAAACAATTCTCTTGAATCCTTAACAACATGGAGTACTTTGTCCCTCTCAGTGCCTGTAGTCCGGGTGCTGTGTCTGTCCTTCCCTTGGGTGATTCAGCAGCAAAGAATATTTACTGTTATTTAACAATGCAGTGGTCTACAGACATAATTATGACTCAACAGAGAATACACTGGGTGCAGACCTTTAAAAAAAATTATCAACAGATTATGTCTCGCCTTTAAAAAAAAAAAGAAATATTTATTTGAAGAGACAATCATACAAGAAAAAAAATGGATGAAGTGAAAGATATCTTCGTGCTGTTTTTAGAAATCACAATCTGTGTTGATTCCTCTCAGAAATATTTAATTAATATTTAGGATATTATGGATGAAGTGGAAGGTTCACACTGGATTCTGTCTGAAACATCTGAAAAATAAGCCTTCAAGTCTTTGTTTATGTTGGCAAGCAACCTAGCTGGGTATAAAAGCCAAAGGTATGATTGACTACCTCACATATTTTACAACTGTTACACTAAATAGTTATTTTAGAATTTACATCGTTACAGAAGGATCCTTAAATAGACTTTCTTAAGGCGCTTAAAACAAACATACTTTAGGGCATACTTCCCGTTTCGTTACTGTATTTAACTATGCTTAGAAAAAATAAATTTCACTTTTCTTTCAACAAAGATCCAAAAATGTTTAAGGGTACGGAGATCACAGAAATCTACCTTATTGTTTTTAACGTACTGAAATCGTTTAATGAATTAATTTAATGAATCCTTGAAAAAAAAAAAATCAAAGCAGTGAACATTTTTAAACATTAGTATGTGCATGTTTAGCCCTTAAATACAAAAGGCACATCTGCATATTGCTCAGAAAGGAAAACTTCTGCAACTAAAACTCAAACAATAATCAAACTGCAGATGATTGATTGGGTTTGCCTGTTAGAGATACCGAAAAAGAGGACAGTGACATTCATTTTTTACTACCTCCTTTAGCAGTGTTTGGGACAAATTCATGCAAAGGATGAAAACTGATTTTTATTTTTTTTTCAGTTTTAATATTCATCACCAACTTTCAGGGTTGATCAGCAGCTTTTGTACTACCTGTAGTTAGAATTGTGTATCAAATCTGGCACTGGGAAGAGCAGTGACAATGAGTGAGACACCTTTACAAGACACACCCAAGATTTCCCGAGTTTCCAGGTTAGCAAACCAATGTCCCACCACTGCTCACCATTCCCATTTATTTTCAGCCTCACTGCTGGTCGACTGCACACACCAGTTACACATCTCCTCGATCCTCCCCAGGGGCTTTGCAACAGCTCTATAATTTTCTTACTGTTTCTCAGTAAGAACATCAATGTTCCTTCTCCTCCCCATGAACTGCTCAGCAGAACTTTTCATTTACAGCTGGGAAACAGAGCCTGCTTCTACAGGGAAGGAAAAACAAGGATACAGTCTTACAAACCCTCGGCAGTGAAAGGAATCTCCCCCAGCACTTATTCTGGGAGGAGAGGCTCTGGTATTGCAAAGCTGGTTGGAGCTGGAGAGGTTGGTGGCATCCTGCAGGAGCCCAGTTCTGCAACAACTGAAGAATTAATTGTGTTTTAATCAGAAGTCAGTCACGGCTTCTGCTTTAACTTGATACACTCCAAGGTACTCACCGTTCTGGGAACTAAATTCAGAGGCTTATTAAACAAACCCTTTTTCTGCACAATTTTTTTTCTGTGACGTGTGATACAACTTCTTCAGACACAGTTTTGGGAAGGAACCAGATAAAAGCTGATACTCAGGATGTCTGGGGAATAGTTTCTGGAGACCAGAATTTCCACAAGTACTTTGTATCTAAAGATGCAGGTAGATCTCCAAAAGGGCTTCCAGCTGAATCTGAGGTGAATCTATTTGCCATACCTACAGCTGTAGGTTCGCATTAGGAACTCTGGTGTATTTTTAGGCAACTAAAGACCTCTAAATAAGTGAGAATCTACATTTTACTTCTAAAAGACTGCGCACACGACTCAGGAAAACAAGGCTACGGGTGCCCCAGTAGATGCAGGATATGTGTCCCCGCTCCCTGTGCTGCAGTGGCCACCACCTGAACTGCAGAGGTGCTTTTTGGAGTTGTACTTCAGCCATTCCACCTCTTTGCCTGGATTCAAAGAGGGGAGGCTGAGTGTTTATGACCGTTCCTCCTTCTGTTTGCACGTTTCAGACAAGCACCCGCAAACGGACACTTGGGAAGATATTTCATTGGGAAGCTCACACGCTGTGCATGCACAATATGAATGCCCAGCAAATGCTAATGCTGTATATTTATCTTATGTATATTATATCTAAACAGCAAAGCACCTGCCAGCAGGCAGAGACCTCATCGTTATTTCTAAGCACTGCTGCACATTCACTGATTGCAGTCAGTGTTCTGTGTTTATTCAGGTTTTTTGTACCTAGCACTAACATTTTAACTCAAATCCCTCTGAGCAGTGAGCTGTGCCTTCCTTCTCTCAAATGGTTGCCACAAATCTTACAGCTAAAGTAGTGCAGAATAAACCTTGTGATGTACGGATATTTCTGCATTTGTCAGGACATAATTCTAATAATATATATATATAAAAATATATCTAAGCTTGGAAGAATGATTTACCCACAACTGTGAGCACACAGAGTTTATCCAGAGGGATTTGTTCCCTCAACCATCCAGGGACTACACACCAACATTCACACCCAGGCCAGACGTGTGCATGTAATTCTACAGAAATCTGCTTTATTCACAACTATTCTTCTGTTGTAGTTATCTCCTCACACGAAAACATTCTTTCCCTAGCCCTCTTAATTTTCAGAATAAAGAATCCAAAATTAATTGCAAAACCTGTGAGCACTCACTTTAAACAACAAACTGTGTATAAATTTAGCCTATACAGTGTCCAGCCCAAATCCCACAAACTGCTCTAAACTTTTTTTCTTTCTTTTTGCCATCTATCTTTTGCAAAGCTCCCGTCTCCTGCTTTCTTGCAAATTCATGGTTTTCAGGGGGCTCTTGTTCCTGCTGCCTTCTCAGATTACAATTTCTTTTGTGTTAATTAAGCTGAAAAATTGAAAGAATGTCGCTGACTCTACAAAGAACACAAAACAGGCTTGCTTGAAAAGCTAAAAATAGATCGCTCTGTTCGGAAGACAGACGACTCAGTCTTCAAACTATTTGTACAATGTGAATTAATTGCAGATGGCCAATTCATTTATTTAGACCTCAGTGACAGAAATGAAAGTGCTACTGCGACAACTATATATGTGCATAAAGCTCCTTTTCAGGTAGTTGGGACTGGTGAAAAACCAGGAGGCAGCGCTTTGTTATTTTCTGGAAGTCAGTTTGTCAAAAAGTTTTTTTGATGTGATTCTCCCCCTCCGGCGTCCCGGCCTCTCTCCCAGCAGCTCGGATTTAAGACGTGAGACTGATGTACACAAACTAAAGTTACAATGGCCTGCTCACATTTCCTTCCAGCATTCACAGTGTACTCTGTAAATCAGTTACATTCCTGCGATTAAAATCACATTTTATAATGATGTAAATGTTGTAACAAAACCCACCCGGATTATTTAACTTATCTGAAATTAATGCCATTTTTCTTTTTTTAGGCCTCAGTATTTGTTTGAAATAGAATTTTAATTTTTTCCTTTTCAGCCTTTCTCCCTAAAAGCAAATGAAAGTTTAATTTAAAAAAATAATGTTATTGATTTAATGGGAGAGAATTCAGGAAAATCTAAGTGGGAACTGATATTCCATCCTGGCTCTTATTGTTAGATAAACGGGAGGTTTCCAAAAATACCATCTATTAGACTAAGGTCTATAAACTGTAGCTGTGAAATAAAAATATCATTGAACTAGATAAATTGTTTGGGATACAGAATGATCTGTACTAGAACTTTACAGCAGATCCTGAACAGCATGAAGCCTCCTTTGTGCTAGAAAACTAGAAACGTTGTCATTTGGGAGCCTAAATAATGCCAAGAAAAAGAAACTAAATATCAGAGTCCCTTTTCTCCAACGCCACTGTCTCTCCTTTGCAATTTTACTACTTTGCAGTCTCTAAATCCTTGTTTGCAGTCTTGCTGACTTGAAAAAATGTGCAAAAGTTGATCCACACAGGATCTGAGCTAACAAGGCTGTAAGAAAACCTCCCAAGAAGTTTCAGGTGATATGATATCTGGCTCACTGATAGTATCACAGAGATTACATTTTTCTGTTACTTTCCTTAAATAACATAACGTTGCTGCCTGCATTTCAAAGTATTTATATTACATCTTAAAGACTTTAAATCGAGACTGGTGTTTTTTAAAGGCATTAAGTCTTATAAGCCAAAAATAAAGCTTGATGCCAGAATGAATTAAATTTTCTGCCTAGACAAATGATCATAATCTATTGAAATTAAAATACCAGTCCTCTCCACTGATCAGGCCCCTTATGAAATACCCCTTAGGAAGTTACTTCAGCTTACTGGTTATCACAGATTTAGAAGGGTGCAGGCATAACCCTTTACCCTTTATTTTAAGCTGTATTCCTTTGCTGCAACTTCATCCAAACTCCCACCAAGGTCAAGGGAAACAATTTGTTCTCAAGCAATACAAAGCAGTTATGCTACAGCACCTTCCTCCTGCTTTTATGTACTACAAAAAAAAAAAAAATTAAATAGAGTTACAAGCTTCTTAACAATAAAAAACAAAATCCTTTCCCCAGGAAAGAAACTTTGTAGGATGTCTCTCAAAGATGACCTCCATCCTGCAGGCTTCAAAATGTTTTCATCTACTTCCTCGAAACACAGGTGAAACCCGAGGCGGAGCAGAGGACAATAAAGCTGCTAAATAACAAAGGTCACCTGCCTTCAACTACATCAATAAAAACAGGCTGAGATATCCCATGGGTTCAGTCCAGGCAGAGATTTCCCAGGGCTGGGGTGATGGGCAGGGGGACACTCACCACACTGCTACACAACCTGCTCCTGTACTGAAGGTATATGTGCCCCACTTAATTTTTGGTGGAAAATTAGAATTCTTTGGCCACAACACATCTGGAGAGGAATCTGCTCTTGTCCCTCAAGACGTGTAGCAAGGAAAATGCTTCTGGGGAAGCACTGTGAGGCAGCAGTTGGGATACACCAACCAACAGCATCCTGATGATGAAACACTGGAAAAGCAAGAGCAAAAAAGCTCTTGATTTTCCTTTTTTTTTTATTTTCCACTGTGGATTTTCTTTTTTAATTTATTTATACTCTGTGGTAGGGCAGACTCCATAGGGACCATGTCCTTACACAGACACATCTACCTCCTCTCAAAAGAGAAACATCTTTGTTTACTTAAACTATTTTAGTTAGACCTAGTTTCTGCTGGTTCTAAAGAATCTTGCCTTGCTTGTAAACACCAACATCTCTGACAGAAACACCACCTTTGAGTGCCCACTCTTGGTAGACCTCATAAAGGTGACATATATATATATGTGTGTGTGTGTGTGTGTATGTTCACTGCTTGCTGAGATGAATCACATCAGCCAAGGTCTTTCTAACAAATAAAATGCTTTCAAAGCATTATCTATTAAAGATAGAGGAGAGCAGGAGTGGAAAATTTTTGCAACAGCACCAGAGCAGGGTCTGGTGGTATAAAGCAACACCCACCTCAAACACCAGGGCTGCAAATGAGGAGGGTTGGACCCAGTCAAGGGCTGGGTCTCCTCTCAGTGCTTTCCAGCCCTGGTAGGATTTGCAGAATCTCCAGCAGAGCTGGAAAAGCATTTTTTACAGACAGTGAGAGAGCCTGACACAACACAAATAACCAGAGCACCGGCCCATGGGGTGAGTTCACTTGGGGTGCTTGTGCACCATCAAAGCTCAGAGGTTGAAGGTTCAAGACAAGGCATAAAATGCAGGAAAATCCATGTGGAAATACCCCCTCACCTCCACACAAACTGTCTGCCCTGCAACTAAACACCCCAGAGGCGAACCACTCTGTCCCTACTGTGATAAGAGCAAAGTAGAGAGGAAAGTAAATTAACGGTTGGAATAATAATCTGTATTTTATTAATTTCTTGCCAGGATTCTACAAGAAGGTACAGTTTGTCTGTAAACTGACAGCTCAAAAGAAAGCACCCAACTCACTTTTCAGCAGTGACATCTTTGTTATAAAGCCAGAAAGTGATTTTTTTTTTTTTTGTGAAGTAGCCTTTAATGGGTAAAGATGAAAATTCAGTGTCTGTGTGCTCCATGGTGGGGGGGAGGAAAAGAAGACAGTGCAAGACACAGACTACGTAATAGTGCTTTAGCATTTTTTTCCCAAATTTGTAAGGAATTGTAGTACACCCCCTCTCTAACATGTTCTTAAATAATTTTTGAACCTGGAGGAGTGCTAGAATTTAGCATCTTCCCAGCTGACAGCACAAATAGAAGTGTAAATCCAGCACTTCTGCTCTGACCAGGTTTGTCCCTTCTCTGGTGCCCCTCATTGGCTTCTTGGAAGCATCCCTGAAGGAGGATGAAGTCAGAGAGTTTACATTAGTTCTTGCATCTCTCCAGACCCTGTCCCAGCAGAAACTTCTCTATCTGGATGTAATTAGAGCTCAAGGAATAGCCAGTCTTTTAAAACAAGATGACAGAAATCAGGTTTCACTGTTAAAAAAAATAAAAAAAAAAAAGAAAAAAAGAAGAACCTTCTTTGTACAGATTGCAAGATTTCCCAAGTACTGAAAATCAAGATATCCCACTGTTATTCAGGATGACTGAGAAGCTGCAACGTTCATGTTTTCAAAGGTCGCTGTCTTGTTTTTATTTCACCATCAGGTTGCATGAAAGAAGCACTTTCTTTCACTTTGTTGAAAATCCAAACCATCACATAAATATCAACCTGGTTAAACTAAAATAAATCCATCATCCTGCAAATTTTTAAATAAATCTATATACTGCTATGTTTTTAAATGATATAAGACAAATTTTCCCCCTTCTATAATTCAAAACCAGCCTCAACCAATTACTTCAAACTTTTCCCTAGACACATCTCCCTTGGCTCAACGCTTCACATGAGAATTTCCAAGCCAAAAAGAGTTTCTTCCACAGACAAAATTGGCAACAAGACATTGAAATCACCCTAATGATAGGTACCGGGTTATGCCTTTCAACTATGGATCCGTGCCCGTATCTCCATAATTGTGACAATATTTTTCCAAGCAGAGTATCATGTTGTACGTAACACTGAAACTTCCTGGTCTCTCTCCTTCTCTGCTGCATGGTTACCATCTTATTTTTATAAGCATTCCATTCTGGGGCTGGCCCTTCAGCTTTGGCAGAGCGAGGCAGCTTCTGCTTTAAAGCGGCTATTTTGCAACTAGCTGCTGCTTGCTGCATCCCTCTCTTCCAGCCAGCGAGTACCTGCAATGTTTTCCTCTCCAGCTCCTGAGAAAATGGCACATTCTCACAGGTCCTGCTCCTAAACCAGGGCACGTGGTGGGAATCACCAGCATGCAAAGAACAGCCAGGGTGGGTTCGTTTCGGGTTTCTGGGACCGCTGCAAAATGGCTGGTTTTAAACAAGTTCATACAAAAGTTTCCAGATTTGCATCCTGCTCGTGCTGGTGCTTTTGGTGCTGCACTAGTCAGGCTGGCATCAAAGAAAAGTCCTCATTGCCACCCCAAATCAATGGGAAGCCACAAACAGCACCACCAGGCACTTCTGAACATTTGTCAGCTTAAAAATAGTGGTCAGAAGAGCAATGGCAGCAAACTTCACTCTGTATTTTAAGCAAAGTAACTACTGTATGAATTAACTTCACTTGGGCTGTTCGGTAGTGAGAATCAAACCCTTTACAAATAACAATTAATATTCTATTTTTTCCTTAAAGGTAAACAAACAAAAAACCCCAAATTATTGGATTTAGAGCACCCAAAACTCTAAGCAGTGCTTGGAGGGAAGCTCTGCCTGTCCTATCCTGGGCTGCCAGGGCAGGAGCCTTGCTCACACACAAAGCAGCTACCTTGTCCCAGAGGTAGACAGGTTTCCTTCCTATTTTCCTCAGTCTTTTAATTGTTGCAGTTAAGAGTCTCACACACATAAACACAGGTGAACTACAACCAAGAGAAAAATTCAACCCTGGTCACAGTCCCAGGGGCACCTCAGCCTCCTGATACACCCAGGAGCCCTGAGGGCATTTTTTGGCTGATCCTTACTCCAGATCAGACATCTGCATCAAGGCAGTAAGTACATCATGGGGTTTTAGCAGAAGTTCCTCGCTGCTCTGGCAGGCAGTAATTAGATTACGAGAATTACAGAAATGACAGGCTGCTTGTCTACTCACTGTATGGGCAGCCAGCAACAGCTTGGAGAAGAGTAAAGCACTCAGATTAGTAAAGGGATGAGCTCAATGTAAATCCAAATAAAACCAAAATAATATGTATTAACAAATAATGCCTCTGAACCAGCACATTTACTGCTGCCACGCTCACCCTTATCCTCTCCTGCTATCTCACCAAACTACCCATGCAAAACATCCCTGTAAGAGGCCCTCTGGTCATTTGCTTTTCTGGAGCATCTCAGCATCACGCCCTGTGCTGCATCCCTGGTTCACACTGCTATTAAGAAAATCCTAAATAGGTAGGAAAACGCTGGGAACCTGCCTCCAGAAAGGCTGCGAGCACACGATGGCAACCGCAACGACAGCACGCCAGATGCTGGCATCCAAATGAACATAACAAGCATTCAGCTTTGCTTATAAAATTCCCATATTCAGCACTGCTACAACACACAGCTTTAAAAATTAGAGCAGGGTTTTCCCATATATGGGAAAGCTGACCTGCTGCTGCTGCACCAGCTCCCCGGGCATGAGCAGGAGCAGAGCCGGAGCCGTGCAGACCCTGCCTTGGGCTGGGCTCAGCACGGGGTTCGGGTGCTCCCTGAGTGGTCTGGGGTGATGCTGCTCTGCAAGAAGCCTGCAGCCACATTACTTCTGTGCTGGGCTCACTTGCCAGCCCGACCAAACCTGCTACAATAAAACTACTATGCTTTTCCAATCCTTTCACCTAAAGCTGTGTCTGTACACCCAACATTTCTGTGCCCAAAGCAAGGCTGACAATGAGGTCTGAGCATCTGCGTCCTCCTCTGGGTTTGGGCTGTATTCCCTTTGGAGGCTCCCTGGAGCCTATCGGGTTCAGGATCTCTGCTCAAAAGCCCTGCATCAGGTCAGGGGACCCTGCTGGGCCAAGTTTTAATGCTCATGAGTGATCCATGAGATCCTGAGAGTGTCTGTGGGAGAGCAGGGGGTCCTGAACTGCTGGGGGCAGCTGTCAGTGTTTTTTTAAGAATATTCCATTGTTTTGAACGTACAGAAATCACAGAGAAAGCGGTGTCAGTGACCGTGGTGGAGTGTCCACGGCCACACCAGCAGCTGGGAATGGTCCTTCCGCGGGTCTGGTAACGCACGTCGCTTTTAGTCCTTTGGACTCCATCAAACCTCCTCTCTGCTCACAGAATCCTGACCCTGGGTAACTGCACGAGCAGCAGTGTGTATTTATAAACTCCTCACAAAAAAAAGCAGGATGAGCAGGGCTGGGACTATCCAGCTGCAGCTCTGGTTATGCCAGACAGCTGCTCTGTCAAAACTGCTGGGAGAAGCCTCGTTTCCTTGCAGGGGATGCCCTTTGATACTCGGCAGGAGTCTGCTTTGGCAGCTCTGTGCTGCCTAAGGGAGAGACCTTGGAGAGGTGATTTTTTAAGAAACCAGCAGTATGTGATGAATACCTGCCTCTTCTGACAGCAAGGGATTTGCAGAGGGGAAATAAAAAATAAGAAATCCAGGGTAAGCACTATTAATCACTACATAACCATGACTACTTTTTTTCCTCCCCCAAGGTCGTTAAAATCAAGTAAATCAATCACACATGACTTTTTGAGCTTCCTGACACACGTTTTATATTCTGCAGGTTTCAGACCTGCCCCAGGGGCACCCATGTGAAGGAGACCCACCAGCAGGGGTTAGGCTGCAGAACCAAGCAATAGTAAAGACTTCAGCAATTAAAACTAAGCGCCTCAGTACAGCAACAGAACCAGCACAGTGCAACAGAAGAAATCAAAATTATAGGTTGGTCATCTCCCTTGGTTTTGTTATTAGCATGGAAGCATCTATTTAGGTAACTGAAAGCGTTGCATCACTCTGAGAACTGTTAATTACATCAGTGGTTTTACTGTAAAAAGTTTCTTTTTCCCCTTCCAGTTTTCTAAAGCCTTAGAAATATTTCAAAGGGAATCCTTCCCAAATATGCAAACAGCAAGTCAATACTCTGAGGTTTTTTGCCAAGCTTCCTTTTCCCTACATCTCTCACTCAAGAAAACAGGATTAAAAATACACTCAAATAAATAAAAAGGGACTAGAGCTCAGCCGGTCCATTACTGCCAAATAGTTATAGATAATCAAAATCAGCACTAAACTAGTCACAGACTTCCCCATCCACTGGGGCCTCCCGATGTTCCTGTGCTCCCCTGGAATAGGAAGCAATTTAAGTGTCTGCTCCTGCTGTCGGACACAGGAAGGAGAAGTGCAGGAGTTGGGAATGTGCAGATCTCCTGCAGGCTCTGGCAGAGGCTGCTCCTTCGAGCTGGGAATCTTCTGCTTTGAGACACTGTTTGGTGGGGTTTACTATTTGAATTGTGGGTTCCTGTTCTCTCAAAGACCCTCAGCATGTTCATCATTTTAATTAACTAACTTTCCCTGGGGAAAAAAAAAACAACAACTAAGGCTCAATAACAAATGTCCTAATTAGTATCTCACTAACTGCATTCCTGCTTTTATTTAGAAATGCTATGCTATAGCTTCTCTGAATATTAGTTTTCCTTGTGTTCATTTTTTTAGTATCTAGAAAAAAACGCTAAAAATTTATTTTCATCAGATTTAGGAATTTTACAGAGCTAAAAACCAAATTATTTGGTATTACTTTTTCCCATCATTTAAGATATCTAAATTTCTAATCATGGTTGCTGCCATCAAATTCCCTGCTTTTCCTTTAAATTTAGATATTGCAATTGCATGTTTAACACTGTGGTTACAGTTCACATTTAGGACAAAACTGACTTCTTAGCACTGAGACAGTATAAAGGTACAGAATAATCTTCAAACACATGTAAAGCACTTCCATGTGTTTCCATGCATTTTAGCATGGAGTCTGCAGTAATGCTGATAAAATTCAGTATACTAACCTGATAACAATGTAATACTATTTACATGAAAAATCAGACCAACTCCAATTAAGAAAACTACATAGAAATTCTCAAAAACACTAACTCTACCCATTTTATTCACCTGTATACAAACGAGGAAGAAACATATTATCCAATAATTTAAATTAACAGATTTTATTTATGCCATCTCAAACTAAATGCATTCAATAGAAGGGGAGGGGAGGCAAGTCCCAAGGAAAAATGCAAGTATCAAAAAGGTTGATTCAACTCCCCTCCTTTATGCCCTTACTGTGATAACATGCAATAGGAAAAATCTACCAGGAAAAATGGTAACCTCTTAGTTAACTCTTCTTTTTAGAGATTTCTGGCTTTGCAAATCCTGTCTTTGTTTTTTTCCTAGCAAATGTTATTATTCTGTAAAGTTCTAGAGAACAGTATTGAATTCCCTACCATGCATCCAAAAAGTCTAGTTCTGTAAAAATCATTCTGAACAAACAAAGACTGCAAGACCTCAGCTGTGACTTTCCAGAGATATTCTCTTTACACTGTCAAAAAATTACTAATTTTTCACTTGTTCTCAAACCTAATATATTCTCTATAAAACAAACACAGTTTATCTGACATTTTAATAACCTAAGTTATCCCTTTCAAATAAATGCACTCTACATTCTGATACTTATTTTTTTTAATTATTATTTTAGAGGGTGGTAAAAATACTCATAAGCATTTAAGTACTTATTGTGTATATTTGCACTCTATGAACAATATCCTCACCATCATATCATTGGCAAGAGGGGTTTAAATTTTATTAGTTACAAATAACAATCACAGGATTGATTTCTTTAAAGCTGAGGCAAATGAAAAAAATACAACTGTGGAATTCTGTTACCTAAACCAACATAATCCAGGAGTTAATCTCAGCTAACTGTTATCAATTACCAACGTGAGGAGACACGTCAGCTGTGTTGTCAAAGCTGGGAAAACATAACAAAATGCTAAAGCAGTGACAAACAGGAGCAAAACAGCTCAAAAGGCAATGCTGACAATTTAACAACTAACAAGTTAGCAGAGCCACACGTACAACTTCAGCAATCTCACATGCTACAGGTTGGCACATTTTTACCACAGCAGTGAGAAACATTTTTCACTTGTTTTACTTTTGCTCCTGTGTCACCACTGCAATTTGGAATTAGACATATATTATTCAACAATCCACTGACACAATCAAAACCAATAAATGACAAATCAGTGCATCACTCTTTCTGATGATCAAAATCTTTTTTTACCTATGCAAGCATTAAAACAATCCATTCGTAAAATAACTCTGTCTTGTGTTCACTCATCTTAAACTCCTTCACAAAATTTGCCATCTCAGTTTAATTTCTTTGCAGACTCCCAAGGGATTAATTTCAACTACATTTGAGCTTTTTTCCTCCTAGTTCTGACTTCATAAATTATGGAAGACAGTAATTATTAAGTATGTAAAAAGGTAAGAATTTAAAAACGACAATTCCTGGAAAAAAGCACTCTTTAAGTGTTAAATTCCCTAAAGAATAGAAATGGGCAAGATGTATTTCAGACATCTGACTATTAGTCAACTATTGTTAAAGTGATCCAATTATTAAATAGTCGAGAATTATTTATTTTACTTATATAAACTATCCCTCCTTGCTGGGTCTGGAATAAATTAACACATCCACATGTTTCTTTGTTTACTATGCCAAAAAGAATGAGTAATATTTTTTGATAATAATATTTTGATAAGAAAATGAATGTTCAGTTCAGATTCATAACAGGAATTTCTGCATCATTTTTATGAGCTGAATCAAATTTGAAATGATCAAATTAGAAAGATTTGAACAACCTAATTTAAAACCAAAACAGCTTTGCTCAAATACAAAAAGGTTTTTTTTAGATAGTCTATCAAATGAAAGCACAGTTGTGCTTTCAAAAATATACTGGTTAAAGGATTTAGACAGGCTTCATAGGAAATATATTTAAACATCAAAACTAATCTAAAATGATCTCGAGAAACAAGCTGTGGAATGTCCAATCCTTAAAAAAAAAAAAGTAATTAAATGCTCAGGGCTTAGCTTGCTAAATACAATTAAGGACATTCTCCTCCTTTCTCACTTTGCCAGATAAACGCCCTCCCCTTCACCTCCAGGGCTGGCACCACCTTGGAGGCCAGGATCAGACCTGGAAAAACGGGGAGACATCAACCTGCCTTTGAGAACCAGTGACTTCCAGATGCACCAGTAACGTCTCGATACAGAAACTCGGGTAATCTCATTTATCACGTCTGGTTTCCCTGTTTATGAGCTGAGGAGCACAGAGACACAGAGTCCCACGGGCAGGGCAGGTTGTTGTGCACAGGGGCTGTACTGCCCTGCCAGGGCATCTCCTCTATCCTACTACTAGAGAGGAGGTGTAACAAATGCACCCCTGGAACACCCAGCCCCTTCAGCCTGGGCAATAAAGAGCCAGGTGGAGAGTTTCAGCTGCTTGGTTGGAATAGAAAAGAAAAAAAACCCTGATTAAAAACATAATTGCTTCTGAACTGCAGGGCCTCCAGTTTGTCCCTGTCCTGTGGAGGGGCAGCTTCAGGAACCAGGTCTGCCTGTCTGTCACAACAATTGTTTCTGCCTCAGTTACCTGGTCCAGCCAAAACAGCCACATTTATGGCCAGAGCTGCAAAAAGATCTCTAAGGAGATTTCTACCAGCCCTCCTGAGCATCTCCCTTGCCCACCCCAGCAGCCTCTGTTCCTCCTTGACCCCCTCCCATCCTCCAGCCCTCAACACCTTCAGCCCCACCAGAGAAGGGACCAGCCAACCTTTTGCTCCACAGAACAAGCTCCCCAAGGTCTCTCCATCCTTTCCTGTCGCCCGTTTGCTGTTCCTTTCCTTTGCCACCCTGCTGGCCCCTGGAGAAAATCCACAAACCACCCTGCGATGTGTGGGGAGCTCCCTGAGACATCCCCCCACCCCGGCACCGGCTCTGCCCGGGCAGGGGGTTCTCCCTCCGCCTGCCCCGGGGCTTTGCTGCTGCCAGGGCAGGGCGACAAGACTGAAGGCTGCACTCCTAGAAGCGACAAGAGGGTCTTAAAAACCAAAGCAAGAACACCACCAGAAAAAAATCAAACCAAACCAATCAAGCAACCAAACAAAAAAAAAAAAAAAAAAAAAAAACCAAAAAGAAAAAAAAAGGGAAAAACCCACCCACACGCCAAAAAGGTGAAAAGGACGGAAAAAAAGTGAGAAACAACCCCAAGGACCTTCCAACGTGTCTGTCCCAGGATCACACGAGAGACTCAGCAAAAGAGGAATTTGTTCCCCCCTTTCTCTGGCGCAAAGTTTCAGCAAACAAAATAACACACACACACACACACAAATTCCATGAAAACGTCAAAAAAAAGTCCCCAAAACTCGTCCTCTGCGGAGTGCAGGGTCTGCTTTAATGTTTTCAATCTGCGGAGGGGGTTTGTTTTGGGGTTCCTGGCCGGAGCACAGCGGGGCGCGGGCGGGTCGGGGAGGGAGAAGTTCCCAGGAGGGTTTTCAGGAGTTGCTGCACGTTTATTTCACCAGATGCTATTTTTAACCCCGCTGTTACTATTTTTACCCGTGTCAGTGTTTTCCATTCGCTGAACTCTGTCCCCGATGCCGGCAGGGCTCCGCTCCCCCCCCCAGCCCGGCCCGGGTCCCCCCGCCGCGGCCCCGCTCCCGCCGCTTCCCCCTCCGGCGCTCCCAAGGCGCATTCCAGGCTGCGCTTTTGGACCTCTTTAAACAGCACCGGCTACCCCCGGCTCCATACAGAGATACAGATCTATGTATCTCGGTCTATAGGAGCTGCACGCAGTGCAAAGTCCACGGGCGATCACCCAGCAAGGCTCCTGCTCTAACTTTATTCCTCTCCAAACACATTCCTGCCAACGGGGAGGGGAAGGAAAAAAAAAAAAAAAGAAAAGGAAAAAAAAAAGAAAAAAGAAAAAGCAAACAAACGCCACTGTTGCTAAGTTTTGCACTTTATACCCTTTTATATTTACAATCCTCTCCCGGCTAAAAATAGCAACACATGATCCATTTATAACTGGCCGGACATGCCCCGCAGCCGCCGGCGGGGCCCTGGCTGATGAAAGGAGCTCTCTGCGTTCCTTCTACCTGAGCTCATCTCCCGCTTAAAGGGCTCAGACAGCCCTGCTTCCACAAAGCGCACATTGAAATGACTGCTGCTTCCAGGGGAGAGCGGGATGAGTGACGGGAAAAAAAACATGAAAAAGAAAAAAACCACAGTAAGCCATGCAGGCTGCCCCGTGCCCTCCGTGCCCTCCTGACAAATGTACCGTGAGCAGGCAGCGGGGAAAGCAGAGGTGGTCGGGGCTGGCAGCAGCCCCAGCACGGGGCAGGACCTCACCAGGGGCTCCAGGGGCAGCTCCAGCTTGGCTCCATGTGGGATCAACACATTAACTCACACTAGAGGAGAGCTGGGAGCGAGTGCAGACCCTGACGCCCAGGGGCAGGTCTGAGGGTTGCTCTAGAAATTACCTCAGAATTGGAAATTACCCTAGACATGGCTTTAGAGCTGGCTCCAGAAATTATGCTGGAAATAGATCCTGGATTGACTCCAGACAACTTTGGCTCTTGGGGTGGGTGTGGAGAGGGGCTGGAGGGCAATGCTGGAGTCAGCTCTCCAAGTTGGTCTAGAAGTGGCACCACAGCTTGCAAAGGCATCAACACACAGTGTGATCTGCAACAACCATCCATCCAGGAGATTGTAACAATGGGGGATTTATTCCTTCACTGCTGCTAGTACCTTCTGAATTTGGTGTCAGAAACTTGCACTGGCACATGTGCAGGACTCACAAACTGCACGTGCAGCAGAAGGAGCCGCGTGACTAAACCCAGTCCCAAGGGCACGCCCCAGCACCCAGCTCAGTGGAAGCCACTCCTCCCCACTCAGAAGATCCAGGTGCCACATTAATGCCACCTCCCATCTCATATCGACATTCTCGTGTGTTTTAAAATTTCCTCTCTTGGAATCCCAGGTTTCCTCATTTTCCTCTCGCTGCCGAAACAAAGAATCCCAGTTCAGAAGGAGGAGTACAACTCACACATCCCTGAGTGATGGCAACAAACACCTCCACACAACAGTATTTTAGTGCAATTTATCACAAATGTGCAAATCCCAGCCACTTAAAAATAAGGGGTCAAACCCTCCCAAAGTTATGAGACTTTAAAAGAAAATACACCTTCCAGTTATGAGTCTTTTGGGTACACTTGAAACGTTTCTCAGAACTCTTAAGAGCTAGAAAATGTGGTTTGTTTGGACTGACAGCAGAAGTTCAGTGCCAGTGCTCCATGGATTGTAGCTGAGGGAAGAAAAGCAATAACCATGGTGGGACCCAGAGAAAAAACTTATTGTAACAGTTGGCAACATCATTACCTACATTTATTCCTCCTAATAGCCCCATTTCAGTTGCTTTTCTGATACTTTTCTTGATTTTTGGCTTTTTAGTGGGAAGTCACGTCACCTCATGTCCTGTCTGTACAGGAGTTTTCAGGCTCTGTTTTCCCTCCACAGCTCGACCACGTATGCACTCACATTGCTCTGTTTATACAGGAACAAAAAGTGTCTATGTGTACTGTTGCCTTTCCAAAATTTTACATATCACCAAACCAGACATGCAGCAGGCTGGTCAGACTTCTTGGAGATGTGCTCCTTGTATGCATTATAATTTTTTCATTATAGTCCACAGATTTCTACCAATTTCCATTAGCTTTTAGATGCCTGCTACAGGCAGAGGTTCAGACTAACCACCTCCCATGATGTGGCATTAGCAATCAAGTGCCATTTGCAGGCTGCTTCCAGAAGCAAAAAAGCCTAGAAGCAAAAAGCACTAAAAATCATGATCCTGAAAGTCATTAATAGGAGAATGGAGCAGTGGTTCAGCAAATGCCTTTCTGGGAGCAGATGCTTTAAGCAGGGAAATGGAAACTTTGCTGCCACATTGCTATCAGCCTCTATGTTTGCAAGAAATCCAGATTATCCTCCCTTTCAGCTGTCACCAAGTTGCTGCAGGGTGACAGCCAAGTATTCAGAGACACTGGAAGGTGTGAGCATCCCTGGACAAACCTGCCATAAGAAACCTGTCCTGCTGCAGCTGCTCTGCAAAGTATTTTTCTGACCAAGAGAGAGAGTTCAGCCCAAGGGCTGGGGGTACATTCTAACCAGGCAGAAAGTGGAAATCTCTCCAAAAAACCTGCATTTGCCATGGAAGCATTACACCCTGGGTTTCAAAAGCAGTTGCAAGACAAACACAAAAAAGTACAACCTCACTAAACTATGAATAAATGCCTGTGCAGTAACATTACATAAATCAATATTATTATGATTATCATTAAGGCAAGTATAGCTCAACTAACTTCTTTTCCCCCAAACAATAACCCATTGCAGATGTCAAAACTGTAGCCAGAGGACAGTGGGAGCCGTACCCTGAGCTGGGCAGGCACAGCCCCAGCTCCCCTGGGTGGGCTGCCCAGTCACACCCGGCTTGGGAGAGGCTTCTCCTGTGCACCCAGAGTCCTTTACTCTGCTCCTTCACTTCCCTGACTTCTTCCCATTGTCACCTTCTTCCTTTCTTAACTTGAAACCCACCCTCAGTCCTTGCAGCTTTGGCCCCCTCTTCTGTTAGCAAAAACAAACTCCCTGGTCATGTTCCCCTTGAAGCTTTGCCAGGTAATGCCACTTCTTTTTTTCTCTTTTTTTTCACTCCTATTCTGTTTTTAGGGTTTTTTTCCCCCCTCCTTTTTGGAGGATGATGGTAGAGCAGATGTAAAGAGAACACAGAGACAATGCAAGTTGTCCCTGCAACACTGTAATACAGGGTGTGATGTCTTTTTGGTGTCCTCTGCAGATATCCAGCTCTAGCCTGGCAGAAGCTAAGGGAGGAGGAAAACTGAGCCATGTGTCTCTTGTGAAAACACACTCCAGTTCCCAGTGACATGCATCCAACCTGGAAGATGTTCTTGGAGGCCATTTCTGCCCTGAAACATTTCCACACTTCTGGTAAAGCTCCTGACTCAGGAGTGCCCCTTTCTGCTTCCAGATGTCACATTCCAGCATCCCCTGATAATGTGTGATTGGACATTTCACCTTCAGAAAAAGACTAGAAATCCAGCATCTCTAGCTGTGGGTCATGTAGGATTACAGGGCAGGATTAAGGGATTCAAGTTATAAGAAACCAAGACCACAGTGGTGCATTTACTACATCTCAGAATTGAAGTGGCAGGGGGACATCCAGGGAGAACAATCCCAGAGCTGTGCAGGGTACAGAGACAAGCAGGACAGTCCCCATGGAACAAACTGGGTGTGATAGCAGCAAAAACCTGGCTTTGTATGGGCTCTTATTTATTCTGTGATAATTCCTTCCGCAATGGAGTCATCTTACTCCTTAAATGTATTAGAATGTAATAAAACAAATAAAATTGTATATGTAGGTAAGTCCTCTACACTGAAAAAATAAATTATCCTGGTGAAAAACACAATTAAGAGACAACAACTTCCCCAAGAGCTCACCCTCTTGTGCCTGCCTACAGACATCTAACACACAGTATTTCACAGGTTGCCCTTGTGTTTTGGTCCAAAATACCTAAGGAACCTTCTGGATATCTCACCTGGAGAGAGCTTTAGTAATTAGGAGCATCTTCCTCCAGCCTGTCCCAGGGAGCACTAAGGCAGCTGTAACTGGGATTGAATCCAGTAACCAACTCTTCACAGCACTGCTCCAGAGTGGTAAAACTTCCACCAAAAGAAAAGCAATCCTTTTTCCTTTGTGCACACCAAAACGAGCCCAAGGTCACCTAAGGAAGGAGTTGTGTGAAACTCCACATGCACACTTGAGCAGCACTTGGGCCAAGGGCTTTAGAACTTCCTTGTTTAAGTGGCCAAAAAAAGCCCTGGGCTACTGAATCTCCATAAAGGCCACTGACCTTTATATTTGGTTTTTCAAAGATGTGTCACTATTCTATTTTTCTCATAATTCAAACAATTGAATGATTTCTAAATTCTCTTCCCCCTGACCTCTTACTTTCTTCCTGTTTTATTCTAGAAATACTCATTCAAGACTCAAATATAAAGCGTGGGTATGGCCCAAATGTTGCAATTCCTCATTCCACAGATTGCTATCACTATTGCAATTGCTATTCCCCCTGGATCCAGAGAAACCCACACAAAAGGACACTACAGAACATACATTTGAATAGCATATGCAAGGAATATTAAATAAAGACTTTGAAGTATCTTTACAAAAATACTCAAGAATTAGGAGGAGAGAGCATTATTTTTACACAGAGAGTGTTGTAAGTGATGCATTCTGCTCTCAGCAATGCCTCAAATGTTCATTTTGTGGATACAGGTAATTCTGAGGTGCTATGATTGCATTAACCCCATGGAATCATTCCCTTGGGCTGAATTTTTCTTCTCCAGACACAGCAGTATCACTCAGCAGCTCTGCTTTTGAACAAAGATGACTTGACCTACTTTGATTATACGTGCTGGGAGACAAGAGGTGGAGAGCACAACATAAGGGAATTCTGGAAAAGGGAGGAAATCACACAGACAGCTCTGTCAGACAGCGAAAAGAGATGCTGCAATTCTGGAAGCCACTGTGGCTTTATTGCTCAGAAGTTGAAGAGTGAGCACAAGCAGGGCTCCCTCCAGCAGCTGCCTCAAGGAGAGCTGGAATTCTGCTGGCAAAACCACAGTCCAGTGAGTCCAGGGGCTATGGGGTCCTTGCACAACCATAACAATGCCGGGGTTTAGGATGTGTAACACCTCTAGCAGAGCACAGTTATGTCCATACAGTTTATACCACTACAAATAGTGGATGCTGGTTAAAGTCCACAGCCCACCAGACACGGCTATCTCAGCACCAAGTGAAAGTGGGTACTATGCCTAAATCCAGACAAATTCTAAGTTAAGGTACTGAGTCACAGCACAGAAGATTCTGCTCCGTTATCTCCACAGCCTAAACTAAGAAAGGGTTGTGGGACCTGCAGAGCAGTTTATAAAGCCAGGCACTGGGCTCTGCTGGCACCAAGCATCCCAAAGTACAGATCAGCATCCTGCAGGACCTGGCCCATGGCTGACCTGTCTGAAGAAAAAGCTCCTCTGCTCAGGTCTCCTCCTACCATCACTTCCAACCAAACCGGTCCCGAGAACACCTTTCTTGCCACAGAGCAATTAAAAAAGAAACTCCCAAACCAGCACACTTCCCCCGCACACTGGTACTAATTTAAATAGTCTCACAGATTTGTGTGAGCACTCCAAATTACACCAGAATAACTTACATGCTCTTACTGGGCTACACATGCTAAATAATCAAGCCCCAGCACACAAACCCCAGTGCCCCGTGGGACGGACACCATCGGGCCAGTGAAGGGTCGCAGCACTTGAGGGCGCTGCTGCAGTAAATTTAACTCACCCTAAAAACCTCTACTTCGCTTTATTATGAATTCAAGTCTTCTCTTAAAATATCAGCGCCCCATGTTGACACTGACTTACACTATTGCTGTTACACAGTGGCCTTGTTTTGGTAAACAATGAGCAGAAGTTAGTCCTAACATTAAACATCCAAGGTTAGCACCTAGTTATCTCTTCAAATATTTGCACAAAGTGATAAAGTGGAAGGACAGCAAGAAAACAGCTTCATCCAGAATTCATTTTTTTTCAGTATAATTTCCTTGCTCTAGGTAAAATTAAAAAGTGTGAGAAAAGTTCATGGAACTAAAAAAAACCCAATAAATCAGAGATGAAGATGTAAGCACCTATTTCTCTCAGAAGAGATACACAGGCTGTTGTGGTCCTTTATGGGCAGGTTGGTGAGGCTGTTTTGCACTGTTTACCCTGGTCTTTAATAGCATCCTCCCTGCAAAAGCTTCTGGGCCCTCACAAATAAGCCCACATTCCACCTGCTCCACTGCATCCTTCCCACCTTCCTTCTTGCAGGAGCTAGGTCCTGCAGGATGCAGATGTGCAGCTTGGGATGCTCAGTGCCAGGTCCAAGACTCACCCATGTTGGTGATTGTTTTCTTCAGATTCTACCCCAAGCACACATTACCTCCAGTGGTAGTCATGGACAGTATGTTCTCTGTGAGTAATGGTAATGTTTCAGCTTTTTCTGAACTCTTGTAACTAGCCCCTCAATTTTTTCCTGTTCCACTGTCAAACAGACTGGAGGAAAAATGGTATTTTAAGTGAAATTACAACTTGTCAGCCTGAGAAAACTGTTCAGAAGTTCTGCCAGTGCAACGCTGAATTTGATAACAGCCTTTTTTTTATTATAGGACTTCTGTATTTTGTTCTTTCTCAATTTTGAGTGGTATGCTCAATATTTTTCATTGCAGTAGTTATACAGTTTTCTCAAAAAAAAAATTGGGGATGAACTGAGAATTTTACATTTAACTTAGATTAATACTGGCAGTTTAACAGAGAAAGAGTAAAGGTAAACAGTGAAGGCTGAAAAGAACTTTCACATTTTTTAATATTTCTGCAGCACTGTATTTCCCCATCATTTAATTCAACAGTTGTCTGTGTCCTTAAGAGTTTAATGTTTTAAAATGTCCTTGACAGTGTTTAAGAAAAAGCCTGACTTTAAATTTGAGAAAGCAGAAATATGGTAAAGCAGGTGTGCTAGACAAAACATCCAAGAGTATATGGACTGTTCGGCCAAAGGCAAGGGAAAACTACAGTATCAGTCTTATAAAAATATATTCATGTAAGAAGTACTGCTTATATGTCAAAAACCAACTCCAAGTGTAAAATGGCAGGGACAAAGTTAATAAAGGGAAAGCAATCAAAGAAAGATGCCCTAAAATTCACATTTGTGAATGTGAGCACAAAGTAGCTCAGTGCTTTATCTGCAAATGAATGAATCCTCTCTCCCGTTCTGTGATAATTATGCTTTAAAAACTAAGTAATAAAAACCAGTGCATACAGTCCAACTTTAATAGCTCTTCCAGCTGTGACATGATATTGATCTTTTTGTTTATAGCTGGAAACCAGAGCAGCACATTTTACCCTTCAGTTCTGGCTCGGTGGAGCCCTCACGATGGCTCAGCAGGACCTGAGAGGGCAGCAGATGGACAGCCAGCCTGCTCCCGGGATCAGAGCCCACCGAGGGCTCTCCCTTTAGCAGGGCTGGAAATCTTGCCATCTCCTATCTTATCCTACTGAACCAGCATAGCTGGAATCTCCTGTTAACAGCCAGCAGAGTAATTTGCTGAGCTTCGGCTTTAGCGTTTTACCGAGACGTACGAAAACCTCGTACATCTGCAAAGTTCAAACCTTCCAGGAACCATTCCAATAAGATGCTTCGTGTTTCCTGCTCCATGCAAAAATAGAAAAAAAATAACCTCATCTATAATTGACCTTGACAGATATCGAGAACATTTGGCATCTATTAAAACCCCTTTAAGATGAAACCCTCTGAGCTATAAAAAGAAACGTAAATCTGAACTTTACACCACATTTAGTTCACTGGAAACACTACCACGGGTAGGTTCAGTCAGTTATTTTAAGATAACTTTTCAATGGAAAATATGTCCAGAACTAAATTTTTAAATATTTATTGGACAAGTAGGACCCTTCTGTTTCATCCTACACATCTGCTTTTTGCAGGCAAGCTATTAAAGTTAGTTTACAGAGATCTGTATAGCACTGCCATTGTTCATCTGTTTGGTCCAAAGACACACACAGGGGGGATGGAGAAATACAAAAATCCACTTAGTTAACCTCTCTACTGAGAATTATTCCTGCTTGTAACTTAGAAGATCATTAGAACCTCAATCTGACCACATCTAGGAAGCAGAGACAAAGCCAGGAACTACCAACAGTGAGCAGCTCTGCCTTGGTTGACACAAGTGCTTCTGTCACCAGAGCCACAACCCACTGAAGTGTCAACAAACAAATCCTTAATCAAAGGACAGGCGGAGAAAATACATTGGTGGTTTTAGAGGTCCAAGGACACCACTCCCACTTGAGAAATATAAAGGTCCAGCTTGGAAATAGGGCCAGCCAGCACTGGTTCTCCCTTACTAATTAAAACCAGCGTTTGGCTGTCCCTTGAGTTAAGCCAAGGAAAAGGCCTCTTCCCCCAAACACTGCCCTCACTGCTGTGATCAGCTCCGGAGTGTGAGGGTCCCTCCCAGAACTCACTGTGCCGAGACACTTTGTTTTCCAAAAGCATCTGGGTCAGATGTGACATAATCCCTTCCTGGAGGGAATTTTGGGAAGCGCTGGAAAACCGCTGCTCCCCAAGTGACAGAAGCAAGATTTTCCCCGTGCCCAGTAGGATGCAGGTGGAGAATAAATCTAAAAATTAAATAAAACTCTCTTCTAAAAATGCAGCATGGACAAATTCCTAATGACCAAGGCACACGTTCTTCTTGTGACATCTTCCCGGGAGAGCTCCACTGAACCAAACCCTCCCCACAGACGTAAGAAATTCATGCCCTCCCAGCCCTGTTCCCATGGGGAAGTTGGCAGGGATCTCCCCCACCCCGCAGGCACAGCTTTAGCTCTTCAGCTACACAAAAATCCCACTTTCTCTCCTCAAACACAATAGCTCCAACGGCATCTCAGTGGAAGGATGAGCCACTTCTGTGCTCCAACACAAAACATGCTGACCCCGACTGCACAAACACAAAGGGCTGTTCTTGCTCACAATCAGGGCTTGCCCAGTGCCTTTTTCTGTCCCCACTCTTGAGCTGCAGCACGTTCCCCTGCACTGGCTATTCAGGGAATGGAGCGTGTGAACCACGACTGCTGCCCCTCCTCGAAAGCACAGACAGGGTGATGCTCCAGGGTGAGGCTTGGGGGTGGTTCAGGGTCTTTCACTTTGTACAGTTGTGGAAAAAAAATTTGTGGAAAAAAAATTTGTGGAAAAAAAATTTGTGGAAAAAAAATTTGTGGAAAAAAAATTTGTGGAAAAAAAATTTGTGGAAAAAAAATTTGTGGAAAAAAAATTTGTGGAAAAAAAATTTGTGGAAAAAAAATTTGTGGAAAAAAAATTTGTGGAAAAAAAATTTGTGGAAAAAAAATTTGTGGAAAAAAAATTTGTGGAAAAAAAATTTGTGGAAAAAAAATTTGTGGAAAAAAAATTTGTGGAAAAAAAATTTGTGGAAAAAAAATTTGTGGAAAAAAAATTTGTGGAAAAAAAATTTGTGGAAAAAAAATTTGTGGAAAAAAAATTTGTGGAAAAAAAATTCGTGGAAAAAAAATTCGTGGAAAAAAAATTCGTGGAAAAAAAATTCGTGGAAAAAAAATTCGTGGAAAAAAATTGTGACAAAACAATTGTGGGAAAAAACAATTGTGGGAAAAAACAATTGTGGGAAAAAATTGTGGAAATAAAATTGTGAAAACAAATTGGGGAAAAAAATGGTGGGAAAAAAATGGTGGGAAAAAAATGGTGGGAAAAAAATGGTGGGAAAAAAATGGTGGGAAAAAAATGGTGGGAAAAAAATGGTGGGAAAAAAATGGTGGGAAAAAAATGGTGGAAAAGAAAAACTGGAATGGTCCTTCTCATTTTTGCATTAAAAAAAAAAATCCTGCCTAGCAGAGGGAATGTTTGAGTGTGTTGATGGCTCAGGACAGATGTGCCAGGATGGACAATGAGCTACACAAAGAATATAGGTCTGAACTGCTAACTCTCCATCTCAAAAGCAATTACAGATCCCATAGTCTTAAAAGACTTACAAACAGCACAGTTTAAATTTAATAGTTAGCTATTGGCCATGCCAATGATACTAGGTGAGTAACCATCAAAAATCTCGGAATTTCTCTGGAATAAAGTCAATTCAACTATTTAGAAACTGATATTCTGAAAACTACCTGTGATCCTAAGGCTTGTGGCATATCCTGGTAGATTTTTCATGACTTCCTGAGTTTTCCACATTTGTCTGTGACAAAGAAGAACTCGGGCAAATGCTCCTGAGAGTCCACTCATGTCCTGCCAGAGCAGCCACCACCAAGGATTTTGTGTCCTAATCCACATCACAGATTGTTTGCTTAAGAATCCTCTACACCCCTTCAAGGAAGATTCAAGAGAGTAAAAGACTTTTTGGACTTGGAAGCAAGTTGGCCAAATTAAAATTGCCTTCTCAAATGATTATTTTAAAATGACAGAAAATTACCCAGTCAGAGGTGAAGCTTTATGAGTATCTCTGGAGGCAGAGAACTGGCTTTCTGCTCTTGATGCAAAGAAATAGTCCAGTTGTTTCAAGATTCTGATTCTAAAGAACACAACTACAACATGCAAACACAATACTCTAGCAAACTTGCTTTGACTGTGCAAATTACTTTGAAAAAAAAATTGTTTCTGGAAGCCCAGCAAAAGTTGTGCTTGAAACCTCTCAGTGGAATTACATTTTCACTCAAGCAGTACCACATAGTTTGGAAGCCACAGAAAATATCTATTAAGACAGTTGCTAATTTAGAGAAAAAATGACCCCATCTGGAACAGTGTCTGCAGTGCTGTTCATTGCACCACAAGAAAAATATTATTGTACTGCAGCGTGTGAAGCCTTGTAACAAAGATGACGACAGGTCAAAAGAATCTCACTTAGAAAGAAAAGTTGAGGTTAAGGTCTTGCTTTTACTGTAAAAGATTAAGTCCAAGAGGAAGTTTAACACGAAGGAAGGGGTGGAAAATAGATGAACTGAACTGACAGCTAACAGTTTTTTTCCCCTGTGAACAATAAAGGCTTCCAGCTCCAGGAGGATGTCTTCCAATAATGCAAATTAAGATAAGTAAATTAAGAGACCTTAGGAAGCATTATTTTGAACATAAAGAAATATAAGCATTGCAAGAGCATTATAGAGCAGATTGCTTAAGTAAGGCTTAAGTAAGAGATGCCAAAGAGAAACCAGGGGAATTACATCCCTGAGATGGAAACTTCAGTGCCTTAAACAACAGAGAGGATGAGTCAGGTATTTACTGACACCAGCTCAAGGTCGGAGTGAGTAAGGGGGTACCAAAACTACCTGATGGGAAACGTGTAACAGGAGGGTTTGTATCAGGGGCTGCCTGTGCAGCAGCATCGAGTCTGAGCAAACTCCTCCTGAACTGCAGCATCATTAGCCATAGAAATCTCTCAACAACTCATCCTCTGAGGAAACCACAAACACAGCCCATGCTCAGGCAATAGCAGCAGGGCAGTGCCATGGTGCAGAGATGTCGTGGGTTGCCCAGGGAGGTGCCCCCAGCTTCCCCCACTGCCCTCTGGCCCCTGGCTGACAGTCTCTGATGTCAGTGACTGCCATTTCCCCAGTTTCCATTCCAATCTCACATAAAATTAGTCCAGCAGTATTCCTAAGAAAGATGTTGTCTGTACTGGGGGAGGTTAGTGGGAAATCAAGATAGTAAGCATTCCAATACCATGCCAGGCCCGTTGTTGAGTAATCCAGATTTCAGGCGAATTAAATAGCACACAGTTATACAGGACTACAAACATCTGTTTTCAAGAGGTGTCCAGATCATTACCAGCTAATTCTACATCTCTCTTACATTCCCTGCCATATGCTGGGGGATAATCTCAGCAAGCAACAGGGATTTTCATCTCAAATCCTAACAAATCTGCTCTACAAGGCTTCATGGTTTTTCTTATGTCACTTATTAGATTATACCTCTCAGCTGCTCCTCTCTGCTCTTTCCATTCCTTGTGTCTTTTCTTTCACAGCACCCAGCAGCTCCTGAAACCTGCTTGGTAAAAACTGACCATTTCTCCATGCCATCCTAGAAAAAAATTCCCTCCCTTACCAAGATTAAATTCAAAATTTACCTCTTGGATAAACTCACACTCAGGTTGTCCCCTCTCCAGTTATCACTGCCACCTGCAAGAGGTCTAAGGCAGGACACACACACCAGACAAGGCTCTTAAAGCTTTTGTCCATCTTTGGTGGGATCAGCCTTCTGCTCTCATCCACCCTCCTGGCTAGAGAGACATGTCTGTGCATGCAGCAAACAGCATATAAAGGACAAAGGAGAAGACCTGGCTTTATGAGGAACTTCATTAACTGAACAGCAGAGATATTTTGGGCACTTTGCTTGGCAAACTCAAAGTGCCTACACCGAAAGCTGGGATGGCACTTTTGTGGCCATAACAAACATATATATATATAAACAGAATTTGATCTTTGACATCAACCAACAACAACAGAATTGGAGGTGACTGCAGTACTGACAGAGATAAGAGATGGGCTGCTCAGGAGCCTGAGCTGCCTCCCTTCTCCAGGACATCAGCAGAGATATCATGAATCTCTCCCATTTCCCAACCTGGTGGCATCCCTTCTCTGCAAAGGAGGATACAAAATCTCACTCCAGCTTTATTCCCTAGTGAGGTGTTAGCTGTGCTGGGCTTCCTGACAGACCTAGCAGTTGCTTCATTCCCAGGGGCATCTCCTGAATGCCAAATGGGAAGAAGAGCAGCTGTCAGCAAGAGCTTCCACCCTACACTTCCCATCCCATCCTCCAGATGAACGATGGCAGAGGATTTGAAACAATCTTGAATGAACTGTAGCAGACCAACCTCAGGGTGGTGAGGATTTGGTGGTCCTGCCTCCTGCCAGCCCTCAAAGCAGCGATGAGAAGTCCCTGCAATCCCACAGTTTCCCTCAAAGCCGTGAGCGCTGCTGCCGCTGGCGAGGAGGGACGTGCGGATGGGATATTTTTATCTCCTCTTCATTCCCATCCCTGCCAATCCAAAACAAACTTGAACTAGTTAGAAGTGGGAAAGATGGTTCACGATGAGAAAAGGATTCCCTGGCTCCATTTGTGTGTCACCACTGGATACATGGATACGTGCCACTGCGGTGGCACAGCTGCATCGGTCCTGGCTTCCCAGCTTTCAGTAACCTTCCCAGACTAAAATAGCAAACCTACTGCTTGATTTTTAGCAGCTGAAGAGCAGAAGTAAACCACATAAGTATTATGTAAAATGATCTTTTTCTAAGTATATGTTTATTGTGCGCAGAAGAAGTGGATTTAATTACAAACAACTGGAAGTTTTTAACAGGCTGGATTGCCCCCTACTCCCTTTCTAAAAACTAAGGTTTGGCAGCAGCTTTTGGGTTTCATTGCAAGTCTTCTAAGTATTTCCTTGGAAAGACTTTACACTTGGTCCCAGGCAAGAAGTCAAAATCAACATTTAAAAAGCATGCCCTGCATAATTTCCAGGATTCAGCAGCATTAAGGTATACTTATGGAGGCCAGGAGGAGAACCGCTTTTTGTGCTTTTTGACTTCGTGCATAAAGCTGGTCTTGAGACAAGGAAGTTTATATTCCAAATAATATTTTTAACTACATGCGGTCAAGTACATTACTTATCAGGCCTTTCCTCGTCCCCCTCCCAAAATAAGCCTGAATGGTAAATATCTTTGCAGTATTTAGACTCTTGCTTAGACCTCTGCTAGAACCACCAGATTCTCAAAGCTAATAGAGAATAATTCAATGGCAAAGTTTCAAATAACATTTTCTTAAACTCCTTTGTACTGTAAAACTCCAGTTTGGGCCTGACAGGGGTACTCAGGCTACACTGGCTGGTTCTGCACTGAAGTGGGTTACACACAGCTTCATGGTGTGTCCTCGTGCCTTGCCCGAGGGATGGAGTACTGTCCCCTTCCTGGTGGGATGGCAGCACACAGGGGACTCAGTGGCTCTGAGGGGACACTGCTCTTGCTGCCATGAATAATCCCCATTGGAACTGCCAGGACTGCTGTGGAATCAGCAAGACCAAAACTGGTTTGATCCAAAGGCCAAGAATGAAATTTCACCCATTTCATCTACTTATGAATTCCTTCTGACTATCCAGTAGCAGCGCACGTGGCACTTTTGGATACAAGGATATGTATATGTTTAAGGACTATCCACTCAAATTTTATGCTGATTTTTGCTTTGGTGAAAAACAGACAAGAAAGACTGTTTTCCTTGTGAATATTTGAGGTGCTGTTAAAAACAAATACACGTTCTTCTGAAATACGTGTAAGTGAAGCCCTGCATCACTCACCACCTAAAACCACAAAATGCTACACACAAGACTGAACTTCACAGAAGCTGAGAGAAATGAGAGCACAGGTAAGGAATCAGGCTTAGAGGAGAAAATACCTTTTATCTTTCACAGTCTAAAAGGAATTTGTTCCATGTTTTTCATCAGCAGAGAAAAATCAGCTCTATCAAATTGTGAATTTCCTGTGTGGAGGTAAAGCAGGGAAATCATCAAGAAACTGTTTCATGCGGTGTTTTTCTTCCAAGCAGACAGTTTTAACTGGTATTTACAAAAAACAAAATCTGAATACAGATTTTCAGCTCACAATACCATGCCCTTCTCCTCAGTATCTCCCTTTTTAAGTCCCAGTCCCACAAATCCCTCCATGCTCCTCCTGGCTAACGTGATCCTGAGATTTCAGCATGAGAAACAACCAGGAAAAATGCAAACCCAAACAAATACAGCCCACAAAGTAAAAACTGTGTTGGGGAGGGGGTGGGTAGGGAAGAGGAAGAGGTTGTGGTGTGAAGTGTCACGATGAGGGTGTCACAGAGAAAGAGAAGTGCCCTTTTTTCTCATTTCCGCAGCATCTCCCCGTCAGAGCTGCTGACCAAGCACAGCCCCACACCCTGAGCACCCCGGGGAGCAGAGCTGCTCTCCAGGCACCCTCAGCCTGTGCCAGCTTGGGGACTGACGAGCTGCTGGTTTCCACCATGGGCTCTCTGTGCTGTGGCCACGTGGACTCAGATGTGTTTGTCACCTCCACAGCTCATGAACCCTGATAAAGTAAGCAATGGCTTTGCACAGTTGTTCCTGTCCCACTCAAACTGCCACAAGCAAAATTAAGGAGTCAGAAAGGACTAAAGCAGTGCTTTGATGCCTGAAACCTCTCTCCTACAGCACAAGGCAAGATGAGAAGCTCAGAGTAACACTAAGAATGTCTTCCTTGGACGTGTGGATTTGGATTCTGACAATTGTGCTGAATGCACTGACAGCCCAGTACCAAGCTCAGCCTCCTGGGATGGACATGTGCCAGGGGGTTGGAGGCACCAGGTTTGGTTGGTTGGTGTGTTGTCTATGATTTCCATATGTAAATCCCCCCTTGCAAGAACATTTAATTGTGCTTAAGATGAGGAAAAGGAGGAAGAATAGTCCTTCGCTGGAAGTACACTCCCCACAACTCTTCCTCCAACTTATAATCAGAATTTAACTGGGTTTCCCAGGAATTTCAGCACTTCCTCCCTCTTCCCACACACTACAGCAGAAACAGGAGAAGAAGTGGCTAAACAGAGCAAGACTGTAGACTGTAAAACTACATCTCATTCCTTGTTGGGAACTGACCCATCCTCCTCAGCATCCCCTGACTTCACCTGGCAAAAGAAATGGCAACTTTCTGACATTTGTCTAAAATCTACTGGCTCCCCTCATTCCTCAATGCAGAGAATATTCATCAACTTTTTTGTCCTTGTAGTGACATACAGACCTTACAAAATGCTGCCCAGACACAGATACTGTGGGTTTTATTTGAAGAGGGAACACATCAGAGGAAGTAAAGAAAACTCTGGCTGAGCTATTTATAAAGCTTACATGGCTTGGTTCTCAAATGCTTCACTGACCAGGGGAACAATAAGAACAAGTCATGGAGTTCCACTTCTCAAGACACACTTTCAGGTCTGAATATCTAAACCATCATGGATTTACATGCCTGGTAACTGAGCTTTTTCATGAGAAGTATCTGAGTTGTGCTCACATCAGGGAATTTCCAAGCTTTTTTCTTGACATTTTAAAATTAGAGCAATTAAAAGGAAATTCGATGAAATCATGCCTATTTGTGAATAAGGTCACTCCCAAATTTAAGGGAGCCAGGGAAGAACTGCATGTAATTAACTGTGCTCTTCAAGGCTTTTCCTCTAGGGAAGCCCTTGCCCAGGAGACAGTTCAATTTAAGATGTCCCAGTGGAGAATGGAGCCAACAGTTGCACAGAAGCAATCAAGGCATTTTGCCTGCTCTGGAAGCAGATGGTGCTGACCAAGCAACAGGATGACAAAGCTCCTGCCAGCCCTGCTGCACCTAAACCAGCAGGAGCTTGAACCCACCATGCCAGCCACCAGTTAAGTATATAACAGCACAGGTGAGATCTAAGCACCACCATTTATTTGATATTATGCCCAGAAGGTAACATTTTGTCACTATAAATTAAGGCTATAAATAGAGATTTTCACAAGTTTCCATCTCCCTCTAAAGTCAGGCCAACCATTCACACCTGAAAACCCTTTTCCCATTCCCAAAGTAAAACTGCATAGGACTCAGCTGCCCTGATAACAAACTTCTGACTCCAGTCCCCTTGTGTGCCAGGTAAGCCTTAGCTTCTTTCAGGGAAGAAGCACAGTGGTTCCATTCACTGCTTGAGATGCCAGTAGGTGCCACAGCCATCTGTTCTACAGGTGGAAAAGTCAAGCTGATGCCTTCCTCCAGAATAACAGAGCTGGAACAAACAGCTAAAAAGCAGTAAGTCAAAAAGAAAAAGCCTTTTAGGGTGGAGTTTTAGTTTTAGAAATAAAAATTCTCTGATAACTCTGAAATTAGATCCATGGCTACACATGAATGCAGCATCTCTAGAGTGAGTAATGATGATCTTTATCCCACCACGCATTTAATGAGTGGAAATATAGATTACCACTAACACAGAGATTGCACCTGTGCTGGGGAGGGGGAGAGATTATGTACATTTATGCTGCTGTGTGACTGCACAGGTGTGGTTGACCCTGGGGATCAGGAGATCCCCCAGACTCCTCACCCCCTTCCCACAAAAATCCATGCACAGAGCATCCCTCCAGCATTAGTTGTAACTGCAAAAGCAATTATTTTGCACTTCAGATCTCTGTGCAGAGAACATCCAGCTCACATCACACAGCATTGCCACCCATTAGCAGCCCTCCATCACCACACACTTACAGCAGTGCCACTGTAGGTTTTCTGACACCTTCCACTGCCAGACCCTCTTTGAAGCAGCTCAAACTTTGCCAAACTTCAAATATGCCAGCTGAAGCTCTCCACATCATGTGTCTGCCTGGGGCTAATGATCTTTTGCTTTATGTGGAAGTGGTACAAGGAAAAAGTCACTTTCAGGAGCTCTCGAGGAAAAAAGTAATCAAACAAAACCGACCAAACAAACAAACAAAACAAAAAAGGGGGGAGGGGAGTAGGAAATGACAAGTATCTTGCCTGTCTCCTTTCTATGAAATTTTAAAACAGGAGCAGGAGAGAAACTACTTCACCAAGTAATCTAAAGCATAGAGGTGCCACTGCTGCAGACACTTGGTTGTTCTGAGATTTCCAGGTACTTTTGTTTGGGGTGAACATGCTGCAGACCCAGAAGATCTCTGTTTACCAACTGAAAGGCAGAATACATTTTGGATACAGCAGTGGGAACCAAGTAGGACTCCTCTTGCAGAGGCTCTTCATTGCAAAGGAAGACCCATAATTAGCATTCCACCTCCCTGGTGTCCACAGCAGGATTGTCATGTCTGCACTGGAAAGTACTGGGCAGATGGAAACCACGGAGATTCCCATGTCCAAGTGTTCATGTAGTATCTGGTAATTACTGGGAACCCTATTGGAAAATATTGTAATTCCTTCACCACTAATGACAGTCCATTTGGAGAACTGCACACTGTGCCCCACAAGCTGCTATCACAGTGTGCAGGTTGCTCAGCAGAGCAGCCCTGTTACAAGATACACACACCACAAGCATCCCCTAGGATTGAAATCAGGACTTTTTTGTCTTATTCCTGCTTTTCTTAAAGGGGAGATTAAATAGAGCTTGGTATAAGACATTCAGTATCAAAAATCATGTTCTCAAGAATCAGGAAGCGCCAGGATAAAGGTTCCCTCTACATTTTTAGTCTGTTCTGTCCTGTACATCTTTTACATGATCTTCTGATAAGGACCACATGCTTTTTTGTAGGCTGTATGCCTTCTCTTCCTGCTCACAATACATGGGGCACAAGAAACAAATTGATTGTAAGTGAATGAAACTATTGTCAACAAGATGGAATTTTGTCAAGTGCTTCAACACACGCCTGTCCTTCTAACTGGGTGTCTCCCCCTCCTCACCCATCCAATTCCTGAGAGAAGCAGAGCCAGCAAAACAGGGAATCACAACAAGACAAGGAGTATTTTGTTGGATTTGCCACTAAATGCTGCCCTGGAGAACCAGGCCAGCTTCAGTTTGCCACAGAGGTGCCATAGCCAGAGGAGCAGCACACGGCTTCCATCACGGGCACCCAGCTGTGCTTCTCACTCCTGGGTTGCTTTCAGAGCATCTAAAGCTCACATTGCAAAAATGCTGAGTGTTCACAACAATGAGGTCCATGCTCTAAACACATGAAGTGTTACTAAAACAAACAAAAAAAAAAAAGTTGAGTACTATTGATTAAAATTAGCCTTTGGCAAAGACTGGGCATTTAAAATCTGTGGCGGCTTCGGACAATTTCAGCTTTAGTCTTTGGTGGCATTTCCCAGTCTGGCATCCACAAAAGAAGGATCCCACCTCATTTTGCAGCAGTGCCATGCACTGACATTTATGAAGCATTCAGTCCCTGCAGTGATCAGCACTAGAGCAAAGCCCATGAAGAGTTCAACAGTTCTTTATTCAGCACAGGGTACGGATGGTGTGTCGTAAATAGGGCACAGGGTGACACATTGTATGAGGAGGATAAGAATATTGAATAGCTGCTCATTCACTGCACAACATCCATCTTGTGCCCTGAATGAAGTACCAGTACCAGTGGAAAAAAATACAATGTAAACCATACAAGACAGTCTTTAATTATATGGTTTGGAGGGGCTTACCATGCAGCACACACAGAGAGGGTGGCTGTGTCTTCACACTGCTATTTCCCAGCTTTCTAAAGTATGTTTTTCTTCTATATAACATATTCCACCATAAAAACTTCACATTTGCATGCCCTATATTCATATTTGTACCAGTGTAAATATTTCTGTTAAAAACATTTTTACTTAAGCACTGATATAGGTAAGATCCAAAATGGCCATTATTTAATATATTGTAGTTTAAGAAATATGCCTAAGATGACAAGTGCATATATCTATATTGGTAAATTGATATCAGCATTTCCTTTTCAATATGGGGATAAACTACAAGAACTTTTTACAGGGGCAAGAGTTCAGCCTGAGAGAATGAAAAAGAAATCAGCACACAAAGATTGGCAAAGCACTGAGAAGGGACCAGCCCAAGTTTACTCTTTTACAGAAAACCAGATTTATACTTTAAAGTCTTAAAAAAAAAAAAAAAAAAAAAGAGGAAGACCCACATTACTGTCACCAGTGAGAAAGCACACAAAGAATGGAATTGTTTTATGACAAAGCTTAGAATCCTTTCCCCTGTAAGCACATACTTTCACTTTTAGAGCCAGGATTGTTCTCAAACAAAAAAGCAACCCCAATGCACTGAAAAAAAATCACCCTCCAATTCCCAGTAGTAACCCTGAACTCACTATGCTGCCAACATAACGATTGTAATCTTGAAGTTGTGACTTGCACAGTTCACTAAACAAAATCCATTGAGATTACACCTGGTTGAGCATTTCACAGAAACTGTAAAAGTAAAGGTACTATGCTGCAAGTACAAAGTCAGATTATTGCTTCCAAAATAGAGCAGATGTAAAATCTTTGCTTTACTGAAATTAAAACAAGTTCCAGGACTTGGGAATTTACCTTATACAACTGTAGTGATGAAAAAAAGACTGAAAAATTATTAAAGAGACCTAAAGATCATTTAACAGGGCATAAAATTATTCACTGAGTAACTACACTGCACACCCCTGGGCCCTCTGATAAAATGATGAACTTCTCCTTCCAAAAAAAGGAACTACAAAGTGGGAACATAAGTATCAGTTGTGCTGAAGAGCACTAACCCGAGTAATACTCTTGAGTAACTTGAGACTAGGATGTTACACACACACTACAACATGAAACCACACACAAGCACAGGGACTTTGTGCTGAGCACACCATAGGAAGAAACATTTCACATTTCCAGCACAGCCCTTGGAAATACATGAGCTACTGCAGCCATATGTTACAAATAATTTAGCCTTGGGGACAGACCAGACCTGAATCATCAGTGCAGTTTGCATTTAAATTCTGTTACTCTCAAAGAGCGGGCACCCCTGGTGTCCTCCTCTGTCCACATCAGCGATGCTCCTGCAGGAGCTCATCAGCCTAAAAAGTTAGGAGCACAAGTAAGAAACCATGAGTACCTACTGCAGCTTTTGTCATTGAGCCTTCACCCCAAGCAAGGAGACATCCCTGGCTCTGCACTTCTTCAGACTTTTTTCCCCCACCCCAAGTCCATTCCTTAAAAGATTCAGTTGTAGCTTTAAATCCCAGCTGGATGCTCCTGTCCCCCTCACTCAGCATTACTGTCCTGCTCTATTTGTGTGTGCAATCTCTAAGCATCTAGGCAAAGTCACACTCAGCTCTGGCAGCAATACCTGCTGATGTACATGAAGTATAACCAAATATGCCCCAAACTTCATATTCCAGTTTAGAAACCGAAAATTCACAAAGCAGCAGTGAGAGTGGGATGCTGAGGAGAAGCAGCAGGGGAAGGAAGCTAAACTGACAGTCCCTGTGCAAGGAGCAGGGAAATGGGTCTCTTAGGCATCCCAAGATTTACAAGAGGGCCAAAAAGTGACTTCCTGCTATTCAAGTCCAGGCTGAAATATAATAAACGACTGCCAGCATAACACTGACTCATATCCATCAGATTTATAAATCAGTACTTTGACAAAGAATGCTCTCTCTGTTGGCTTCACCATAGACAACTCTAAACCACTAAGATATGTTGTTTAACCCACTCAGTGTTCAATGTCATTGCTGCAAAAACCAGTTCTGTGGCACAACATGTTAGAAGCAATATGAAAAACCAGACAAGTGAAATACTGCCTGCTGAGAATACAGAAGCCTATCAGATAGCCTTTATGACTTAAAGGCTTGCAGATTAACATCAAAATTAGCCCTACTGTTGGGAGTTTTTCCTTAGTTATTACATCTACAAAGAAAAAACAGTTCTCACGGGTCCTTCTTCACACACTTGTTCCCTACAGAACAAACTTGAAATATGTTAAAACAAAACACCAAACCATAGCATACCTACAAGTAGCCTCTGCTTGGGAATGCCAGGTTGGTTAGAGGAGTGATTCCTCACCAACACAGCCAGAGCACACAAGCTATACTCTTTCCACGAGTGTTGCTCAACCCCTCTCTCGTGAGAAGGAGGTACAACTTCATGAACAGACTCACATCACCAGAGCTGCAACCACACAAAAAGATGCTGTACTTCTGGAGTAAAAGCTTTTACCACTAAGACACAGAAAACGAGGTCAAATATTGTTTTCTAAAGCTCCCTAAAGGTCAGCTCTTCTATTACAGGCTACAAACACACACCAAAAAGATGGGGGCCAAATCTTGCTGTTTATCGCCCATGGAACCACACACACTTTGGGAGCAAGAGGCACTTAAGTTATTTGTGGACATTTGAAAATATTCTCTATTATTCCAAGATGTTCAGAATAATCTGTATTCCACCTGCACTGTGCTGGGGGAAGAGAGATTAGAAAAATCTCCAACCCTCATTGACTTACCTGAAGCCCAACACATGACTTTCTGTGACCGCTTTGGTTGGGGTCATGTACCATACAAGCTCACATAAGTGGATAAAAAGGGCGCCTTTCCACAGGGCATCCCTCGGGAAGGCAGTGCCGGTGCTGCCACCGTGCAGGAGCATCCCCTGCCCGGGAGCCCTGCCCAGACCAGAGGCAGGGGCGAGGGGCCATGCAGGGAGCAGGGGCTGGTGCATCGCGCAGAGATGGATGGCACCGGCACCGCCTGGGAGGCTGCATCTCCGAGAGGCGAAGTGAGCAAAGGCAGAACACTAAGGCACACAGGAAAACTCAGGCTTTCTCCTTACAGAGGAGCTCAATAACCGCTCCTGCAGTCCCGGCCCGTGGCTCTGTGTCAACGACCAGCGCGGGGACAGCGTGAGGACAGGCGGACACGGCACCGAGCATCACCTTCACGGGGGTGCGCAAGGCTGCCCCTTTCCTCAGTGCGGCCACCGGCTCCTACCACAGCGGCACCCGCGGGCACGGCGAGCCCCCGGCCGAGCACGGCACCCCCAGGCACGGCGACCCCCGCGCGGGGACGGCACCCCCGGGCACGGCATCCCCCGGGCACAGCATCCCCCGGACCCCCGGGCACGGCATCCCCCGGACCCCCGGGCACGGCATCCCCCGGACCCCCGGGCACAGCACCCCCCGGACCCCCGGGCACAGCACCCCCCGGGGCACAGCACCCCCCGGACCCCCGGGCACAGCACCCCCCGGACCCCCGGGCACAGCCTCCCCCGGACCCCCGCCCGGCGGTGCCGCCACGTGCGCGCCCCGCCCCGCCCCGCAGCCCCTCCGCCCGCGGGCACCGGCGGCGGCCTCGGCCCCCGCACCTGCCGGGCCGGGCCGGGCTGTGCCGCCCCGCTCACCCAGCAGCAGCAGCCGGTGCGTCTGTTTGTACTCCCGCTTCTCCGCCTTCAGCGTCTTGTCGATGCTCTTGCTCCGCTTCTTGTCCGCCCGCTCCTTGGCCACCAGGTCCTGCCGCAGCCGGTGCCGCACCTGCGGGTCCCCGTGCTCCGCCGCCGCGCCGGGGGTGTCCGGCTCGCCGCGGCCGCCGTAGGGCGCGGAGGGGTGCGCGGCGGCCAGGCGGGAGCGCAGGCTGTAGCACAGCCCCATGGTGCCGGAGCCGCCCGCCCTACGGCGCCGCGGGCATCGCTCTCCGCCGGCCGGGGCGGGCAGGGCGAGGCGAGGCGGCGGCTCCCGGCGGCCTCTTAAAGCGGCCCCGCTCGGCGGGCGCGGGGCGCGGGTCCCGTCCCGTCCCTCCCGTCCCGCCCCCCGGCCGGTGCCGCGCCGGGCCCGCGGGAGCGGCCGCACGTGATGCGGATATGTTTTACCGTATTCTCTGGAAAGCGGCCCCCGCCGCACCCGTCAGGGGAGGGGGGGCTGCCGCTCTCCACCACCCCCCCCCCCGCCGCGTCCCTCCGGCCCCCCCTCCCCGTGTCCCTTCGTGTCACTTCTGCCCTCTCCGGAGTGCGGGGGTCGCGTCCCGCAGTGCCCGGGGACTGCCCTCCCCGCGCCTGCCCCGCGGGAGGTGCCGGGCAGCCCACCACGGGCTGCGAGTGCCGGGAGAGCCGGGGGTCAGTGCTTCCCATTCCCAACATCCCAAACGGACAGAGCCAGCGCTGGTTTGACGTTTGACGTTACCTTACCTGGGTAAGGCTTTTGCCCCAGCCACGGGTCAAGGTCGGGACATGAGGCGATATCCCGGCCTCTGGCACGTCACGAGGATGCTGCGGCGGCAGAGACAGTCCTGGTCCATGGGGAGGTAATGTCCAGTTTGGACACTGCACCAGAGCTCCTCCAGCACAGCACCTCATCCCACTGGAAAGAAAGTCGTGACACCAAGACCTGCACCATTTTCATGCCCCATTTTTAATTCATTTCCTGCCACACACGTATTTCTCAGTGACTTCTTGTTATTTTCTACCAATGCCATCATCTAGTGCAGAAAGTACTAATGGAGCTTGCTCTGGAGGCACCACCTCTGCCTTCTAACAACGAACTTCACAATCACCTCCTCAGTTCTGTCACTGTACCTGGGCTGGGGTGATGATGCTGGTTGTGCTGTGCCCCCCTCCCTGGCAGCATGGGCCATGCACAGCACTGCCAACTTTGTCATGCTGTATTTTGTACTCATCTCCGGCCAGCTCTGAGCATTCACTTAGGAGATGACTAATACTCTCTGGGGCCTGGCCACACATCCTGCACTCTGGAGTTGAAGCTTTCCAACCAGCTCTCTGTGCTGTAGCCTGTCCTCTGCAAATAGCCTACGTGGTTCTCACCAAAATCTCTTTTTCTCCTCTCAGGGCTTTCTCACAAGTTAGGCGTCTTCTTATACAAATTTCTCTTTCAAAATCTTCTGCAGGTCTGTGTCAGCAGAAGGACAGATCCTGCTACAGTAGCCCTCTCTTCCCTCTTTATTAACCACACAAAAGGCTGAGCAGGTCATATCCTCTATGACACCTTTGAGGGTTTCTGTTGCTGACGCATCAGAACAGCTTTGCCAGGGTAGGAGCTGCCCACGGAGGTCACTGTTAACCAGGTGAGCTAACCAGCACTCTTCCCAAGACTCCCAGTCTTGGGATCCAGCCTTAAATCAACCCTTTTGATTGCACTGGAGCAGAGGAGGAGCAGTGCCCTGCATCCAGCAGAGAGCACGGTCCTGGCAGGCAGCAGTGAGGTTTTGGTGAGGCTCACCCTGTGCCCTGCCCTGCAGGAGGGAGTTCAGGCTTCTCTGCAAACTGGCTCCCTGGTGTCCTGTTCCCAGAGCGATTCCAGGAACAGTGACAGCAAGAGAGGGTGCCAGAACAAAGTTCAGGAAATGTGTTTGAATGGTCTGTGAATTTGGGCTCAGGCAGACACGAGCACGTTCTTCACAGTGGGGACATGCCTGGAAACACTCGTGTCTGTTCTGTAAGGAGATGCTCTGTGTGTGTCCCACGCAGAAAGGATGTTTGTCATTTCAACAAGTTTATTTCTATTTGACTCACTTTCAGTCAGGTCTGGTAACTGATGGCCAGTTTCGTACCTCTTCTCTCCTGCAAGTTATCCTGTGGAAAGTCAGTGTGTCTCTCCCTGAAGAAAGACATCACCTGAGCAAAGGGAGACAACACTCCTCCTTCCCTATCCCTCCTCCTGCCTATGTCCCGCTCGAGGCACCTAATCAATAACTCTCTGCCTGTCTGTTACAGCAATTAGTAAGTGTACAAATGAGATCATTACATGGCAGACAAGTTCACTTTACACATCACTGTTAGCCCAAGGTTCAGCAGTGGTTGCTGCCTGTAGCAGGAATTAATCCATCTCACATTAGGCTCAAAATGCCCACATGACTCATTCTGTCTCCACTGCTGTAATGCCTTTTCCTCTGGGACCGAGAGTTCATTCTTCTGATGAACACACCCCTGAGAATGTAATATAACAAGAAAATGTAAAGGTCAGCCTAGAATATTATTAATAGTAGTTTTCTTTTTCTTCCTGTGCTTTTCAGAGAGACACCAAAACAAGAGGAGTCTTATAGACAGGACAGTTCTTTGAAGCACTATGTGTTGTGGGGATCTGCAAAAGGAAAGGGAACTCTCAAGGGCTGTGAGGAAAACAAATCCAAACCAACCCAAAAGCTAAAATGGGATATTAGTTAGTAACATTCAGCTTATGAATTTGTTCTCCTGGCTCTGAGGGTAGACAAGCAGAGTTTTCCTGCTTGTGCAATTGACAGCAAAGAGAAGTTTAAGGTCAGTCTGTCTTGGTTTGGTTACTCTGAAAACTTTTCCAGTGCAGATGACAAGTTCTACAGAGCACACCAAACCTGCCTTCACTGCAATGTCCATCCTCTCCCAGGTATCTCTGAAGCAGAAATCTGAAAATGAAGTAGGATTTCAAAGTGGAAGACAGGCTTTCCCTCGTCCTATTATTTTAAAACCCTAGAAAAACTCAAAATCTTATCAATTACTTGTTTCAGGAAACCAGAAATTTCCCATCCTGGTATAGCCCTGTCCCTAGATGTAGTTACTTGAATTCCAGCTCTTTACAGTGTCAGAGGCACTGTAACTTCCTAACTTACACCAGTTTTAGTTGGTGGCAAGAAGTGACAGCAAGGATAAAGTCACATGTTTCACCTGGGTAAAGAGTGCTGACACAGACTGACAGCTTCTTGAAATCACACGCAGCTTCAAAGGTAGAGGAGGAAATTACCTTGAAGCTCTGCCTCTTCCTGACTCCCAGCAGGGAGGGTAGGAATAGAGAGTTGTCCTTCCCCGAGCACTGGGCTGAAGATCTCTCTGCATTTTTATTCTGTTATTTCTACCATCTGCTACGGGGGGAAATAAAAAGTGGAGGGGTTAAAAAGCAGAGTGGGCCATCTGTGAATGCAAAAAATACCACAGAAGAAAAGAAGAGAGGCAACAACTGTGAGACTGCAGTGTTAAGGGACATGGACACATAAGCGAAAAAACTTGGAGCAACACCAGGAAATATGACAGCAAGAGAAATGTAAATGAGTAAAATTTGCATTTATTTGTACCTTGGGAGGGAAAATAATGGATTGAACTCAAACTCCCACCCCTATTACTGTAAGGGATCTGTATGTGCAACCTTCATTTCTCGATGCAGAGCACCGCGTACATGTCAGACCAGCTGCTGGCACTGCCCTCCCACAGGCAGCCTCTCCAGGGCACTGCTTTGCACTCAACTTTTCCAGTGTAGGTGGCTGTAGCCTGGCACTGTGTTAAAGACATCCTGGGTAAAGGCATGAAGTTTTCAAACAGGCCCTGGGATTGCTGTGCACAGTGTGGCTGGAGCAACACAGGGTGCTGAGCACCCCTGAAAATAAATCGTGCCACCCAGTTAGAAAACAGGGCTTTTAGGGCAGAAGGAGAGGAATCTACATTTGTGGAACTTGCTCAGTGTTTGTATGACTGAACACCCTGTACAGACTACGAGAATTTTCCTTTAACTTTAGCTGAAGCAGGTTCTATCTGGTCTTTGCTTCTGGTCCTTTGCTTCAGTCAATACTTGCTTTTCTATCATTCCTCTGTTTCCTACATGGAAATTTACATTTAAAATAGTGACTAATTTCAATCTTGGATTCCTAAATCCTTGTTTAAGTATCAATCTAAACTGTTAAGTTTTTTGTTTTCTTTCAGAAAGCCTGAAACCCAAGAGTTCCTGATACATAAAACCACAAAGCCACCATCAGTGGCCTCGTCACATCTCCTCACCTAAAAGCTGGTTCATCTGCAAAGTAAACACCGTGATACACAGATAAGGCGCGATAAGTAGAATTAGCTCCATTTGAACTGTATTTCAGATATAAAGTGACAAAAGGTGCTGGTGCTTCTAGTTATGGGAAACTGTTCTGAAGACACGGTCAACAAACACAGTATTGCTGTTCAGAGATGGCAGTGGGACTTGGATATCTGTACCTGAGAGTATCATTATGGATACTGGCATTAAATAATAAAATAATTAAAATTAAATAATAATTAAATAAAATAATTAAAATTGAACTGTGACTGTTTGCTCCTGGGTCCATTCCTCTTGCCAAACCTGAGAAGGCACCCATGTAGGTGTCTTTGAGTAGTAGTGATAGCTGTGGTCAGGGGTGGTAACAACTCCCTGCCAGGGAGGCTGCACTGGGCACAGAACCAGCCAGTGTCACCATCCAAGCTCCAAAGTACAAACTTTCCCCTCTCAAACACAATAAAACTTGTCACCTTTCCCCTTGACTATCTTTACGGTTGTTTTTCCCTTGACTATTTTTGTTTGCAGCATCATGCCCCAGTTTTCCTTCAGGAATATCAAAATACTTTCCTTTTTCTTTCTTTACTTCCCACTGCAGACCATGTGTGACCTCTCTACGGTGAGGTTCTCTGCTCTGGGATGTCACCTGAAAACATATTCATGGCTGCAGGTGGAAAGAAAAGAAAATCCCGTTGTCAAACTCCTTCCATTCAGACATCAATCACTTAACCAGATGGCCTACCCAATTCCACTGATTTTACTGGGCTTTATACACATATCTGGCATTAACCTGCCACAGAAGAGGTGCCCTGAGCTGGGCTAGAAAACCGCTGGCATTGCACTTGCGAAAACAGCAAAGCAATATTTTGATAAAGCAGCTTATTTCCATTTCTTAACTGCTTTTCCTACAGCCTGCAGATACTTCCTGCTTCCCCTCTGCCCCTCTCCAGCAGATAAAGGGACACGTTTGTTGTTGAGATCATCGTGGCACCCTCAGCAAGCCGAGGTTGTCATGGGACTCCCTGCACAAACAGAGCAGGTTTTCAAGGATAATACACAGCATAAATGAGCAGTCTTGTTCTGTCAACAAAAGTCTGTGTGTTTATAAGGACCCTCGAATGTGTTTTTAAAAATACTCGGGCGGGTATTTTTAGCTGCGAGAGCCTCTCCAGCCGCCCCGAACACACCGATACTGTTCCCGGCGCCGCTCTCCCCCTCGCCCGGGTCTGTCGCGGCCGCCCGATGGTGGAACTCCCACCCAGGGGTGTTCCTGCAGGAGCAGAGCCCTGAGCAGAGCACGGCCCCGTGTTACTCAGGCTGCACTGACATCTGTTGGCTCTTATCAGCCGGGGTAGGAAAGAGCAGCCCCGCGTGGTTTCCCGCACTGAGATAGCGCCCGCGGGCAGAGGCGAGGGACGGGGCGAGTGGCGGGGCGAGCGGTCCCGCAGTGGCACTGCTGGCACCGCGGGTGACAGGGGCTCATGGACAGTCCTGGCCAGCAGGCAGCGGCGAGCCACTTCCAAAGCTCAGTTGGCAACGCGATGTGTTCCCAATGAAACATGCAATTCCCAGCGACCATCTTTCCAATCCTGTGGCTGTCCTCGTATCCCGAAACAGCTCAGGTTGCCTTTCTGCGGGAGGAGGCTGAAGCCAGCCTGGAGAAGCTGTGTGCTCCTCTGCCGGCGTGTTGTTCACTCCATGTGACTTATTAAACCAGTAGGACATGAACACTCATTTCTGAATCAGTGTCTGAAAAGATCACATAACCTTTTGGAAAAAACGAGTAAGATCTGAGCAAAGCGTTTCACTTGAACTGGCAAACTCTTACTCAGATGTACAATTTGGATGATATAACTGTACGTTTGGTGCAATAAGCAAAGAGCAACTGTATGCTCTGGAGTTCAGCCAGCATCCTGCTTTGCTTAGAAGCTCCGTCCTGCAAATACTGTATCATATGTCAGTGCTCTTATTCACGGAATTAACACAAGACTTAACTGAAGTGGGTAACAGTGCTACATGCTCCTCTGTCGGGCTTAGTGAGGGAGCAATTACAGCCCTCTGGTTTTAAGTGACTAATGCCCAAAGTGTGGCGAGTCCCAAGCCTGACTGTGCAGCCCAAAAGGGTTTTCTGAGAAACACTCTGCGAACACGGGGCCTGGCTGATTTGGGCACTGGGGGTCCTGCAGCGCTTTGTGAGTGAGAGAAAGAGCAAACAAGTAGCACAGAGGTGTTGTGGGCATGGGAGGAAGTCATAGGAAAGAGGACTTTTAGAATAGCATAGACTGGAGGGGCAGTCTTGAGAGAGATGGAGACTACCATCCATTTCCTGTCTGAGTGGAAACAGTTCCAGAAATCCTTCTCCCTGCTCTTCCTCAAAAATACTTGTTATGTGATTGGGTCAACAGCATTTAAGTTTGGCCATATGAAGTATAACCTCATTTTTAAATGTCACATTTGCCCTTTGATTTTAAAGACAGTTTGTGCTGTTCAGGTTTTGAAATAATCTAAAACAGAATTAGCTGATTTTACAGCTTTATAAATCTCTCCTGGTTGGCTCCAATGTTAAGTAGGTTGTTAAATTCTACCAGTAAAGATTTCATCATTTCTCTGAGCGCTGCAGTTTCATATTTGCTGTTGAAGCACTGGGTCAGGCTGACTTTGCCTGCTAGACTTCACTGTTCTCATGCAGCTTTAAAGGAGAAAATGTCAGAGAAACAAGGGATCTACTTTCTTGGTAAAAAAGCACTGAACATGAAAGCATTGCTGGCTGTGCAGGACAGGGAAGGTGGGGAAGGCTGGTATCCCCACTGCTGGCAAGCCCTGAAGCAGCCTGGCACCTCTGCCACTGAACTGTGCCAACACACTCCAGAGCCAAGGGAGAGCTGCAGCTGCCAGGACCAAGGAGGCTGAGCAAACCCAAGCTCTCAGGAAGGCACTGCAGTGACATGCCTCAAAGAGCTGGGAGGCAGCAGCCCTGCAGAGGAGTTTGAGCTCCCACTTACACCTTCTCTGTATATTTTTTCATGCTGCCTGAACACCTGCCTCTTGCCTCTCATTAGGACTGCAGAAAATAGAGGCATCAATGCACCATAGCTGCAGTTGTAGTAATAATTCTGATTATTATTCCAGGGCAAAATACTGTCAGTGAAGGGAGGGGAACGGGGGATATGCTCCCAGAGCACAGCAGCTGCATCTGCTCTGTGTCACACACCGTCACTCAACCCTGGCTCTGGGAACAGTGTCAGAGCTTCCCCAGTCACAGGCTCCTGATAAGTCAGTCACAGCAGTGAAGTAGCAGATATTGGTCCCTGCTCCTCGCTTCCAGCAGCACAGTTCACACCATAAGCTAATGAAAGCTGAAGCTACAGCGAGGGCTGCAGAGGGAGGAAAGCAGAGCGCTTCCTCAGGGGCAGTTACACGTGCGCAGGGGTTGGTTTTTAATGTTCTCCTCTGCCCCATCAGCCTGAGATGAGCCCAGCTGGCGGCAGGAGATGGCCCACGGCTGGGAAGCCCGTCCTTCCCCAGCACGGAGCTGTGGCTGACGCCGAGAGCTGGAGTCCTCTAGATGTCACCAGTGCCACGGGCTTGCCGGTGCCTGGTCCTGCGGTAGCACATCTCAAAGTGTCCACCCAGAACAAAGGCAGAGCTGCTGCCTTTGAGATGGCCAGCTTTAAAGCCGCCTGTAAGCTGCTAATGAGGCCCCGGTGTATTAACAACAGCCTCATTAGAAGTTTAAAAAAAGAACAAAACCGCTTCATTTCTTTTTCACCGTTTCGGCTGTTATTTCACTCTGTGCTTTCTCATATCTGGTGTCTGATCAATCCAGGTGTTCTCTTGTCCTTGCTAATGCTGCAGTGCTCAGGTGCAGGCACAAAAAAAAAATCGGTAATTTACCTTTTCTGGTGCAACACCAGGAAAAAAACCTTGAGGGGAAAATACAATGTTCCTTCTCATCCTCCTCACAGGCTGGACTTTGCTGTTACTTCACCTTCACTAACTGTCATACCTTTCAACTTCCCAGTATTTCTGTAGAGTAAGGATTGGTTAACTCTTTGCCTGGACAGAGCCAAACCACATCTGGTTGAGGGTCCCAAGGAAAAGGCTCGTGTTTGTTAGGGCAGACAGGACTCTGCCCTTTGCAGGGACAGACAGACAGCTGCCCTTCACCCAGGAGGGTCCTTCTGTGCTGAGCTGAAGACCTGAAGCCTCCACCGAACCAAATGGAAAGGCCCAAATGAAAGAGAGAACAAAGATGTCAAAGGAAAAAAGCCCTCCTGGAAATGCAAAGCGTTCACAATTCCCCTTGCTGTTATCACTACCGGAAAAAGAATGGAACCCTGAAGACAATTAGGTCTTTTCATGTTAAGAAACGTGGCAAAAAAAGACACCAAAGGCTGTATTAACAATGGGTACAGAGGCTACAAGAGGAAAAAGGCAGAAGTCTATCATTTTATGGATGTGAAAGCAAGTACTGACAAAGAATTCTTGCTTTCAGAGCCACAGGCCAGAATTTTTAGTATTCTGCACCAAGGAGATTTTTTTGCTAAACCTGTATCTACATTTTGATTTCAGTCAGCTCGTGTACAGCTGGTAAGAAAACATGAAAACAAGACTTTTAAAACATTTCATTTTCTCCAAAGTTGCCTTTTCTGGGGAAAAAAAAAATCTCAAGGGTTTTTCCAGAGTAGATATTCACGTTTTTCTTGGGTTTGTTCAATTATTACCACATCTTAGTGACATCAGAACATACCAGGATGCACAAGTTCATACCTTGTTGAGAACTTAGGCAACCTCCAAGATCACTGGGCTTGTGCCTTTCTTACAATCCCCTATTTCCCATTTCTCTCTGGCCATAAAAATCAATCAGTAAATCACCGCAGCGTTTTCCTTTAAACCACTTGTGTACCTTTAATCTGTTTCCACAAATTAAACAAAGCAATCTGCGCTTTACACGGGGAGAGCTCAGCTGGATTATGACATCACCTTATCACCTTAATCATTCCTTTGTTTATATGATACAAAAGACTTTGGTTTCTGTTCCATTTAAAAACGTGCTTTTCCACGTCAGTCGTATCTCAAGTGGTGTTTGTTGCTGGACTGCACAGGAAGTTTTGGTGAGCTTTATTAATTTTTGCTGATGACATTTGCACTCCTGCTATGAAATATTTCTTTCTACATCCGGGGCAGGAGAAGGTGTCTGTGGTCTTTCCAACAAGATTTTAGGTGCAGAATGCAATGTCCTTCACGTGGACTGAATTAAATTCCACTGAGAGTAGGAATAGCTTGGAGGTGAAATTGGTAAACAGACTGAGCATGTACAGCCTGCAGAGTGTCACTCCTTGACTGACTCATTCACGCTGAGGATTTCAGAAAGACTCATTCCTCTGCAGAACTGACACTCCACAGAGACAAACTCCCTTTGGACAGATCATAATTAAGGCACAGACCCTGAACTAGTTCCTGTTCCAGTGTGGGAACAGCAGGCAGCTGCCCAGGGCTGGAGGAAGCCCTGGGAATTGGTGGGACACAGGGTACCTGCATCCTTTCAACCAAGCATTTGCACCCAGGTGCTGACCAGTACGAACATGTTCCACCACTCTGACTGGACTCTGGATGGGAGCTCTGCTTCAGCCTGTGATTAGTTTCCTTTAAAACTCACAATAACATAAAAGGAGACTTCACACAAATGCCAGCCTCAAAACAGCTTGTAATTGTTTTCTTGGCAAATAGTCATAAAGAGCTCTGTGTTTTCAGAGCTGCAAAGTTCATTCACAGATAAATTTGGCAACAGAAGTCACAGACCCACCATACAGTCCTGTTGAGTTATCTACTACGAACTCCTTAGCCACAGAGTGAAAGGAAAATTCACAGAAGTATTTCAGCTTTCACAGTTTAAGTAGAAAATGGCTTCAGTAAATAATTAATATACAGAAAGAGGGTTTGCTGAGTGAGGCAACAGTACCAGTATCACTAGATTCATTGTGTTCTGCCTTGCTGGTTAATTCTGCCCTGCCTATTACTACAGGTATAGGATTGCTGTTTAGAATTTTCTTTAAAGTCTCTCCACTTGGCCTATTAAGCATTTAAGAATACGTTGCATACAGACTGTCTGCATTCATCTTAAATTCAAGAATTACACTTTTGAGCATTAATTAAAAAAAAAAAAAAAACGACATTTTTTGGTTTGTTTTCAATTTGAAGAACACTTCTGTTCCGACTAGTTATTTGTATCAGGTAAGAAACCAAGCAGAGAAACTCTGATTTAGAAAGAAGGATCCTACAGCCACATTTCAGAGTAATTGCTCAGCAATAAAGAGTCTGGATTAAAGTGAAACACGAGATCAATAGTTCTCATTTCAGAGAAAATGAGGATTATTGGACAGAAAGCAAATCCCAGCCTTTGGTTTGATGATTGGAAATGTATACAGTAAATATACCTGCAAAGCAATCGATGGACACAGTTTGTGCTTTCCATTTGAGAGAACTGAGGGGGGAGGGAACAGGAACAGCTCCCTGTAAGGTTGTTCCCCCTTCTCGAAGCAATGTGAACAATTCCTGCCAGCTCACAATTTGGGGAAGCCTCACAGTTTGCTACACCAACCACAGAAGTAACACGACAATTGCAGAGAATAATTTAGCTTCTGGGTTTATTTATTATGCTCGGAAGCTCTCCAGTGCTCTCTGACACATTTATCTGTCAGAACCTTGGAAGACTTTTTTTTTTCCACAGAAGATTTTTCTTATAGATAATGTCAGAGAAAAAGAGTGAGAGAGAGGGAGAGAATAATGATGCTTGAAGAGGAAGAGCTGCTTTAAAAAAGTCCTGTTGTTGGCACACATTAGTTGCACCTCAGCTTCACCACCAGCAATTTTTTTTCCATAAAGGATTTCTCCTTAAAACAGCCTTACTTATAAAATATGCATCGTTAACATTTTAATCTATCATATATAACTTCATTTTTCCTGCTGAAACTTTTGCATTCTTACAGTTCTTGTACCTGAGTGCAACTTAGCATGGAAAGCTCTCCTGGAAAAGGAAGACAACTTTTTCCGTTGTTCTATTACACAAAAAATTTACTTTACTTACTTTAAATTCTATTAGCCGAGTTTTTAATTATCTGATATGAACTTGCTTTCCTGTGTTTATTATTTTTGGAAGCTTGTTTTGAAGAATAGTCTGTGCAATATACCCTTGGTTATTCTTTACCCTTAAAGAAAATACTGACTTGGTAAACTTTGTACGTGAAACAATTGGACAACATGAATATATGACCTAATTTATGAGTGTTGCTTTTTTTGGCACAGCTTACCCCTCACTGAAAGCAGCACCCTGTAACTGCATTATTAGCTTGGCAATACCCACTACACTGAAGAGGGAGCTGAAATCTGTGCTTCTCCATTTCATTAAGTCCAAACTCTTTACAGACCCACACCTTGAGAGAAAAATTAGCAATAAAATATTGTTGACTTACAAAACACGCCAGTCCTTCTTTTATTTTATTTTAAACTGGCATTTTGTCAGTATTGTGTCTGAAGAAACAAAATTAGTATTTCAGGGTTTTCCATGTGCTATTGGTTAATTTAAAATACAGGTTTTGTTCATTAAAGGTTATTAGCTGGATTCTACTTTCATTGGTTAGGCAAGAACCACCCTGATTTCAATAAAAGATATTTTACATATGGGGCAGAAGAAAACTCAGGAAAAGGTGCTACTCTTTACCTTGAAAAAGAAACCAAACCGTCTCTCGTCATCTAAAAGTCAAAGTTTACCCAAAGCTTCTTGCCCCCACACCCAGATGGGATCACACTCACCCTGATGAGAAAGTGCATCAAAGATGTTTTGAGCCTTGTTTAGCAATAGCTTGGTTTTCCCATTATTCTTCACACTGATGTTTCCCCCCTGCTTTTTACAGGATTGCTAATAGAAGAATTGAAGGGTGTTGGTAAAACTGTGGTGACAAGCTGGTGTCAGTGGTAGTGGACAGTGTGTAGCTGTGCTGCAGGAAAATGATTTCCTGGGGTGATATTTAATGGAGGAGTACAGGCAAGAAGTCCTAATGTGCCCAGCTGAGAGCAGAAGTCTGGAGCAGGACAATGTGCTACAGCTGACCAAGAATGAAGGGAATAAAGAAGACTGGCTTTACCTCTGACCAACACAAATGTGTTCGGAGAAACCCAGAGAAACCAGAGCTATTGCTTTTCCTTCCCTGCGTTTTCCCTCCACCCATTTGCATTTCTTAACAAACAAATCCAGTATTCACAAAACCAACACCTTGACAGCCCAGCCAACAGGCAGGAACAGTGAGTCATTAGAGAGCAGTTCCAGCATCATGTAACAGTGCACCAGAAAAATCTGTGGGAAGGTGAGGTTGCACCTACGATAGCCTTGTGTTTCATTTTTCAGGGAGCTCGTTTTGCAAGTGGGGGCTGGCAGGACCCTCCCTGTCACTGTGTGCACAGCATGTCCTGCACAGCTCCTGCCACCACCAGCCCAGTGCAGGGCCCTCCTTTATCAGGTACAGGACACCAAGGGGGATCCTTACGTGACCAAGCCTGACACAGACCAAAGCACAGTTGCCACCTAATCCTGTCTAAAAAAGGAGGTGGCTGTGTTGTGAATTCACAGCCTTGGGGAGCAGTTACCCGTCAATGCTCAGACACTCACCTGCTGTAGGAGGGACTCATTTCCCTTACAACCAACACAAGCAAACACAAAAGATTCTCTCTGACATTTGGGATTTTTTCGGGGGGGAGGGTCCACAGGGAAAGGGAAACACAACTGTTTGGATGAGAGGTGCTACATCCTTTAGCTTTTTTACCATGGCTAGGCACTATATGATTAAATGAGGAAATTCCAGTGCCAGATGAGCTCCAAAAATAAAATTTGGCTGCAAGAGCTTTATGATGATGAAGAGCATACATGCTCACTTGATCAGTTATGTCTATCTGAGCTGACTTTGTGACACATTAACAGTATAGTTTTGTAACATTTGAACATAATTTTAATGTACCTTTCAGTGTCACATCTGCTTCCTGCTGAAACGGGACAATAATGGCATTTGGAACAGCAAGTGAAAGGCACAGGGACTGTGTACACAAACTCTGACAGAGACCATGACCGGACCAAGAAACATGTCCAAAGGAACACTGACCCCTGATTCCCTTCTGCATTCCTTACAGACACACCAAATCAGACCTTGGGATGCCCATTTGTTTGGTGCAGACACACATTTTTACTCTGGAACAGATTAATCCTTGATTTTGCTTTGCACAAGGGAATCCAAAGGGATAATATAGAAAATCTATGCAATAATACATCTATTTTTTGAGGCATACCGGAATTTAAATGGCAGCATTTCTTCCCCTGAGTGTTTCTGTTGCCTTGCAGCCTCGGAGCATTGCACATTCCAGCTGCTCCACTTTTGTTCTGCTGGTTTGGTCCTGCATCACTGGGATGGCTCGTGACCAGAGGCATTATGCCTTGCGTAGTTCCCAATTCCTTCCTGCTTTTGGGAACATCCTGGTTCTCCTAAGTTTCTTTGCAGGGCTAAATATCTCCCCAAAGGAATTCTTCCCTGCAAGCCCACAATCAGTTCTCATCAGCTTTGGCTTCAAACCACACTGACTGCCAAGCTTGCTTCTTGGCAGGGAGGTAGGAATTCCACATTTTCTCATTCCCTGGTCAGGTGAGCCAGCCTCTGAGAGAAAAGTAAAACTGTGTTTTGATTCTGGTTCTGTATTGTACTCTCTCTTAACCCAAAACACGTTAGGAATGATGTGAGGGACAAACCAAAATTACTTGGCAAAGGCATTAATGAAATCCATGCCGTTTGGTGTGTACATTTTCAGCGTCTGAGGGCAGGCCACATGCAAAGTCCAGCACTCGTTATTAAATCTTGGGAGCTTGTTCCAGGCCTACCAGTTTATCACAGCCCAAGAATTCAGCTTTGTAAGAGAGCCTGGAGTGGTGAGTGGCCAGTCCTGGAGTCTGCACGGGAGAACACTGTGGTGTTGGGAACACTTGTCATTTGGTTTGTCGGAGACACTTCAGCACAGGACATGGAATTCAGAGGGGATCGTGCTCTGTAGCCAAGTGAAACCTTCTTCTTCCTATGCTGACTTAATTAACTGTTGGGGAAAAGAGCCATTTGCTCATATTGAAGAAAAGTGCAGCCGTTAGATGTTGCCCTCATTTCTGATAATGCTCAGACCTCACAGTGTGCTGTGCAACACTCACACAGAGCAAGTCCTGCCTCCGAAACCTTTGCAGCCTGAACTCCTTAATTTACACATATAAAAGCTATGGCCACTGGGACAGACATCCTCTCCGAGGTATGTTGCCTTTCTGACTCGTTTAGATAGTTTGTAAGATTCTAGTTCTCTCTCAATTACCAAACCAAGAAAAGTTTTACTTGTCTATCTCTGCGAATTCTGTGGAAAAAGTAAGCTGCAAATGTGGTTTAATTGCAGCTCCTCTATGCATTCACAGTCTGGCTGTTGCTAAGACAACATGTGATTGAAAGACACAAGAAGGATAAAAAGGCATCTCTCAGAAAAGTGATATGGAATGGAAACAGTGAAGAAACAACACAAGTTCATCCTAGGGCAGTTCTCTGACCTTCTCTTCAGCAATACAGTTAAGCACTGAGTTTTGCTAAACTAAGGGTGGAACCTGCTACCAAAATATTCTAAGGACAGTTTCAATAAATATCAGTTGTGCAAACACAAGCACTTGATTTGTGTACACAGGTACCTGCTTGTCTGGGAGGTTCCACGTGTGCTTTGCTTTGGTGCTGGAGAACAGACTTTTGGTATCACATAACAGCACATGGGGTGGGAGATGTGTTCATGCTCACAGGAGAGATCTTCCAGCCATTCTGGGAGCAACACAGAGTATCACAAGGACCATACCTGGCTCCTGAAGCAGAAGTTTCTGCAGCCAAGAACGTACCTTTGTTTCCACCAGTTGTTCAGCTCTCACTTGTTGCTGTTTCAAGTAAGTGTATTTGGGAAAGACAAGTGGATGCCATGTAAGGAAGAAGACAGCAAGTTACTGTATTCAGGAGCAGTAACCACTCTTTGGGACTGCCAGTCTCCTCTGCATTTTTGACCTCAGTTGCTAAGTGACAATGTTTAAGGCAAGATAAGTCACCTGCTATAGAGGCGTTTGCAGCCACAGGCAGGGATAATTATAAAAAAGGTGTCAAGTCAGAGCAGTGATAGCATCATGCCCAACAGATTTGTTTTCTTCTCATTACAGAAGGGGACAAACCACATAATCTTCTTTTGGAAATCCTTGGTTTTCTGCTTAAGGGAACATTAGTTAAACACTGGAGCTATTTCTGTGCTGCCACGTTTTTAATTCTCAGCCTCGATGGCAGCGTGGTGGCACATGGAACACTGTGCTCTTCTGGTTCTGTGTGGCCCAGTACCAGGTGAGCATGAAAATCAAATTAATAGTGCCTTTTAGCACGGATTTTCAGAGGGATTAAACTGTCACTTCTAAAATTTTGTTGGGGAAAATTATAAAGAAAGGTTTTGTCAACCTAAGCTTGATGGACACCACTGTGCCAGGCTGAAGGAGCTGCTGCACAAACCTGCTCCGTGCTGTGCTCCTGTTCATCCACAGGCTGGTGCTGAGAGCTCTGGGGGAGTAATGGCTCTTTGACCCTGCCTCGAGGTGGGAGCCCTATTTTAATAACTGAAAGGTTGCTGGAACAATGTCATAGGAGGGCCAGGCAGTCCCAAGCTCTGCTGCATGTCAGGCTGTGGTGTTTACCAGGAGGAGGACCTGGCAGTATGAGCAGGATTTGCACTGACTGCTTGTTGGGTTGGGTTTGTTTTTTTTTTTCCAAACACAGTTCCACTAATTTTCACCCTTCTGTTTTGTTTGGCTTTCTCTTTTAAGGAGAGCTGGAACGTACTTGCCAGTTGGCCAGAAATCATTTAAATGACTGGTTCAGTCAGTAGGCTAAATAATCCATTACCTGCATGGGATAAACAGGGTGTAAAAGGTTCTTTAAAATAAAAATCCTGTTTAGATACTTGTGACTGCCAATGGAGAGGAGATTTATGAAACAAATAATATTTTCTCATTTATCTTAGTGCATTGTTTTTGATTCACTCTGCTTTAGGCCCTCTCCCACTAGGATCTTTATTGCACAACTCCAGGAACATTATTCCTTGAAATTGCTGCTGGTCCAAATCCTTTAGTTATTCCTGTTACTGCAGAAGCATGAGGAGGATCTTCCCACAACATGACATTGCATGTGTTCCAGGCTGGGAATGGGCTATGGGTCATCCAGTTCTCACTGAGCTGCTGCTCCTAAAAACAGCCCCAGAAAGTGGTATACAGAGATTATCTTCCCAGCAGAGAAAGGCACAGAACATTTTAAATCCTACGATTTTCGAGTGGCTTCACCTTTCCCAGTTCTTACTTAGTACCACATTTTGGATTTCTTTACACCCAAGACTATTTTGCACAGATTTTGAAGAACTACACAGTTATTTTTGAGCAATAGCAGTGGAGATGATGGTGCATCTCGTTCAGTTTGTTAGTTGGATTCAAAGTCAGCTGCCACCACCCATGAAGGGATTGGATTTGGGAGCATTACTCAGGAGCACTGGATGATTTGACTGAGCTGTGTCAAATATTTTCTCACCTACAGTTTTTCCAAATTCGGATTGGAGGTGAGGAAATATAAGGAGACTAAAAGTATCCTAAAGAAGGGGGCATCAGTTTGCCAAGGTATTAAAACAGTCATGGTAAACTCAGTTAAACAGAGGCCAAATTCTCTCATGCCATAAGCCCACACACCAGCAGGGATATACAGATGCCACCTCTTCCCTCGGGGCACCTGCTGTGTCTGATGCCACTCAGGGCTGCACAACACAGCAGGAGGATGGTTGTGGTATCAGGGGTTCTCATCAGCTCTTGGGGCTGTCACCCACTTGCACAGCAAACCAGAATATTGCTTTTAATGTTCCACTCTGTAAATAACAACACTGCTCCCTGGCTTCTGTAAGCATCTCACTAATACAGCAATTTAAGTAATCTCTGAGTACAGACACTCTTACTCCAGTAGTCTCTTTTTTATTTTCTTAAATGTTTGTTCAAACTGTTCTCAAGTTGCACAAGCCAAGTCAGGGTAATTTTCTAAATGACAGCACACTGTAACCTGCAAAGCCTGCCTGTTTCCTTGGCTCACTGCATCCCTGCAGATGCACCTCACTGCTGCCACCATGTTATCCCACACCATGCAGATGCCTACGTGCTGCTCATGGATGTTGGGCAACCTGGAGAAAAGCTGTGGCTGAAATCTGGCCAAGGTGTTGCTGTTTGCTGGTCACTGTTGGGGCCTTCCAGCATTTCCTGAGTCTTGGCCCCTCTCCCGCTCCCTACAAAGGTTTGCTTGGGGTAGTTTTTAGGTTTGGAAAACTGAGAAGGCAGAAAAGACCCAAGAAGGAACTGGGTAAAGAGTGGCAGAGGAGGACTGGAGGGGCACTGCCCTTCCAGCTCTGCAAGGGGAGAGCAAGAGCAGGATGAGGGATCACAGTCCACAGTGCCCCTGGCTGTCCTTTGAGCTCCCTCGAGATGCTCGTTCAGGAGCAGGGATTGACTGGTGAGAGGACCCCCAGCAAGGGGATGCAAACAGCTCTCCAAGCCTCACGTCACTGTTCCATTACTCCAACACGAGGCACATTTTGATCCTATAGAGAAGCCTTCCCAGTGCCTTTCTAGTGACCAGGGACTGATCAAACACTTCACGTTATCTGGGGCAGAATCTCACAGATGTTTCCTTGCAGGAACCTTGAGCAGAATAGCAAATGTTTCAACATCACATACAAAGCTGGGCCAGAGCCAACCCTTTATGGTGTTGTTTTGTGTTTGCCTATAGTATTGCATGTGCCTGTCAAATCCGCTTCCTGTCTCGGATATTAGATCTGGGGATGGACAGCTTCCAAACCCTGGCCAGCTCCAAAGTAAGCTGTGCTCCACAAAAATAAAAACAATAGTATCAGAAGAAGTATAAATACTCAGATGAATAACTGTCTCTTTATTATTTCCTGGCTTGCCAGCTTACATGTGTTCCTAGGAGGGGGGCAATTTTAAAAGACATAAGCTAAATTCCTGCTGGTCAAAGAGATGAAAGTCTCTGTCGCTCTCACAGCCTTTGTATCTTACATGTCAAAGTGATATCCAACAAAATAAGCATTCAAGAACCATCCTCATCCATTTTGATATTCACAGAACGGGCTTTGGATTAGGTTTGTGAGCTTGCCTGCTGTTGGGAATGTTATTTTGCTATCAGAGCATGATTTCAGACAGATAGGAAAAGTGGTGAAGTGTTACCAAATTGCTTGTGAAGGATGTGGGATATCCAGTCTTAGGAGAAAGAATGTGACAGCCAGATAGGGAAGAAAGTCACTTGTGAGAATGGGGATGCCCATAACAAACAAGTGGCTGGTGTTTTAAACACCAGGCCTAGACCCAGTGTCTCCTTGGCTTTAGCTTTAACCTTAGTTCTTTGGGAAAAATACTTCCAGATTTGCAACCTGGATTTACTCATTAGGACTGGTTTAAAAGGAAAAAAAAATGTTGTAAAATACAGCAGAATAAAAGTATTTGACTAGTTGAACAAAAAGACTAAAAGAATTTAATGTTTCTCATTTCTTAAGTAATTTCTAAATCAAATCTGAATTTTTCTGGTCATTTCTATAACACTGAAGTTACAGATTTACGCCACTGAGTTGTCACAAGGACAGTGTTTATAAGACATTGAATTCAGAAAAAGTGCACACCTGATTTAGAGCAGTTATTGCCTTAATTTTGTTTTCAACAACTGCCTTAAACTATACGAACACTACATTAAAGGTATTAATAAAGAGAATAAAAACATTAACTGGTGTTCCATTATGCTATGGTTAACTGGTACTACAATGTTAAACATGCACTGAGATGCCCAGCAGCACACACAGTATTTACAGGCACAATTCCTTTGGATTTTGAGGATTGTCCTTCTAAATCACCCACAAAACTCTGAACTCCACTGATTTTCAGACTGTTTTAGTGATTTGAGCTGGTGGTTACCACCTCTCAGGCTGAGCATGAAGGGGAGGAGGACTCAGAGCACACAGGAAAGCACAGGTGGGATATTTGCCACTGGGCAAGAACCTCCTGTTACCTCTACCTAAAATTATCATAATCTATTAATTTTTTTTTCCTGATATTTTCAGGCTGTTCAAAACACATTTGTGCCACAATGCTGAAGAATTAAGTGGAGCTGAAGCAGCAGAAAAGATGGGAGCTGAAGACAGCATCAAAGGTGAGATGCCAGACATGGATCCCTCACCTGCTCACTTTTCTAGCCTGGAGAATTGTTCATTAGTGGCAGATCACGACCCTTCCCCATCAGTTCAAGTGCAGTTGTTAAAAGGTTCCATTCCCCCACCCCCTGGTCTGATTTATTTATTTCTCTGGGTTAAAAATGCTGTTTAACAATCTCACACCCCTTTTCCTAGAAAACAGAAATGATTCATTTAAACTGTTTTCTTTTTTTCCTCTCACCCCTGTGGTTCAGGCTATTTCATGACCATGAACTGGAGGAGTCAGAGAGGTTTTATCTGTCTGCTTTGTGCTTTGCTTTGTGGTGTCCAAGTCAGAAAGACTTTCTATTTCCTGATCATTCTGAATTGCAGGATTTCTGCTTCAATTCCCAATTTGGCCCTGCCCATTATTCTTTTGTTTTTTTCCTGTGTCATTTTATCTTTTCCAAGGCCAACAAAATCCTTCTGGATGACAGCTATTATTTATCCACAGGTATGTTTTTCTTACTACTGTGAAGTTTTTCTTAGTATTGAAGTGAGTAACTTTGCAAACAAGACATTTTTAAAGTGCAATGAATGTCCTTCAGAACCAATGTTAGGGTGGATTAGCAAGGACACGAGACTTCAAACGTTTTGTTCATGGACTGTAGACAATTCATTGACTTGAAAATGAGAACTAAATTGAGTAAAAAGAAAAAATATTTATTCATCCTAAAGTTTCACTGGCTTTCAGAGCAAGATTTGCTTCCAGAGCTTCAAACCATTAAGAATGTCTGTTGGAACCATCCCCTATACTTAAAAAGTCTGCAGATTCCTCTGAGAATAATTATAGCTCAAAATTCCAGCTAATTTGGTTTCTTTACCCACACCTCTAGATAACAGTAGCTGTCAAATATTATCACAGTTTGGATTTTTTTCCCTGGACCACTAAATTGCATTGTGCCATCAATGCAGAAGAACCATTTGTTCTGCCAGATACTGTTGGGGTTGATGGTGGCTGGCTCTGTGCACTTTGATCTCATCCAGTTGCTGCTTTGTTACTGCACAGGTCAATCCTGAAGGTAAAATTCCATTCATGTGGAGAGGAATTTTTTTCCCCCCAATTGTGATGCATGTTTGCAATTAAATTAAGTGATGTTGAATGTATTTTGTCTTACCTTCTTTTATAAATCCAAAGTTTACTTTTTTGCTTTGGGAAATACAACCTCAGCATCCAAACTCTGTTTTGAAGGTGTGTCTCAGCTTTGTAAAAGGCACAGACACACACCAAAGGACCATTGCCCTGCTTCTCCTGCCACACCACACAGAGGCCCTGAGTAAAGGAGGCACTTTATTCCCTTTAGCCAACTGCTCTGCCCTACCACTGGAGATGGGAATTGCCTCTGATCTACAGACATGGATCAGTTGGAGCAAGTCCAGAGGAAGCCATAAAGATGCTCAGAGGGCTGGAGCTTCTCTCCTCTGAAGACAAGCTGAGAGAGCTGGGGGTGTTCACCCGGAGAAGAGAAGGATCCAGGGAGATTTTAGGGCCCCTTCCAGTGCCTAAAGTGGCTCCAAAACAGCTGGAGAGGGACTTTGGAAAAGGGGCTGAAATGATGGGACAAGGGGGAATGGCTTTAAGTTGAAAAAGGACAGATTTAGATTAGATATTGGGAAGCAATCCTTCCCTGGGAGGGTGGTGGGGCCCTGGCACAGGCTGCCAAGAGAAGCTGTGGCTGCCCCATCCCTGGAAGTGTCCAAGGCCAGGTTGGACGGGGCTTGGAGCAACCTGGGATAGTGGAAGGTGTCCCTGCCCATGGCAGGAGGTTTGGAACTAGATGGTCTTTAAGGTCCCTTCCAACCCAAACCCTTCCATGATTCCCCCTTCCTTCATGGAGGACTGGTCCAATTCTAAATAATTCCTCCATGAGTATTTCAGACACATGGTCTCCTTTCTGGCAGCCTCCCCTACGCTAAATTCTCTCTGGTGCCTGGAACAGCTGCTTATTCCTCCAGCTTGGGCCTTTGAGATGTAAATAGTGTAATCCGACTTCAAGAGGCAAGGAAATATTAGCAGAATTTAATGTAAATATTGTATAAATCATCCCAAAATAGCACGGCCACGGGATCAGCCAAAGACACTAACTGAAAGTTAAACAGACTAAGTAAATATAGACTAACTATATTCCCCTCCTGGAATTGCCTCTGGAATGGATCCAGACAGGAAATAGGTTAAAATGCAGTCTTGTGGCAGCGATATTAAAAAGCCATTGGCCTGTTTGGTGACATTTATAATGAATTTTATGTACTCCATACATTTTTAATACATGCCGAGTTAAATATTATCAAATCTATAAAAAGATTATGGAAAAAATGTCTGGTTTCACATGGGTGGACACTGCCTGGAACTCTCTCTGTGGGTTTTGTGTAAGAGAAGTGTTTGAGAGAGAACATGAAAGAGAAAAATAAAAATCCCCGCACTGCAGTTTTGGAAAACTATTACTTGTCCATCCAGAGCCCAGAAGTCATCACATATCAAGGCAACAGAATTTCCAAGACACAAACCACAATGGGAACTAAGGACTGACATGCACTAATTCCATCCCTTACACATGCAAAGGGAGAAATATCAACTTCATTGTCTGGTGTGACTTTGTGCAGCTTCTGGGGCGGTGCAGTGGAAGTACAAAAGGACCCTTTTCCTGTATGGATGCTTTTCCAGCAGGTCCCTAATCCTGCTGTAGCAAACACAACAAATAGGAGCTTTGTGCATAGGTGTTAGAAGATAAAAGGTACTCCTGTCTCACCTAGAACAGTCTTGGAATATAGGTGCTTGTCTTGATGTCCAAAAGACTATTTTCCAAGGAACTGCTTTGTCCAAATTGTCCACATGACAAACAGGACGGGATTTCCTGCCTCCTGCTCTCACACTGTTCCCAGACACAGCAGGAGGTGTCTATGATCCCTCCCCACCCAGCATGGCTCAGCTACCCTGCAGATTCAAACCAGAGGCTGCAGGTAAAGTCCAGCACACCCAGAGGGAACCCAAATGAGTCTGGACTAACACAACCTTAATGGCAGAAAAGGCCTTTCCTGCACTGAAGAAAACATCACAGGCAGTTTTTTGCCTGACTGAGCACCAACTCCACTTTAACAAGCAAACCAGCAGATCACCCTTGTCCTCCCCCCCAAGTCTGCCATGAAGTTCACACAAACTGCTGCCCAGACCATCAGCCCCCAGAGCTTGCTGGCCATGGCAGAGGCACTTCCTCACTCACCTGCTGCCTGCATCAGCTTCCACAGGATCATCCTCAGGTAACAGCAGCACCAAGGAGGAAATAAGATCTCCTGAAGGAGTGTATCCACTTGTGATTAATCATCAACCTCCTCTTATAAGTGCTGGGCCCACAGCTGCAGTGATTTAAGGTCTAAGACCTACAAAATAATCTAGAGAGGCACTCCCTTGCTCTTGTGCTGCTCTGTGACCCTGCTGAACCTCCTGTGGTTGCTCAGAAGGCACCTGAGGAGTGGGAGGACATCTGGGAACCTGGAGTTTGGGAGTCCCCAAGTTTCAGTTCTTTATTTCAACACGAAGTTGACCTCTGGCAGCTCCCTGAGCCCTGTTCTGCTTTGGAAGGGTTGGTCCAGGGCTCTCCACAGAGTGGAGGACCCAAGGCTCAGCAGTTTACAAACATCTGCAGGTGCACCCTGCCCAGAGTAGGAGTGTTTCTATTTTAAGTTGCTTAAGTGGTGCCAGAATACACTTCAAGTGCAGTCACCTAAATCCAGAGGTCAACCTCTGGTGTCTGGAACAGTTTCCTGTAAATAACTGCTGCTCTGTCACATGGAAGGGCCTGTGGAGCTGCTTGTGTCAGTGCTGGTGGAACACAGCTAGTAAAGACATGGATGTCTTCAGCACCCTGCTCACCTCTGGCCATGCAGGGACCAGCAGTGGGTGGCAGCTGCAGAGACCAAATTCCAGCTCTGCTGCTCGACATGAGCTTATTTCTTATTTTGGTAACCATCCCACATATGAATTTCTACATCCTTGCTACTTCTAAGGCAGTTTTGGGATCTCCCTTTTCGTAAATTGCTTCCAGGTCTCACACCAAGATGCTTCAGGGCAAAATTGTCCAGCACCTGGAACTAGGTAAGTAAATCCAGGTGGTGGAAGTGGGTCTTGAAGGAATTAAAATTCTACTCTTTAGGGGTCAAGAGACACTGTGAACTTAACGGGAATGATCCCAGTGCAAGCCCTGTGAAACACAAAACAGAGAGAATCATTTAATTGGTAAAGACAGCTCACAAATCACTGTCTTGTGTTAAGTCCAAAGCTTGTGCTCTAGAGAATAGACCTTTTATCAAAACAGAAAGAGATAATAATGTACATCAGGAACAGCAGGAAATTTTATTATAGATTTGAAAAAAAAAAGATATTTGACTTTTATTTTGTATCTCTAAAACAGAGAAAGGATCAAACTTTTCTATTATTGGGTGTTGAATTATTTATTTTACTCTGCTTAAGCAAACTTAAGCTGGTTTTCAGTTTTTGATTTCCCAGAAAATTACCCCATTTGCTTTTCAGGTATTTCATAATAGATTTCCTCATTATGAGGTATTTCTTTTTAAAAATGGCTTCTATTAAGTGCCTTCCAAATTAAATCCAGTAGAATTATATGCCTTGAGACACAGTAAAATGGAAGAATATGATTATCAGTCATCTAAATTGAACTTCTCTGCTATCATTCCATGAATAACATTAGAATTTAGCCTCGTGCCACAAAGCCAAAGTTACTTTTTATGTAAAAATCTGGCAAAACACTACATTTCAAAATTAGAATTGATTTATTTGAAGAGTGTTCCTACAGGACGGGCATTGAAGACTTGATTTCAGAGCACAGAAATCAGAACATGTTGCCATTCACTTCAGTGCTCAGTAATGAAAACAACTTCATCAACACATTTCCCACAGCAGTTTTTGGTGGGATATGCTTTATCCCAAGTGTCCAGAATAACCAAAGGCAGAACTCATTTAGATACAAATCTCTTAAAACTATGCTCAAGTGGACCAGGGAACCAGAACAGCAAGGGAGAAACAAATACAGGAAGCAATGAAGTTCTGGTGGATTTGTTTCATTTAGTTTTTAAAGTTACATTCTGTGTAAGAATCAAATAGGGCCAGAATAGAATGAAACCTGTTTCTTCTCCCTTCTGCATCAAGCTTTCCATGAAGTCTTTAATCAGGAAGACCAATTCCTAGGTCAGATGTGTATCCCACTGCAGGAACTGCAGTAAAACCAACACCAGTTCTCCAGAGATCCCCTCTGACACAAGGAAAGGTACAATCCAGCCCAGCCCAGCTTGACTTCACCTGCAAAGCAGCCAACTGTGTGCTGGGGGGATTTTTCCCCATTGACGCTGGTGGGGAGCCAAGGAATGTTTCCAAAGGCTGATGCTGGAACCACGGGACAGGGACTCGGTCGCTCCGTTCCCAGCGCTGACGTGACACAAACTGGGACAAGTCACTTCCCGAGGTGTCCCAGCCAAACCAGTTGCCCGGGAGCAACTGTGACTGGCTTGCACAGACACTCACACTGTGCATCCCCAGCTGCTGCTGCATCCAACAAATGAGTTCTCCAGAACTGCCCCCAGCTGCTCAGTGGAAGCTGTTCCTCTCTCAGGCCTGGTTTGGGATGTGAGTGCTGGGAAGAGGAATGTGGACGGAGGAATGACGGAGTGCACGAACTCTCGGAGCACTCAGTGTTCTCAGAAATGTAAATAACACCACCAAACACCACATGGGATATGTAAGCTTCTTTAATAATAATAAATTTATGAAGTGGCAGGAAGCCACCACTTTGTAAACCGATTTTACTCAATCACAGTCCCTCTATTGTTTTCCTCATTTAACGTGAATACATTCTGTAATTTGTATGTGAAACAACTACACAGAGATATGTTCTGAACCCCTCTTGCTGATTTCACTGGTCAGAAAAACATTAAACATGCGGAAACAGCACCTTATTAAAACTATAGGCCTTTTCTCATTACATCTCCTTTTCCTAAGCTAAAATGTCTCTGAATAAGCCAAGTCTACAGAGTTTTTTTACTTTGTCCCGTGTTCTGAGATGTAGAGGGGCCTGCAGAGACGTCTGATAAAACCTCACATATAATAAGTAATTCAGAAGGCTTTGTAAGCAATAGCTGCAGTTGCTTCTTCAGACTAGAGAGAGCTTCTCATGCATTAATGCACTTAGTTAGGTTTTGTGAGGAGCTCAGAGGAGGACATGCCCTCTTCCTGATATAGTTAGTTGAGCCTGGACTCTGCACCACTGATATTGTTCAGCAACTGTGTGCACCAATAATTTAAAAAAAAAAAACAATACATCAGGCTGTTCTTATCAGAAACAAATAATAAATCTTATCATGATAGTAAAAAAAAAAAAATGGCAATTTCTGATGTGTGACATTTTCATTGCTTGAGAATGAATCAGTGCAAAGTGAGGTAACCCACACCCCCATCCCTCGGGGCTGGGGCGTGTTAAACCAGGCGCCGTCTCTTGGAATCCCTCTCCATGTCTTCAGTGGGAGAGTCTCCATTGCACCCAAGAGGAGACACCAAGTTTAGCAAAGGGTCTTCAGATGCCCCTCCAAACAGGGACAGCAACAAAGCCACGCCATAGCCAGTAGCTCGTTCACCCTAGAAGAGAACCAGAACCACACAGTTCGCACCTCGGATGGTATGAACCGAATTTAGTTTTAATTTACCCCCTCACTCAGTCAGAGGAATGATGGTGAAGAGCCACAGCCAACACTCAGGGTCCCTGGCAGGCCTTGTGCTGCTGTATCCTCACTGCTACTGGAATCTGTCCTGGCTGGATTAACCCAACACATCGGCTGATTCACATGAGAACAGAGCTCACACTGACTCGAGCGTGGATTTACACCGGCATTGTTCAGGGCAGGGAATCTTCCACCCAGCCTGAGCATGGATTTGGAGCTGAAGCTGAATAAACTGTGTTTAAAAAAGAAAAGGAGGCAGGGGGAGTAAATTGGCTTGGTTTTTAGAAAAAAAAATAATATGCACAAGTTCCATCAAAGGGAGGAGGGGAAACCCCCAAGAGGGAACATGTTTTCTCTGCTGCAGGTCAGCAGGCAGGATGGTCAACTCTGGTCAATCATCTTAAAACAACATGGATGAAAATGGAAGGCTGGGATTACTGCCATGAACAGAAAGCAGGCAAGTTGTCAAAGCCTACAATGATAAAGATGTTGCTGATTAAAGTGTCTGTCAGAATATTTTTAGAACCAAAATGAAAAATACAAACAGATGAAACTACCAAACCAAAGAAATTCGCAACAGAGACGACGAGTCAGCTTTTCCCAAGAACTCTTCTCCTCCTGTTTCTGTCCCTCTGAACTGGATGGACACAACTCAGAGCCCCTGCAGGTGTCTTTACCCACCCCAAGAACATACTCACTGCGTGCACGGGCGCAGCAATGTCTATATGGACCCAGACCCCAGGCCAGTCGAAGCCGATGTGGGAAGCAATGAAGAGCCCGGCACAGGAGCTTGGAGTATTGTCTCTGTCCTGCAGGAACAGTAAACATACAGTTGGTCTTGTAAGAAAAGAAAATGGCAATGGTTTATTCTGCCTACAGAAAAGGCAGTTATGCAAATCTTGTTCAAAGCTTAATCAATGGCCCTAAACCAAACCATCTATGCTGTAAATCCTTTGAATCTGTCCCTGGTAGCAGTCCCTGCTCAATTCCTGCTCTGCCCATGCTCCGTCCTGAAGTGTTTTTGAACTTAACTGCACATTGTAACTCTCAAATGCAGCAAAAGCAGCTGCAGCAATTCTTGAGGTCTCTGTCCTCAATTTCCTGGTTTCTGCATTCCCAGTTACAGCCTCTGCTGGTTATGCATGATCTGAGGAATACTAACTTCCTAAACAGTCTCCATCCAGGAATGGATTCATTTAGGGCCATGTTTAACAGGCAAGCAGCACAAAGACACCTTTGCAGTTGACCACCCCATTTAAAACTGACACTGAATGTCACTGCAGCCACATACAAACTGCAAAGCCTCAGGGAAAAGGCCCTGAAGTCCAGAACAATATGGCCACTTCTGAAAGATTAGAACCCCCAGGAAGAGCTTCCAGCCAGCTACCAGCAGGCCAGCACACTGCCCAGAAAACACACATTTTTATGTAATAAAGAAATTTAAAAGAAAAAAATCATTCTTACTGCCACAGAGTTCTTCATATCAGCTACAGCAGAGGTAAATTCACTGAAGTGCAGCTCAGGGCAATACACCAGAGGATGGACCAAGTCTCCACAGTTCCTGCCAGCTTTAACACAAGCCTTTTCCCACTCTTCATTATTGGTAAGGACAGCAGCATGGTACTTTCCTGTAGCAATTCCCTAGTGAGACAAGAGACAAAATCAGGAAGAAGTCACCTTAACTGCGCTGGGCAGGATAATTCTGTACTATTCTCCCTCACCATCAAGAGCTGCTTTCCATCTAACAAAACTACCAAGAAAAAATGGCTCAGAACTACTCCACAATAAATTAATGCTACAAAGACATTGTAGCTCCTACTGAATCTTTTAAATTTTCTGAGAATCCATTCTGTGGTGAAAATCTTCATTTGTATGTCCTATTCAAATCACTGTCCCAAAAACATATTTATTTGTAATTACTGAGTAAGCAAACTCTATCACTTTGCAATTATTCATCCTTAGAAATAAAATTAAATAAGAAACAAATTATAAATAAAAAATCTAAAATGCACACAAAGAGGATACCCCAGCAATGTGTGTCCATCACAGTCTGAATGTAACACCCTGATTCACTGGAAAGATTGCTTCCCTCCAAACACACAAAACTCAGGAGCCACTAATTAACCACTTTTCCAGTAGGACAATAATGGGAAAGGATTCAGTTCAAAGGATTGATGTTTACACCAGTACATGCAACATTCATGCTTCTAAAATTTGCCACCGTTTCTCCTCCTGATATGAACACCAGTTCATTCTCTAGAAAGTTACACCACAAGAATAACTGCTCCCTGCTCACCAGCCATTCCGGGTCAGTACCTGAGCTCCAGTAAGAGTGGCCATGTCCAGGATGATGTCAGCTCCAAGATCTTTGCATGCATAAGCTACTCCATCAGCCAGTATCAGTCTGCCTTCTGCATCAGTGTTATTGATTTCCACAGTTCTAGGAGCAAGAGAGAGGGCATTTAAGACAAGAGTGCTTCAGGCTGGGAGTTAAGACTCACCTGCCTGGACTAGAACACTGGAGGAGAGCAGAGTCAAACACAATGTGCTTTCTTATTTGACCCTGACAGTCTGTACAGCTGCTTATTCCCCAGCTCCAAGCATCCAGGGCACACGTGGAAAAGGGATATGACAGCACTGTCCTCATGGTAGGGTCTACTTGTTGGGCCTGTGTGATGCTCAGCATTTGAGCTGGGATTCTACAGATTACTGCCACAGAGGTCACATACTCTGCTTAAAAGAGATTCTGATCAATGGTAACCTCTGTGACTGAGACAACATGGACTACAGACAGATACAGAACACTGGCTGTACTACAAAAAAACACCTAAATTTGAGTGACCTAAGGAATCAGCTCATGATACATATTTTGCTATGTATTTACACACTCAACAGAAAACTAAGCACACTTAAAACTCACTGCTATGGCTGTCTGAAACACTACCATCAATATTTAGGGAAACTGATTAGGGGCAGGTTCACCATTTACATGGCTCTCAGGTAAACAGAACCAAAAATCATGTTTGCTCTCAGTTTCTGGGAAAAGGACAAACACAATCTTACTTTCCAGAGTAAAGAACATGAATGTCATCAGGTCTTGTTGCCCGTGGTCCGACTGCGTTCTCGGCCAGACAAAAAACAGCATGAAGATTGTCTTTAAAACCCTGTAAAAACCACGGGAGAGAAATGGCTTTTGAGTCACATCAAGCTAATTTATTTGGACTGAAATCAATGAGGGATTATGACTTCTTGACAATAATGCCACTAATTTCATGGGAAATCTGTGTTTCTTGGAGGGTGAAGTGGGTGTTTGTTGGGTTTTTTTCATGTGTCATTCCTGCTGGGAGGCACACAGCATCTTCAACCTGGTTTTTTTCCCCTTAGCCTACAGCCTTCTGGTATATCTCATACTGGTTTGCTTTGGTTTAAAATCAATTATGGATGATATTTTAAAATCTATGATGATTTTGTTATTTATGCAGTAGTTGTATTGTGTGGAGGGATCCTGGAACAGACAGGGAGACAGCAGACTTTAACAAACAAAAACACAGTTCCTCCTCAACTGGGATAGTTAGTCCTAATAACATTAGATCCTGAGGGAAACCAGGGCCAGTTTTACTGTTAATCTCTTGATAGAAGCCCCTGGCTGAAGAAATCTGGGCTTCCTGAGTCAGCTCATGTTCTGAAGTCTAAAGGGCAAATGCATCAATCAAAACCTTTCAAAATAACGGGCAGCATCTGGAAGCCAGAAGGTAACTTTGCAGTTTCTCATCCAGTTAAATGGGCAAACAGCACTGCTGGTGAGACAACCTTCCATCCATGACCCTCTGCTCTTCCAAAATGGTCTGTGCTGCAACCCCCCACTCGTTCAGAGTATCTCACTGGACTGCACTGAATTTTCCTCCTCCTAGAGAGACGTGAAAATCTCTTTCCAGTATCAGTTGCCCTTTCCTGAATCTCGTTCTGCCTGTAGCTCTCCAAAAGCAGCATTCACTGTGTTAACATGCAGGATCAAGAAAGAATTCAAAAATTTGAGTGTTTTTCTGTTCTCCATTGTGTTAGAAAGCTCACAATAGATGAAATGCATGTTTCTAGGAAAAAAAAAAATCACTTGCTGAATTTTGCTATCCAAAGCCTTTTAAAACCACATTGTGAAACTGTTGAGCAGCATGCAGGCAGGTATTTTCTGAGGATGGATAATAACCTCTGCCCCTCTTCCCACTGAGCTTTCTATCCAACACCCATTTCCCAGTTCAGTCTCTGTGACAAAGCATAGCTCATTTAAACCTCTTCCACCTTTTATCCTTAAAATCATTTAAAAAACCCAGTTTTGAAACAGTAACAAGAACAAATTCTTCCCACTGCCTATCTGAACATGTTTTCTGCAGGGATGACATTAACAGGTCTTCTTACATGAGGTTGTAAAATTAAGCACTGAGCTCATTCTTTTGTTTTTACACATAAAGGCACAGATTCTCCAGGCTCAGTTGGCCCAAACCTATCAGTGCCAGTTTATTCACTGTTACAGGAATTGTATATGACATGACAGATTACCTGCCATCTCATCTGCTGTGATTGTGAATAGACTTCTCTCAGTGCAGATAATCACACACAAAACTGCTCTGGAAACAAGGACTGAATCACTGAAAGAACAACATCCATGGCTTTCCCAGACTCTCCCAAAGCCCTGTGTAAGTTCCAGCTCATGTCCCTTGCAAACCTGTAATTTAACTTTATGAAGGACTTAATTATGGCAAGGTAGTCGTTCTGCCTAAGATGCAGCTCACACATCTGGTTTCAATTTTAATTCTCTGCAGATAACTGCGAAGTTTACAATCTTTCCATATCAAACACGCTGCCAGGGCCAAGGCACAGAGCTAAACTATTGGGAAATGGGAATTTGGCAGTGATCAGCCCCTGGATGAAGCTTCCATCAGATCTATGCATTAATCTGCAGCAGTAAATATTCTTTGAACTTTGGATACTCCTTGGAGGCAAGAGCTGCTCTGTCAGCAAGACTCAGTCATTGGATTTGTGGAGAGGGCAGAGTTTTATTGGCAGCAGCCACTTTTCCCCAGCTCATACTGTTAAAGTGCAATATGCATTTTTTAAATTCTTCGTATTTCAATACCTGGCTTCTTCTCAGCTCCCCCACTACTTTCTGACCACAGAAGAAACCAACAAGCAGCTCCTGGTGAGACTAGAGCTACCATTTCCCCAGTAGGTTAATATTAGACCTGGCACAGGATTTGGAACGTGGAAAGACTTCATATCCCAGAGTTGCTCATCCCCTTCTTTGCTAAGGTGACAACAGCTGCCCCAAATCCCACAGCTTAAACAAAATCAGCACTGGATAACTCAAGTAAAGATCTGATTCAAGGAACTAGAAACCACTCAGTCCACAGAACCAACTCTGAAATTCAAGAGAGACTTTTGAAAAAAAAAAAAAAATCAGCACTCAAGGAATTTCTCACAATTCTCGAGATCCCAGTAAAGATGTGAAATATTTTCCTGAAATAGCAGAGAGCAGGGTGGCTCCAGCTCACTCACAGCAGTGTCAGGTCAGACCTGCAGGATTAGACTGGCCTCCATATCTGGGAATACATCCAAAAGCCAGACTGCTCCTTGGCAATGCTGGGATACATGATATCAATTAACACATTTTACTTACTTGCTTTACAGTGGCTTTGAAGGCACCCAAAATAGCAGCTGCTCCACCACAGTCTCGTTTCATTCCAGGCATAGTAGTCTGTTTAAACAGAATCATAGAATATTTTTCTCTCTTTAAAAGAGAATTTCACAGTAATGCCTGCTAGAACTAGTGTTTCTGATGCTTCTGTGACTCTGGTTTTGACAGTGCTCAGCTGCAGCAGAAACAAGGAACATGTGCATCTATTTATTGGTGGATCTGGCCTTGGAACTGAAAAATACTAAACCTTTGCTGCTAATTTGTTAGAAAAGTAAAATTAAAAGGGTTGTTTACAAGTTTCACACTGAGGCTAACTCCAGTGGGTTTTGGTTTAATCTCTGAAATCAGAAATTAAACATCTTTGTTTCTAGCTTTCTCCTAGCAGTGGGCAACATTTAAAGGGCAAAATATCAGGTTGCTATTTAATTGCTCTGTAAAGTGTTCCTTGAATCCCATTTGGTCTTCACCCCTAATAGTTTGTGCCCATATGCATGAGAGTAGATCAAGCCTTTACTCAAAAAAATGTCCTTTGGTTTCCTACAGACATTAACTGAATTATTTTCATCAGAAAACAACACTGTAAGTAAAGGCAGCAGCAGAACAAGTGTTTCTGTACCTTTCCCTTAATGCTGAGTCCTCCAGTGTCATACACAATACCTTTGCCCACCCAAGCAATGGTCTGTGTTGCACCATCGGGAGTGTGACTGAGAACTGCCAGGGCTGGAGGATGCAGAGCTGCCTTGCCAACTCCATAGATACCTGCAAAACAGAGAATTAAACCATTGGTGGGGAAGAAAGACTGTGGGGAGCACCTGTGGCTGTTTTCTGTAAAACATCTTGGAATATTATGGGCGATAAAACTGTTTAAAAAAAGCGCAAATAAAATATTACAGTGGAGATGGCAAAACATTCCAATTAAATGCTAGGAAAAAAGTGGAATATTCAACAAGATATACCTCCAAAGCCTCTCTCTTTCAGCTCCTCATCTCGGATAATGGTAGGAGTAATCCCGAGATCCTTGCCAACTTTTTTGATTTCCTTAATCATTGAAAGAGAAAGGACATTGTCAGTCAGTCATCAGGACACATTTGTGCCTTTCCACAAGTATGGGTACCCAATTAAAGGGTCTGTGTGATTTTTGCATGCATACACATACAAACAGTCACAATTTTGGGAGTGGTGTAGGTTTTCCAATGGCCTAATTCCACTGAGACATCCTTGCCTTACTATGGCATGAAATACAAATTTGACCTTTAAGCTCTGCCAGTAAAAGAAATCTTCAGAGGTAAAGGCCAACTGTTCACTCTGTTGGATCATGATGCAATAGGACAGGAATAATTTCATTCTCAACAGCTTTACGGATCCTTATGATAAAGCTCATTTGGAAATATGTCAACTGTCCCATAATTTCAGAAACTCTTATCACCATCAGGCTTAAGACAAGAAGCCAGTGTATAACCAAACCAAGAACTCCTGTCTTCTGCCTCCCAGTGTACTGTCCAAGCTGTACACTCTGCCTCCTTCCAACTTTGCAAAGTTCTACAAAATGTTAAAGGCCAAAGAAACAGCCTCAGCATCTCTGGTTTGATGTGCTTCCCACTGCTGACATACAGGTTTTGCTAGGAGACAGCTACAGTAGGTTTAGATTACTGTAGTCTAGACTTACAATTAGTAACTCTTACTCATCAGGTGCATCACCCACCTCCAGGAAGTTATCTGTGTTCATCTCATTGCACGGGGTGTCCACGATCCGAGCAGCCAGCCTGACTCCCTCCGTAGCACTTGCCAGGCACTACAGAAAGAAGGGAGGACACCTGAGAAGGGGCCTTGGCTTGGCTGGGTTTTGGCACAGCTTTGCATTTAGCCCTGTGCAGCCAACACCAGATGTGTGGTTCCTCTGGAGCACATTAATGCTTAACTGCAAGCACCAAAGGCACTGCAGAGTATTAAATAATGTTAACCGAGCTAACCATTACTTTTTGTATGAGTCAAACTTTTCCATGTGCTCTAAGCCACTGGGTTCCTTCCCCCAGTGAACTGATATTGCAAAATTAGTAGACTTCTCCACTATCAGAGGAATACCAGGAAGGCAACGTGAGGTGGAGGAAAGAGAGATAAGAGGAAGCTAATTCAGGAAGTCACAATGAGCTTATGGGCTGCTCAGGTTGGAAGCCTGCAGAGATTGTGTAATCTACAACATGGGAAACTGCAGAGTTTGTACATGGCAGGCAGAGTGGCTGAGGGTAACAGAGATTACTAAAGCAACACATTCTATATGGCAGGCCCATGGGGAATGTGGAATATTTTATATTTGTGTTAAACAAATATAAAATATCTGTATATTTGTTATCTGTTTCCTCATCCCTGTGGCAAAATGGTCTGACCTTCACCTGGACTGAGTAAAAACTTATCTGGGCAAGAGTGGGCAGAATCAAAATGATCAATGGTGAGCATGCCAAAGCTGTTTCCTTCAAGAAGGTTCTTTCTGGCAAAAAAAGGACAATGGGGACACAAGACACTAAGCTTCAACTTTTAACCCCCATGAATCAACAACTTGGAGCTGTAAGACTAGGGGGAAGGAAACTCTGTGCAAGCTCTGCAGGAGCCACACTACACTGAAGACCACACACAGCAGATGGGCAAGTCAAGATGGGTTTCACAGGAATCTGAGGTGTTGGACAGTCACTTGTGCTGAGGTACTTGGAAGTTTGGCTTGGCCAGACCAGCCTAAGGACTCCACACATTTTGTATCTCAGCAGACTCATAAACCTTGGCTTGCTTTGGAATGGTGCCCAATTCCCTACAATTACTTTTGATTGCTTCACTTTCCCTAAAGGGATAAGGACCTCCTCAGGAGCCAAGCTTGGTCTGGAGTGACTCCCCCTTAAGGCCATGCAGGTAAATGGAGGTGATCTGACCCAAAGGCCAAGCCCCAGGGGAACAGCAGGACTTACAGAAATGAGCTGTGCCTGTGTTTGTGTTTCCAGGGTACTCCAGAGAACCTGGATAATGGTAGTCTTTAATAAGTGCTTTGTAAAACTATGACAATCCCTGCTAGTCCTCACCATAAAATCTCCTGGACAATGCAACAGGCGTAAAATACAAGTGTTAAGGGACAGGTTTATATAAAAACATCTTACTACATGCCTCTTCCATGTTCTACATTAGCTCCCTGGTGCTGGCTGAATTTAGGGGGTGCAAACTCAGTTTGGAGGAAGCCAGTCGTAGTTTTGGCATTGAGATCAAGGGGAAGAACAGGAGGTAGAAATAACTGCAGCTTCAAGTTAAAAATAACCCAAGTGGTTTGGAATCTACCTATCTGAAGGAACTATTTCTGACACCAGTGAACTGATTTTTCTGATTCGGGGCATGAAAAAATCGTGTGATCAACAGTTGTACCCATAGCGTGCCTGCCTCTGCCACTTTCCTGAAAAATGGTCTGGCACCACTTGCTGGGGCCAAATCAGTTCACAGAGTAAGGATCAAGTACAGAGGAAAAGATACTGAAAAAAAAAGTACCCTAAAGCTGCAATTCTGTGAATTTCACATGCAGCAACACTCTGTCAAATCCACTGCTTAAACTTTTACAGGATTTGTACAACCTCACTGATCAGCTAAGGCAGCATCCATCTGTACTGAAGCACAGAACCTGGAGCTCTGAACAGGGAACTCCCTAACAGCTTAACAGCAAACCTTGGAATAGCTTTTAAGTCTATGGATCTTGAAGAGGAACAAAAAAAGTGAGAAGCCCAGCCATGGAAGGCAATGTAATATTAAAGGCTAAAAATACACTATTTGCATCTATGATATACATACTTCCTTGTGCTATTTGTTTGGTGGTTTCCACCTCTGAAATCTAAACTCCAAGTAATATCTTCAGCCTTTGCTGCACTAATATTTCAATATTGCTACAAGTAATAGTTCAATATTTGTCCTCACAGGTGCTGTGAATGGATCCATTTCAAGGAACTTTGACCTAGGATAATTTATGATTTTAGATACAACACCCGTTCCATATGCAGCTTGAGGCAGATGTATTTGTGCACGCAACAAACGGAAGGAAAAAAACATTTCAGGGAACAATGGGAAAAAATGACAGAAAAAACCCACAAAAATCTTACTTTAAGTGTGGCCACTTCTATTGGTCCGTTGTTCTGTCCAACCAGGAAGAACTCCACAGTGACAGTTTTCTTCTCCGTGCGTCTGGACGCGCTGGAGCGGTGTGTGAACAGCGGGAAAGCCCTGGCCAAGGCACAGGCAGAAGCGAAGACTTCAGACCTCTCACAGACCATCTGAAACACCAGCCAGCAGGGAAACACGTCAGACAACACCAGGGGATGTGGGACATGGCATTTAAAAGGAGCTGTTACCTGGGGTATTATTGGTGAAGAGGGAAAAAACGGAGGTGGGTGGGAAATAACCGATCTCTGAGTCAGGACGTGCTCATTCGTCATGTTTTGCATGGGTGAACAGACCCACACTGAACTGGTTCACTCCCATATGGAAATGAATTACACTGTTGGGCTGTGTGGGAATTAGTACATCCTTATAAGGGAGCTGGACTGTTTTAATTACACTACTGGAATTAACACAGGTTAGCTAACAGATCAAGACAAAAAAAAAAGGCATGGGAACCACCAATATGTGCTCAAAACAAATGAAACAAAGACAAATTTCATGAGAATGTGGCTAATATTAACCCGAAAGCTTTTTAACAGGGAGACTATTTTTCTGAAGTTCATTACAGAAATTACCAATGGAAAGCAGTTTTAGCTAAACATTTTCAAATTAACACCAAGGGTAAAAATTAAGTAATTACTCTTGCAAATAAGTTTTTCAAGTGAAGAGTATAATTAAATTTTTTTACTGGCACGGATTGCATGAGTCTTCTCTGACAACCTACAGATCTGATATAATCTGGAGAAGCCATAGAAACAAATCAATTCATCAGGCTCATACAGAAGATGACCAAAGCAGTCTAAGAGCTTGTCCTGCAAAGGACTCACACTGGAGCATTAGTTTGCAACAGGACTTGTGAATAACACAAACAAGGCACCTTTCATGGGTTATGTGATACACCCATTGCATCCTGCATGCACTCTACATCAATCTCCCAAAGCATTGTGCTAACATCATAAATTCCAGTTTGGAAAAAGCCACCAATGGTTCCCTTTGCATGGGCATTCCTAGTTGAAGATGTCCCATACATATCCAACCTTAATTCCCCCCAACTGCTTGAGCGTGCCCAGGCTATTGCAGTCAGGTCTTGCTTACGTGTCAGTGCAAAACCACTTGTGTCAGTGTAATTACATCGGCAAAACGTGTCCACCTCCAGTCTCCTTGGAGACAGCTGAAATCCGGGGAGAGTCGAGAAAACACTCAACCAGACATTTCACCAGGCACATTTTAACAACAGCCACTTACAACGATGCATCTGTTGACACCTCCCGGCAGGCAGTTTCTGACCAGGCGGGTGATGAACTGCGCCGCAGACGGGCTGTTGTGCCGGCTCACCCTGGACGGCAGCGCGGCCACCGTGGCGTAGTTCAGGTAGAGAGGGCAGCTGTCCGTGGGGTTTGGGTTCAGGGTGCTCAGAGCAGACTGCCATATCTGGGGGGGGGGAAAAGAAGAATTTAAAGGCAAGGAACGGTGTCAGACTTTTCTCTCCATCTCGTTCCCACTATAGGCACTCTTTTAATGACAAGGATTTCAGGTGCTGGAAACAAGCTGTGCGTGCACTTTTTAAGTGCAACAACCCTCGAAGTGAAAAGAAACAGGAAATTTGACAAACCTGTTTATTAACCAGAAAATACAAACGTACTTTCCATTACAAGCATCTGTTCTAAGCCATATGAACCACAATTTAAAACCACACTATTTAGTGCAAAGGCTGCTTCAGAGCTTCAAGTTGAGACAGTTTTCCTACTGATAAATAGGACTGATTTACCAGCCCTGAACTACTGTTTCACATAGCAATTTAATTAAAACCAAACTAACCCAATAAAGGTAAATATTGTCATAAGAGACTGGGGAGAGCCCTGCAAAATAAAAAAACCCCTTGCCAAACACCCAGCGACCTAAAAGCCGCAATGCCAAACGTTCATCATTTCACCACAAGCCATCACCACCACCTCAACAAACAGATCCGCAGTGGCTGAGGAGGGAGGGGGCTCTTAACGCCAACTGTGTCCCCTCGCAGGGGGCAACGCGCCTTCCCCCGCCGCGGTGGGCACAGGGGATGCGGGACCGGCTGCCCCGGGCGCAGCAACAGGCTCGGGCCGGACCCGCCGAGGATTCCCGGGGCTCCAGGCCGGGTCCCCAGGAACGTGGGCACCGCAGCAGCCGCGGGCCGGGATCCGCCGCCGCCCCACGCGGCCGCCGGGGCCGGGCGGACACGCGGCGCGGGGCCCGCGGGCGGTGCCGGGGCTCGGAGGGCTCTGAGGGGACGCGGCCCCCGCGGCGCGGCCTCACCTCCTCGGTGACCCGCGGCTGCAGCTTCCCCCGCAGCTGCGCCCAGGGCAGGCGGTGCAGGTTGTGCAGCTGCCCCAGCACGAGCAGCGGGCGGCTCTGCGGGTCCGCCTCGCCCGCGCTGGCCTGGAACTGCAGCTGCACGTTCGCCATCTTCCTGCCCGGCCCGGCCGCTCCGCCCCGCCCGGGCCCGGCTCCGCGGGGCGGGGACGCGCCGGGTCACGGGAGCGCCGGGACACGGCCCGGGACAGCGGGCACGGCCGCGGGCACGGACCGGGATTTGCAGTCAGCTGAAATGCTTGGGTTTAAACGTAATACGGGTTTTAGTCTGTTTTTTTTTGTTTTTTTTTTTTTTTTTTTTTAGATTTGCCAAGCGCCTCCTGTTACTGTTTGGTCAGTAGGCAATTATCACAGGAGACCCATCGGGTTCATCCCGTCCAGCTGCTGGCCCTGCACGGACACCCCAACAATCCCACCCTGAGCCTGAGAGCGTTGTCCAAGCGCTCCCTGAACTTCGGTGCCGTGGCCACTTCCCTGGGGAACCTGATACTCGTTGATCTGCATCCAGGAAAGCCGGGAAGGTCCGAGTAACAGAAAGGGAGGAAAAGAGAAACCTGATGCATGTAATAGAAATACATCTAAAAAGAGGAAAAAACCTCAAAGAACCAAACAAACCAGAAAACAAAACCCAACAAAACCTAGGCTGAATTCCAGGAAAAAAAACTTCCATACAGCAAGGTCTTACTCGGTCTCTGAAGTGACATTATGGAAACTTTATTGCCTGATGCATTTAAAATTGCTCCAAATAAAAGTTGTAGGAACATCTGTTGCAGAGGTCGGTCGTGCATCCTCACAGATGGGACGGTAACTCAATAAACAAGCTCCAACTTTAACGAGTCTTTACCAAGCCACAGAACACGCACTGTTCAGGGGTTCACTGTTATCCCGATACATTTGGACAGTGTGGGAGATAGGAATGACAGTACACACAGCAATTCAGGATTGAGGCATTCCAAGGATTCTGCCAGGCAGTAAACTCCCAGTCATTGAGTGTTCCTGCTACTGTCAGAGTACAAATACAGCACATTCCCCGAATCCAGTGTCTGAAAGGCAAGCAAAATAGCAGGAAACACTCACCTAGCCCAGAATCCTTCTTTTGTCAGTTAAGGACAGCAGAGGAGTGTCCTCATGAAGGGAACAGACTGAGGAAAACAATCCTACCTACAGAAATTCCCTGTGAATGTCCCACCAGCAGCAGCTGCAAACATTTCTATTTGTACAGGCCATGGCAGAAGCTGCAGCCAGGACCTGTCTTCCAATTATTGATCCTCTACAAGTACTTGTGGAATCAAGCCACTAAAACATCATCTTACATAATCCATCATAATTAATATGCAAAATTATAATGAATTCCCTATTTTAATGGCTTTTATTCAAGAAGGCTGTTGGGTTTGGGGTTTATTTTATAGTAAACATATTTTTTTTCCCAACAAAATTGGTTTCACTGCCACCTATCCATGAACTTACATTTTGCAATGCTGTACCAAAAGCAAACTTTCCAAAGATTTAAGCAAAGGAGTTAAGACTTTTAAGTAGTTCATAAAAGCAAATCTTAAATCAATACAATCCAGGCAATCTCAGTAAACACCTCACCAATTACAGTTATTCAAATTTTTAGCACATTCCAAAAATCACCAAGCAAAAAACCAATTCTTCTGTTTCACTTTTCAATTTCTAGAGAAAACCTGCAGTAGAAATAAATTTGCTATTACAGTGCTTTTAATGCTGTCCTTCCTGCATATGACTCCAACTGATTTCTGTTAACAAGTAGCAGCTCATTTTTTGCATGCTTACATGCATTTTAATGGAGAAATTCTGTACAAGCCAGTGGCTTTATAGGCCATTCCCTCCAGGTGAGGAGCCACAGATTCTTGGGAGATGCTCCAGCACTGCTCTTCTGTTCCTTTGTAAGGAATCAGAGCTTCTATACAAGCTGAGAAGAATCCAACAACTACAGGGGGCCACAACCTGCAGGAGAGGGCACCAGCTTTGTCTGGTCCAGAGGACTGGACACACACAGGGCTGGACAGAAGCACAGTTCAAGCAGCTCCTGCTCTTGGAACACCTGAGCAGGCAGTAGCTGCCGTGGATTTTTGGGCTCTCACTGCCCAAAGGCACACACACCACCCCTTCTTTAGGAGGCCACATGGAGGGAGTCCCACAAAGCACAGCATCAGGGTTTCATTTAGCTGCTGATGGTTATTGAGACTGACTCAGATAGTTACACACCTGCAATGATTTAGAAGCCTGGTGTGGGTTTTCTGCCTCTATATAATCAGCTTCAATAAATTCCAGCTCGAGTTACACAGGACAATTGACATCTGAGTTTAACCTCTTGTTTGATACATATTAAAAATGCATTTCCTTGTACAGAATTTGAATAGAAAATAGGTAACCAGTTACTTCAGTGGAGTTGAGATATCATGGCCATAACACATGGGAAATAACTCTTGACAATGCAAGTTTACATTGTGCTACAAAAGTTATTTTTTTTTTTTAGATATTTCATGTCACAGCCCCTTTCATTTAATTATGAAGAACAGAAATGCATTAACATCATGAAAGTATGTTTCAGTTTATATTTTTTTTAAAAAATGAATAATTGCCCACTTGGGTTGGAAGTGTTTTATTACTCCTTCGGATTCACTTGCCATGATAAAATGTCAAAAGCACCGGTCAAGACAGAAATAAATAACACGATCTCATGTTAGAGAAAAAGTTGCAAATACAGTATATTAAATTATAGCAAGATGCTGCTTCACACCAGCTGATGCAGACAGCACAAGGGAGACAGTAGTTTTACTCACGATCATTGAAAAGATCTATCACCAGAACAGGGGAGCTGCACACCCAACCACAAGCCTCAGTCCTCCTTTTACCAATTTACTTTGTGAATTTAATGAAGAGTTTGAACTGGCAGTTTTGGTAGTCCAACATCCCCTTTCTCTAGCAGTAACAGGAGTGGTACAAAGCTTTTCATAAGCCCCACGAAAAGCCAAGGCTTTCACGTCTTTGTAGTCTTTGATTTCAGGTCCGTTCCTGAAAATGGTCAGTTTAAAGCCACGTCTCAAGTCCTCCTTTAGTAAAGAAACTCCAGGCAGGCAACACATGCAACTTCAATAGTGTTATGAAACTGCATTCAGGGGTTGGAGCAGAGCATCTCTGCAACTGTACGGGGAGCACTTTTATCTGTCAGAAAATGAAGGAAGTTACAGTCCCTTTGGGAGAAAAATAAAAAATATAAAAAAGCCATATTAAAAATATTAAGGCAAGGCCACTACAATTGCACACCACTTCAGGCCTGAATTAAATCAGGAGGATTCTATTACTTACATGTTGCCCTAATTCCTGTTGTATGGCCCGCAGCAAAGTTTTCCACTGAAAAAAATAATGAAAAGAACCCCAAAATTCTCCACTGAAGGCCTTGGAACATGTCACTTGCATAACACCTCCCATGGTCAGCTGGAGACCATAAACACGTCCTCCTCCAGGCAGACATTTGAAAGAGAATCTTCTGCCAGGGAAAATGATGTAATATCTACTGTAGTGAAGTCACTTCCTGCACAAAAACATAACCCATATGGGCAAAATGCACCGTAAAATAAAGAGCTTATACACCAAGTAAAGTTTGAAACATCTGAGACCCACTACAGCAGGTCAGAGAGATTCTCTTTTTGGGTTTCTACTCCATTTTTTTCAGTTTAACTTTGCCACTGCTTTCATGTAATGCCTGTACTTTAAACTAAAAAAAATGATGCATGAAAAGATATATGATCATTCTGGTAAGGAAAATCGTTCCCATGATTACTCAAGCTCAGAAAATTTTTTAATTAACTAAACATGTTAAATTATGCCAGTGATTACATCTTGTTATTTACAAGATCAAGTACCACTGATTCTTAGTAATGGGGCAGTATCTAAATTAAGATCACAGGGGCTGGATTATGTTCTGGTTGCTAAAATCTTTCTGGTTTAGCTGTCTATCCAGTTCTTTGGAATTTTGAGTGTGGAAGAAAGGGGATCAAATCAAACAATTTTGCGCCTCGACATATTCTACACCTGGATCAATTTTTGATATCTAGTCCCATTGACTCAGTAACATGGTTTAAATTTGAAACCTGTCACAATTATGACATAAGAATATAGAAGACAACACATTTTTGTTCACAGTAACACACTAATTACTGTACTCACTGGTAAACGTCAATTTTTAATAATTTTTAAATACTGTGTTTTCCAAATACCTCAGCATAGAATGCCAATTTTTTTGTGGGGGAGCATCAGATTTCCTGAATTTTTCCACATAATCCTTACAAACACCTCACAGATCACCAAACTTGGAAGAATTCTACAGAAACATTGCACAGACGTTGCACCACAAGGGCTCGTACATTCAAAGGCAGCTTTCTGGAGTGCAGGTCCATCCATTCACATTGGGAAAAAAGTTCACAGAAACTCCAAAAATGAGAAAATGAAGCGAAACCTAGTGTGACTTTACACCAATAAGAACAACAATGAGGACAATTACTATAACAAACAAAATTAAAATAACGAGCATCTTCCGGTTCTTCTTTTGATATTGCTCTGCCTGTAAAATAGAAAAGGAGGAGTTAATACTTAGATTTCTGCAGAGCTGAGGTACAGACTGTTACTTGGTATAAGTGAAATACATGTGTTCCAGATGGTTCTTTGGTAACCTGACATTCCATACAATGTACATTGCAAGCAATTCCCACAAAATAACTCTGATCTGCACCACAGACTCCAGTGAATAAAGTCTGCACTGAAGTCACATTTACCTGTGTTAAAGAGCAGACTCACTTTGAGATAAGATTCCTGTTTTATATTTGAAGGTCATTAAAATTCACAACAAAACTTCATTTTTTTTAATAGGCATTTTTGTTGGACCTTACCCAGCTGTGCATTTTCATTTAATTTCAATTAGCACTGAAAGCTTTCTTTTTGTTTTGGTTCTCAGTTTTCTGCTTCTTTCCTTTTTTCTTCTAGCCATATTTTCTCATCCCTTGCCTCTTTTTCCCAGGGGAATTAAAAGGGCACAATGTGGAGAAAACTCTCCAAAAGCCAAATGAAAGTCTGCTAATAGAAGCTAAATGGAACAAAGCTTGCATTTAATTGCATTTAATTAATAAACCTTCAAAATTTAAAGGGAAAACTATATTAATTCTTCTCCTTTATAGTCTATGGAAAGTAATTAATTACCAGATCTGCTAAAGAGGAATTTTTGACCTGAAACTATGTAACATGCAACCACTGTGACTACTGACTTCATTAGTAACTGATTCCAATTTTCATGTGAAGCAGGAATTGGTAATTAGTGATTTGCAGTGAATTAGTGCAATTCCTGTTGTCTTGGTAGTTTATAATAATTGTGCCAAATAAAACAGAAAAGAAATTTGACAGTATAGATATTAAATCAGAATAAAGCTACCACCAGTACTGAAAACACCAGGGTACCTCTGATATTCCTCCTCAGACCTGTCTGTATGTCTACCATGATAGGTGAAAAAATTCTTCTGCTGTATTGAAAGCAGGTATATATTGGATCAAAAATCCATACTCCAGCCAGCAATCCAACCAGGGGCTTGCTGAGAATTCATTACCCACCACTAGACCAGAAATAACATCGATTCCAACTAATTAATTTATTTCCAGTTCAATCTGTACAAATTGCTTCCAATTACTTTAAGCTTTGCTCATCCACAGTCAACACCTTGTTTCAGTGATGTCCAATTTACTTTTGTGTATAACAAGAATAATCCTATAACCAATTTATTTTGCTGTGCCTCAAATGGCACATTTTTTGCTGTCCATATATTACAAGTCTACCACCAGAGGAAGTTGAATGTGTAGAAATCAGATGTCCAGGTTTCCAAAACAGAATGTTTTACTTAAGAGGCTTTTGCATAGATCTCTTTTGGAATTTATTTCCAGCAATGGAAGGATTGAACTGAGCTGACAAGTCAGAACCTACCATAGAATCAAAACAGAACAAAGAAGCCAACAAAACAAAATAACCACAAAACTCTGCTCTGCTGCCAACTAAAACTTTTCAGGTGTTCATACTAAAAACTGTTTAAAGTGTCAGATGGTGAGAGAAAACATTAATAATTATTCTTGCTGATTAGACAATATTTTCAAACTGAAATCTGTAGTGAGGTACCCAATAACCAGTCCTGTTTCCCAAGTGCCTGGCTCTCCAAACAGAGAGGGAATTGCACATAGGTTCCAGCAGGTCAGCAGTATAAATATCAAAGCACATTGCTTGGATGCCCAGAAAGTCATTTAAGAAATTAACACTGGGCATCAAGCATGACATTAACAGAAGTTATATGGAAAGCTCCTACTGCAGTACAGTTGGACATTTTATACTGTACCGCAATCATTTCTAAAAGGGACTATGTCCAATTGAAAATTGAATAACTTAACAGCTATCAAATTATAAAATATTATTAGATATGCAAAACAGCTTAATGATTCCATCAGCTTACCTTATGTAGTTGTTTTAGACCCTCTTCAGTTTTCATACACGACTGTTCAATATTATAGTCAATTCTATCTAGAACTGTTCCCTAAATAAAAAGGAGAAAACAAGTAGCAAATTGAAGCAAAATGAACTTCATAAAGCAATTCTTATTATAAACAGCAGAGTAATTAACAACACTCACAGTAAACAGCTCATGAATTATGTAAACAATGAACTTTTACAGAAGAACTTCTTGGGACTTCACTAAACAACTTCCTTGCTCAGTGCCCAATGGCAGCTCTGTCCACATCTCACATCACATCCCTAATTATCACCTTACTTCCAGACCAGGTGCTTTTGGCTGACACACTGAACATGAACTGAATCTCTGGGAGAAATAACCATCAGAACTTCGGCTTTCTATGGCCTTTTTATTTTATTATTATTTTTTTTTCAGTCTAACACACATAACCACTTGAATTCTTATTTATTTATTTCCATTAATTCAACTTCTGGAAGGTTTCAACCTTATCTTGAAGATAAGGATTACCTTATCCTGAAGACAAGAGGTAAGTTAGGAAAAGTGAGCAGCACATGAAAACAGGAAGAGTCTGGAAGCCTCAACACTACACAGAATCTCCTCTTTGTTGCTAACACTGTGATGTCCATGTACCTGTTCTACTATCATTGCTCCCAGGTCCCTAAATATTTCATTGAGATCAGAGATGGACTGTACAATCTGACGGATTTCTCGTTCCCGCTCTTCCACCATGAGTGTGTTCTGCTCCACCAACGCCAGCTGGTCATCTGTAAAACCCTGTGGAAATAAAAGATTTAGGTGCTGAACTGGCATTAACAGCATGAAATAATTATATTCACTAGAAACAATTATATGGATTACAAGGCCTTATAACACAACAATCCTTTTGGAATTGCCTTAGTAGACAAGAATCTAAGAAAAAAATGCATTTTAAAAAGATTTTCAGGGTCTCTAAAATAACTTGCATAGCTATTTATAGCTGAAGGAGAGAAAATGCATATCTTGTATCCTGCCCAAATACATAAACAACTGATTTTAAAATAACAGCTGTCCTAAACCAATGTTTTTGTTGTTGTAGAAAATCAATACACGCAAGTGTTCAGCAGTTACAGAATATCTATTGATTGATCAGCATGACAGAAACTCCCATAATGCCAATGTGTAAAGACAGTAGCAATTCTGCTATTTTTATTAACCAGAGACCTTCCTGTTTTTGTCTTCCAAGGCCAATCACAACTGAACATTGTCCTTTCCCCATCACTCTTCCTTGAGATAAGTGAAAAACCTTTTGTACACAGGATTAGCTGAAAAGGTGCCTTGACTGTTTCAGTAAGTTTTCAGCTAAATGTTAACTGAATGTTAACAGTTAAGAATATTCTGTGGCACTATGAGTGAGGACACAACAGAACAACTCCCACACTGATTAGAAATGCGGTATCCCCAAACTCCAGGAAGTCAAACAAAGTCTGATAGAGCTCCTCAACATTATTTGTGCAGAAACAAATCACTGCACCATTTTTTCAGCAATCTGACATATTCCAGGTCTTCAGTTACTCTTTAAAGTTCACTTTAAATAGTGCCACCTTCCATCCAAACTCAGAATCACAGTTTTCTACAATTGCTCTTGCATGTGGCCAGACAGGTGCTGTGACAAGGGACTTACTCTGTCATAAAGTGTATCATCCTCCCCATCATCCATCAGTGGGACTGAGGTGTCGAAGAAGTGTTTGGATCTTTCTTCTCTATTCTTCATGCCTGCAAAAGACAAGCCATGTTTGAGCACAATATTTATGCACACTAAGATCAGAGTAAGAGTAAAGTCTGAAGCACCAGATAGAAATGCACAAAAAGAGAAAATCTGGCTAATAAATGACATAAATAATAGTATGCAAATTTTAATTGTCACACAGGCTTCCTATTTAACAAAGCACAACAAATTCGACCAGACTTGCAAGATTAATTAAATCAGTGATTTTGAAGTCGTTCTGTTCTACATAGTTAAAAAAATTAGGTAAGTTAAGAGCATTAAAGTGTGATCACTTTAGGCTATTTTATAACAAATTCTCTTAGGAACATCCCTTGTCTGAACTGTGATCTTCAGTTCCACCTGTGCCATTTATACCACAGGAGGAAGAAATATCAATGTTAAATTTGAAGATCAAGTTTTTGTGGGTTTCTTCCAAGATTAAAATAATCTTACTTAGCCAAAAATAGAGTTGCACACAATTTTAGAGTTTTAAACAGAAGCTATTCCACTTCCAATCTGTTTATGGATGCAGAATTTTAATTTATCACAGACTACCTCTTTAAGTTTTGTCTATCACAGCCTGCCATCTACAGCAGGCATCATGGCTGAAGAGCAATGGCTGCTTCACCAGTGTCACAGAAGCAGTTTTTCAGACCACAATTAGAGAAGCAAAGATGCATTAAAAATATGGATGGGTGAAATACACTGATTTTGTTGACATGCTTAACCATGACATTTCTCCTTCAGCAATATGAAAGAGAAGTAGAATAAAGCAGTTTGAACATGAATGAACCAGAAACCCTCAAATTCTACCCTCTAGCTAGTCCTGTGTGCATCATTTAACCCTTCCATGCTTGAACTTTCCCAACCAAGAAAACAAGCACACCTCCATCAGTGGTGATGTATGGGCACCACCACAGGAGGTGCCCCTGTATTACTGTATCTCTTATGCTTACGTTTGAGATAGTCAGACTGTGCATGCCTAAAGTTGGTGGACAGGTCCTGAAGGGACTGTGCTAAGGAAGACACTACATTCCTGAGAACACGTGCTTCTTGTTCTGTACAACTACGGGACCTGCTCTGCAAGACCTGGACTGCTCTCTGACACCTGTGGAATAACTGAGAAAACAAGGCCATTAGTAAAAACACAGACAGCAGCTCACACTTCAAACATCACATTGCAAAAGTGCCAAACTGAACACTAATATTTTGATTTCTAGATTTTTAAAATTAATTTTTATTGCCTCGTGCAGTGTTTAAAAAGATACAGAAAAAGAACAAAGTTAACAAGGTAGCTGAGTAACACAACTAATTCTGACCAAAGGCATTTGCTTCATTTTAATTGCTTGGCCTTGGAATTGATATCTGTATTTCTCTGAGACATCTGTAAACTTGATCTGATTAATCCTATTCCAAGTAGAAAAACCAACAGGTAAGTAACAGAACAGGGAGGTTAATGACTCCTTGGGAAGTTCACCGAGACGGTGAGTGCAATTCTGAGCACAGAGCCCAGGACTTCTCACTCTAATACTGATTAGAAATGAAATGCTTTCCTCAAAGCAAACCATCCCTTGTCCTAATGCTTAAAGATATGCCAAACTGGAGAGTTAGAGCTGAAATGAGCCTGTACCTGTGTGATCTCCTGGGTTGTTATTTCTATTGCCCGTTCCTCTTCACTGCTGTCATCCAGCGTGGGTCTGTTTAGATGTTTATCATGAAGACTGGCTAATTCTTTCATCTTCTGTTTAACCCTGGCAATATCATACTGAATCTAAAACAGAAAGCCCAACAGGAACAAAGGGAAGTAACTCGTGTTTCAGAGGAAAGGGTTCTGACAAATGTTAGACAAAAATCATTGACAGATATCTGTAACATCAAAAGCAGACCAAAGATCATTATAAACCAGATAAAAAGCTGACTAAGAAGCAACTGAATACTCTTATAGACTTTGAGTTTGGTATCTTTTTAAACCTACTCTTGTTAATCTTAGGCAAGACTGCTGTTTTCAAATGTGCTTCATTAAGGTGGAATAGTATTTTAATCATTATGTAGTATCATAGTAAGAAGATTTAGCCAACTCCCAAAAATATTAATGAAAATTCAGGCCACAGCTTCAACTCTCTCATACATTGAATAGCCTGAACTTAACAGAAGAAGTTAAATGACATGCTTGCAAACAAGTAATTAAAAATAAATATGTAAGAGTGATTATTATAGTAGTAAAAAGGAGACTGAGCACCTTTCTGCAAAATAGGTTGTGTTTACGCACAAACTGATGAGGCAACATGTGTTCTGAGAGTACATTTAAAAACAGATTTTCTGAAAGTCAAGAATAGTTTCACGTTCCAAATACAGAGAAAGGTTTTTAACTGGATGCCTCCAGAATCATTCCCTTGTGTATGTCCAAATATTTCCATAACTTGCAAGGCATCCATAGTGCACAGGCAGGAAAGTTCTCCTGCTAGAAGACACTAACATTTCCTGTTTTCAAACAGTAAACCTGCTCATCTCCACCATTTTAGGGTCTACTCAACTGGATTCAATAGGTTCAAACCAAAATTCCACTGCAAGTACTAATTTTTTGGTACCTTCCCTTCTAAGTCTTAAAATGAGAAGAACTTTGCTTTGCTAAGAGCTTTAGGACCTTCCCGTGTCTCAAGCCTAAAAGCTCAGCTATAGCACATTTACCCTAATAGTCCCAGTGTACTTTTAATACTGGGCTCCCATTAATGATACACAGTCTTCCAGAACTCCTGGTCCTGGATAATCTCCATTTATTTCACTTGCAATATACCCTTCAAGATAATAAGTCACAGCTTGCCTCATATTTTCCTCGAAACAAGGTGGTCAACTTAGAAAACACTAATTTTAATCTTTCTTCACATACTAGTTTTGTCATAAAACTGACAGCATTGAGAAAGTAACTGACAACACCAATAAATCCCTCCATGAGAAGCCAAACTGTTGGATTTGCCACAGAACTCACCTCATCAGCCCCATCGACCCATTTGGGAGGTAAACGTTTCGTGACCCCAATTGCTGCTTCGGGATCTAAACTGATTCCCGACACCAGTGCCATGCGGTCATCAGCCAGCTGCAGGGCAGAAAAAACCACAGCAAATTAATTTAATTCCAGTCAGATCCAAATCCTTGAACATCAGGAAAAGTGTGTGTGTGCCTTCTCATAAAAAGTAACCTCGAAGATGTGTTCACACGTGACGCAGCTACGATCACACACCACATCTCCTGGTTTGTCCCTATGTGCCAGTGACCTATGTCCTCCCCCCTCCCACAGGATCTGAAAGATGAGAGTCAGTCTTAAAATAAATTCTTAGGAGATTTTTCAAGGAGAAAATATGGTATTGCAGTGAGAATTCAAGTAGCTCTCATGTTGGTACCTTTTTCCAGCACAGTTTATATCAGGCCAGGCATGTTTGAAAACTGCACTTGGGAGAATCTCAGAAAAAATTTTTATTGTAACTGCAAGAAATAAAATAGTACCCCATGCTTTTTCTCAATGTTATTTAGACAGACATTCAGCTAAGAGGCAGCTGAAGGACAAACACTCTTGCAAACTGACATGCAGCTAAAATGGTTAAATTACTTGTTTAGTGGACATGAAAATGTGCTAAACACAAATAGCCAAGGCAGTTCTAGAGATGATCATCAGTGATACCACTTGAAACATAACTAATCACTGCTTGTTCTCAGGGAAAGATTTAATACAAACACCTCCCTTCCTAGTTTCTCTCAAATTTTTAATTTTCCTTTATCAGGCCTGTAAAGCTTCATGGTTCTCCACTCCATCCCTCTTCCTTCCTGGGTAATGCTTTCTTGAAAGCTGTTTTTTATCCCTGACCTTATTCCTGATCAATAAAGTTTGTATAATTCATGCATAGCATGAAAAATAGTTACTGGCTTCATTTTGCAAAGTCATTCTATCCCACACATGTACAGTAAGTCAGACTAGTTTATACATTTATCTATTCACAGTGTAATACTCCATCACTAAATGCTTGACTTTATGCAGCCTCGTCCTTCTACTGTGCATGGAGACATTTCATCCTATACAAAAAAATTCAGTAAACCAGCAGAATAAGGAAAGGAACATTTTAGGTCAATGATGTAGGCTTGATGCACCATGGCAGAATAAAATGTGAAAAACAATACCTCATCCAGCTCCTGAAGTGATTTGTGGATCCCATCAGCCCCATCCAGTTAGAGACAGCAAAAGATAAAAGGGAAAAAAAGAGACATAGGACAGATATAGGGCATGGTCAGTTGAGAAAATACTGATTGATGTTTAAAGCATGATGGTTTACCAAGAACAAACAAACAGCCCTTTAAAGACACGACTAATCAATAAATATATCATGATACTGTATTTTAAGTCAGCATTTTGCTTGATGCACCAACTTTTTAAAGAAATATTTCAGTTCCTTGGTAAACAGCAAGAACATAAGAGATCAAGTCCAGAGCTTGGTTTGTTTTCCAAAGTAACTGCACAGTCAATATCTAGATACTAAACTGTCAGGTAGAGACTGCAATGGAATACACTGAAGTAGGACAGCAAAGGCCACTGACTGCAGCATTCAGCATCCACAGGGAGTTGGAGGGTTTGACTATGATTGGAGGAGGCACAGACAAGCTCTTGAAAGATATTTATCAACAAGCACCCCAATTACCACAGGATAACACAGACAGCAAAAGACAAAAAGCAAAAGCAAATGCAGCATATGCTCACTTCTGTACACACTGGAGTTGTGCTCTGCTTTCAGGGAACATTAACCCTGCAAGGATCTGAAAAAATATAGAAAGCAACCAATCTGCAGCTTCTCTGTTCATCAGTGTTTGCACTGTGTGTGTGAGCAAAAGGGTATTTCACTCACAGGTGAACAAAGCAGTTTAAAATGAGGACAAACACTTGTGGTTTAACAAAGCAGCATCAACTGATGGTCCTTATCCCAGCCCAAGCTCTTGAAACAGGACTGTACTGTTAAAATGCTGCTGTGATTATCTGAGTTTAAGGAGTGGCTGAGTGTCCTCACGAGGGTGCATCTGCCAGGGCAGAAGGTGATTTTGGACAGAGAGTTATCATTGCAAAGGATGTCTTGAGGAGAAGCCTGGGGAGTGAACTAAGGTGAGCTGAAGTTCTGTGAGAGAGAACTTGCAGCCCTGCCCTGCTGGCACCAGCAGCTCTGCTCTGGGGGCACCACCCAAGGGAAAACCTGCAGTTGACAGGGACAGGCACCTGAAAACCTGACAGACAAGTAACTCACACTAACAGTGTTACACTTCTTGCTAAAACAGTTCACTCGTGGTAACTACAGAACTCTGAATGTCCAATCTGGATCCAGATTGAGCCATCGACTCACTTCACCCACTGCACAGAGTCACTGTTCATCTCCATGTGAATGAGCAGCCCAGCAAACACCTTCAATTCATGTTGAAAAACACCGTCAATAAACGTTTTATGCATGTTTTAAGTGATACTGCACTCACTGCTGAGCAAAGTGCATTTCACTGCTCAGTTGCCTGTATGTGAGTTTAAACCATCACTACCTTTTCTGGGTGATATTTTAAAAAACCCCAAGCATCTAAAGAACTGATATTGATATTGGCAAGGAAACCTTAACAAGGACTAAATGCAGAGCCAAGTTACACACGTGTAATACAAATTATCATTGACATTTCCTGTTCTACAAAAGCAATTTCATACACAGTTGGTTAGACACAGGTGTAATAAAGTTAACAAGGAACAAATACCATAAACAGCAACATGAAGCACTGCTTTTCCTAATAAAAATGCATTAATATAAAGCAATTTAGAATGATGAGACTGCCAGCAGATAGTTACTGGTGCCTATGACAAATAAATGATAAACTTAACAGAAACTGTGAAAACCTGAGCAGAGCTGAGCTGCCAGGCAGCCCATCATGGTTCAAAACTTAGAAAAAGCTGCAGAAACTGCCTCTGAATGCATAACTTTTATGAGGGAAATCTACTGACTTCCTCTCTCAAAGATGTCTCTGAGTACTATTTGTATTTAGGGAAAATTAAAATAAAAGGGCAATGAACACCAGAGCAAGTTATGGAGAAATTTAAGCAATGGGAATAAACTATACCAAGTGTATTTAACGGTGCCCACACTGAGGTGAATAGAAGAGTTCTGCTCTGTGAAATGATTTTGGGTTTTCTTTGAGGTAAAGAGGTATCAAAAACCAAAGAGGACCAAAACCCTCATGTCAACGCTAACACGAAGCTCTTAGAACAATAATTTGTTATTCACGAAGGGAACAGAGATCAGCACACAGAGAGATCTCTTCTATTCGCTTTCCGTGAGGGAGCAGGGAAAGGGATCAACAGGGCGGGGAGGGAGGGAGGCGGGAGGGCGGTGGGGGTTGAGGAGAAGGCTCGGAGGAGGGGAGAGGGTCGGGGCACAGCTCGGCTGCCCGGCGAGGTACAGAAGGATGAAGGGAGGAGACTCACCGCAGCAGCCATGCTACGTGACCCCCGAGGGCTGGAGGAGCCGAAACTACTCACTTGCTCGGCCAGCAGCTGCCGGCTCTGCACCGCGTTGTTCCGCAACAACAAGAACGCGTCCGTGAGACGCCGGGTGGCCATGGCCCCCCTGCCCGCCGGGCCCGCGGCCCGAGCACAGCCCGGCACGCGCGGCGGCCGCCCCTCAGAGGGCCGGGGCGGAGACCCCTAGGAGGGCCGGTAGCGGGAGCCCTCAGCGGGCCGTGCCCGGGCCGGCCCTGGCCCTGCCGGGTCCCGGTTCCCCCCTCTCCCTGTCCCCGTCCCGGCCCCCGCCGGGCGCCGCCATCGCCCCGGCCCGCGCCGACACTTCCGCGTTGTGCAGCGCCCAACGCCTTCCGGCCCGCGCGCCCCGCGCCGCTCCGCCCCTCCTGCCGCCTCGCCACCAGCGTTCCGGCCCTAATGGGTTCGGGGCACGAACACTCCACATCCGTTCCGAAATCCAGCTCTAAGTCCATCCCCACATCCAGCCCCAAATCCAGCCACGCATCTGTCCCAACATCCACCTCCGAGCCCATCCCCACGTCTATCCTCCCACCCGTCCCTAAATGCAGCTCCCCACCCAGCTAAAAGTCTGTGCCCACGTGCAGCCCCACGCCCACCCCACATCCCTCCACACATCCAGGTCCACAGCCCGCCCCAAAAGTGGCCCCACCTCCAGCCCTACCTCCAGACCCACATGCACCCCAAATGCAGCCCCACATATGGCACCACACCCATTCCTCAATCTGTGCCCACAACCAACCATCCTACGTCCATCCCAACTGCCAACCCCACATCCATCCGTCCATCCAACCCCATATCCACTTCCACATCCAAATCCACATCAGCGCCACCTCATCCATCCATGTGTCCATCCCTGTGTCCGTCCCTGGCTCCATCTCTGGGTCGATGTCCATGCCCATGTTCCCTGAAAATGGACAAGCTATTTAAAATGACAGTATGGGGTTTGACTTTACAAAAGAGGCTTTTCAATAAGGTGACTGAAATGATTTTCCCCTGCTGCTCTGTCAGGCTGGACAGACTGCTCCCAGTGCGGGGCAAACATGACACAAGGTGGTTTTGGGGTCCCTCTGGTGCATCCTATGCCAGGTGCCTGCACTCCAAGGGGCATCCAGCATAATCCGCAAGGAAACACCAGCAGCCACTGCCCAGCACGGCCAGGGAAACTGCTCCCCACAGGTCATCAGGAGATTAAACCCTCAAAAAAACCCCAGACCAACTAGTATTTACACATATGGCAGGAACAGTGACTGTAATCACAACCACATTTGCTGGAAATGTTATCTCGTTTTATCCAACCGCCCAGGCAAACTTGTATGGTGAAAAATAGGAAAAAAAATATTCCTCTGCTATTATAAGATATTTGGGGGGTTTTCTTGAACAGCCCTTCTACCTCAGCGGGAGAGACCTGAAACTTGGAATTTAGCAAGGAAATAAGCTCCAGTCATACAAGGCCTAACGCACGCATTTCATTTTTCGTGGTCTGGTGAAATCTGTTTTCATTTTGGCTGCCTGACAAAGGCTTTAAAAATCTATGTATGGGCTTCATTTCTTCATGCTAATTTTTAATCTACTGTAACAATTTTTTATACCATGCGAACAGTTTCAGCTAATGACCTTCCTGCCTTCTCTTGGCACTGCTGCCATGGCTGTAGGTCAAGAGAAATTTCTCCTGCAGTCAACAGTCTTCCTGTGATCTTTTATATTTGGGTGCATGTGTAGGGAAAACCAGTTGGAATATCCCACACAGTGGTATGGAGAACCCAACAGGAAGCCTAATGTGCTGGAAGTTAGTACACACTAGCAATTAACATTTTGTTTCCTGATTTTTGACAGCTTAAAAAGGTTTGAATGTTGGGCAGGCTTGGAATATAAGCAGGGGCTATAAAAAGGATTTGGGACTTGTACACAGAGGGATAAAACTCCATAAGGAAGGGGTCCAGACCTAACCCGGTGAAAAACCACTTCAAAGTGGATATTAGAAATAAGCAAAGGGAGTAGAAGGAATGGAAAAAAAGGATTAAGCAAAGAAAACTATGTCTTAGAAGTTAGGAAATGTAGGCATAAAGGGAAACATGCCAGAAGTGAAGGTGAGGTGGACCTTGCAAAGGAAATTAAAACAAATAGCAAAATGTTTTTCAGGCATTCATACCAGGAGAGGAAGGAGAGAAGAGGTAGAGGTGATGAAAGGGGGAGAGGCAGGACACAAATGAATGCATAATATGTAGTGGAAATGTACACAGAGGAAATGAATGCATGGAGACAGAAATGACCTCATCCAAGTGGAACAAATCATAAAGATCATAAAGCGACAATAATTTGGGCTAAATGATCGTTATAGATCCCTTTCAACTGAAATATTCTAATTTCTGACTCAGACATCTAACAGGACTTTGCATCTGGCTGTGTAACAGCATCGCTGCAGGAGCAACGCGACACAAGTTGAGAGCAGGAAAAATTGTTCCAGCTTTTAAAATGAGGAAAAATAATTGAAGTCTGATCCAAATAAAACACAAGACTTTTGGATAAGTTTAGCAGGAAAGAATGGTAGCAGACATGATGGCAGATAGAAATGGGCTAACGTACAATACATGCATTTACTGAAGGTGGACAGTGCTTGACTAACCTGAGGACTTTGTAAGATAGTTAGTTTTCATAACAGATAAGAGCTAGTAGTTCTATTCTGTCTGGTAATGAATAAATGTAGGCTGGATATTAGAAGAATTTTTGTTACCATCAGAGGAATTAGGTCCTGGTATGTCTTTCCTACACGCATGGCAACCACATTATAAAGCAGCACTTGATCTGTTCATAAAAAACCCCAGATCATATTTTCCATTCCTAAGACAGCACATATCCCTAAACATATCTTTCTAAGCATATACTGTTAATATTTAGGGCTGTTGCATGTTGGTGCCTAAGCCCCACTGCCATAGGTTTGGAGCCTGTGTCTTCCCTGTTATCTGCTTTTTAAATGTCTGTTCTTTTCTACTGCTCCTGGTGAGCAATGAGACAGCAATGCTGCCTGCACTGGCACATTCCAGCACCCACCACCTCCCACAAGCAGAGCCTGGTCCAAAATGGTGGGAACTTTCCAGTTACTACTGTGGCATTTGGATCAAGGCTTCTGGTGGAAAAAACTACTCCATATTCAGAAGAACATTCTATTTTGAGGTGGATAGATAAGCTTTTTTTTTTTCTAAATGGCAAGATAATCAGAGCCATATTTCAAACTCCAGCTTTTAAACTGTACTTGCAAACTCCTTCATCGTGGTCCAGTCCCTGTATCACCACTGGTACCCAGGCCAAGTCAAGGGCAAACAGACCTTATGCTTCAGTGATCAGATGAAGGTCAATCCCCACGACATTTTATCTTGTGTAATTGAGTAGATACACGGAGGAGGTGAAATATTGCACTCTTTTGAAGCTTGAACAATCAGCTTGAGCCAAAGGTAGGATTAATGGACGATGAAGTGCATTTTGCCCTGGAAAATCCCACCATCCTTTTGCAGCTGGAACACTTGGCTGCCAGAAAAGTTCTTCCGCAGGAAAGTTTCTAAGGAAAAAAAATCAGCGAAGTGGCAGGGTTAGCTCCGTCATTGCAAGAGTTGCCTTTTTTTTTGCATGGGAACTGAGGGGCTTTTGGGAAAATAGACCATGTTCTTGCCTTTATCTTGCTGCAGAAGGATTTCAGGTTTCAGGGCTGTCAAACTCACAGTTTCAAGAGTGTGTTAATCACTGAACCAGGGTTTGTTTGGCCAGGGAACTGGAATTTCTCGAGATTTGCAGTGGATGTGATTCTGACAACCTCTCTGTAGATGGTGCTGCAAGGCAGGGAGATGGGAGCAAGCATAGCCTTTTAAAATTCAGACCGTTGGTTTCTTAGCCAGCTCTTGGTATTCCAGCTTCCTTAAAAGAAAATGAGACATAGTTGCCCATAGTGTCTTTATTTTGATGAGCTATAATCCAAATGCACCTTTTGGAAATATAAACAGAGGAGAACTGTTATTTTCTCTGGGTTCAAAGAGTTGGCATTCTGTACTCTGCCTGGAAAACTGCTGTTGAACAAACTGTCTTTTCATATTGATCTGACTGTACCAGCATTTTAACAGCAGCCTGTAGAATCTAGTGATTTTGAGAAAAGCATCTGAAAAAGAATATTAATTTGGTCATGCAGAGACACTAAGTAATGGATGTTTAAATTACAAAGAGAAAGAAATTCACATCTCTGAGCAGGCTCTGTCCTCTTTTGCTCAACGCTCAAATGTTGCCTTGAGTTCAATTGCTCTTCTGCACCCTGGAAAATGGTATAATGGATCCTGCAAGTGTGTCTGTACTCCTCCCCTGCACTGAAATGCAATCAATCCAGGTGGAATCAAGTCTTACCTCAAGCTAGGTAGGCAGTGAAGACTGATGTGTCTGCTTGGAGGGCTGGGAGGAATTTTTTAATCAAAATTCAGCTGCATGAATTTGGTGTTCACAGGCAGACATACTTCACATACATAATTAGACAGGCAACCTTGTTCAAAGGCAGATGTGAGAGTCACTGTCTATGAGCTTGTACCCCAGTCTCATGACAGGCTAATAATGCCTGTGGTACTTAAACAATGGAACAACTTTGTCATCTAATATTGTGCAAAATTCCTTTCCTCAGCTGGGCACTATATTAAATCTTCTGTGTCACCATGGTTCTAGGTCACCTCTACAACAAAGATAAAAGATTGCTCATTGTAGACATTTATATCTCTGCTTATCCTAATTCTCTCTCCAGTAGTCACTGGGGGGATATTCTGATTTTAAATTGAGCTATCAAATAAAAAAAATTATTAGTGGTCTCTTTCTTCTAAGGTAGGTATATACATATATACAAAGATTTTAGATCCAGATGGGATACCCAGCTGTCATGGATGTGTGTTTTAGCTGAGCAAAAATTGTGTGGCTGGACATGCAGCAGTAATTAGGTACTCATGCACAGAGATAGCAGTGTGAATTCAAGATGTTTCTGTCCCCTGGCTGTTTGCTTTTGACAGAGTGATGATGTTACCCTGCAATTTATCTAGCACAGGACACTCTGTGAGTGCTTCTCATGTGCTTTAGTGCAAGCTGATCAGTTTAGTTACTAACAGAGCAGCTTTCTTGGAGAGGTCAAACCACCAGCTCAAAGCCACTCTGCAAACCCACATTCAAGGGTCCAACAGCACCATCTCTGGAGTAAGAGAGGAGAGAAATGTGTTGTTTGCATACTGTGGCAGAGTCCCACAGTACTTCAAGTACACCCAAACATCAAAAAAAGGAATCAAAATAAGTAGACAAGGGAAGTATTACTATTGCTCTTTTAGAGATGAGGAACCAAGCCACAAAGAGATTGAATGAGCAGTTCCCCCACAGAAACACGTAATGCAAGAGCTGGCAATAAAACACAGGATTCATCATTCCTGCCATTTTACAGACGGAAAAATCAAGTCACAGAACAACAGTGGTTTGCTCAAGGTCGCACAGGGTATTTATAGCAAACCCAGACCTGAATCTGGAGCTGCTGAGTCCTGGTCAGCATTTATCATGGATAAGGAGATTAATGTCAATAATTTCCTCCAAAGCAGCAGAATTTCAGTAAGAGAAGGAAGACTGTTCCAGAAAAATAATGCCTCTTCTTGTGCTAGAAAAAAGAAGCTTACACTCCAGTATCCCCAGCAACTCATATCTGTGTTCTTGTTATCCTAATTAGTGGCAATGTTCCACTTCCAGAAGGTTTTATCTCTTTAAATTAGGTGGTGGTTTTTTTCAACTAATAAAATTAGAGAAGGCAATTCAAAAAGATGTATTACTGTAGATCATGGTCTGACATTCATTCCAGCAATAACAACTGTTATCAAAGAAAGATCTGTTTCATAAACGTAGGAAACAAGTCAGGCTAATAAAGACATGAATAGGCTTTTGCACATTACAGTGTAAAAATAATCAATGAAACAGTGAAAAAAAATCTAGTCAGAAAGTCTGCCTAATGACTATTATCTTGCACAGAAGCAGTCTGACTCTGCTTTATAATGATTGCATTTAGCCATAAATCATTCTGAAACAAGAGGGAAGGAAGGAATGACCCTGCCAATTCCAATGCCAGTTGGGAGCAGCAGAGGGCACGTAAGAGCGGGGTCCTAGTTAACAAATCTTCAGGTTTTTTGGGCCTAGATCTTCCTGTAGAATCACGAATTGCAAATACTGATTTTCCTAATGAACTGGTGCCCAGTGATTAGCAACTGGGCATCTTCTGGTGAAGAAATCTTTGATTTCTGAGCCAGTTTTCTGTTGCTTAGGACTGCTGCCTGCAGCTGACATGTTATGCCAAGATACTGCTGGATGTGATGTTAGTTGCTGTTCTTAGAGGTGCTTAGAAATAGGAAATGCTAGTACCTGAGATAAGTACAAAGATGATGTAAGAGCACAAGGAAGGAAACTGGACTAAGCAAAAAAAAAGTTTATTAGACCAAGTGGAGCAAGGCAGGGAGGTGGGGTCAGAGCTGCAGCTGAGAATGGCCTTGGGGAGATGATGAAATCCCCTTTCTGCCCTAAATAGCATCACAGTAGGAAAAAAAAAAGCAAACCATAAATCTAAAATCAAAACAAAAGGATTGCAAGGAACATCAGAACAGCAGCTCCAAGAAATGAACTGCTCCTGCATCTTTCTCTTTTCTACCTGTTGCTCAGATGAAAGAATTTCAATGTCTCCAGAAACATTTTACTGCCATTTGTGAACTTCCACTCCCTGCAGCAAGGCCTCGCAGGAACACCTCCTGTTGTCCCCCGTTTGAAGAGACTGAGGTGAGAGAGTGTGATGCTGATTTGACAATGTCCTGGTTTCAACTGGAATGAGACTCATTTTCCACCTACTCGCTGGTACAGTGCTGTGTTTTGGATTTGGGATGAGAATAATGTTGATAATGATGGTTTAGCTGTTGCTGAGCAGTGGCCAAGGACTTTTCAACCTCTCGTGCTGCCCTGCCAGTGAGGAGGGTGGGGGACACAAGAAACTGGGAGGGGACACAAGAAGCTGAGAGGGGACACAGCCAGGACAGCTGACCCCACAGACCAAAGGGATATTCCAGACCACATGGCATCATGCTGAACAAAAAGCAATGGTAGGAGTCAGCCAGGCAGTGGTAGGTGCTGTTCGGGGACTGGCTGGGCATCGGTCAGTGAGTGGTGAGCAATTGCATTGTGCATCACTCCTTTTGTGTATCCTTTTTTCATTATTACTGCTATTTACCTTTCATTTTCTGTCCTATTAAACTGCTTTTATCTCAACCCACAAGTTTTACCTTTTTTACAATTCTCTTCCCCATCCCACTTGGGGGGGATTGAGTGAAGGGTGATGTTTAGCTGACTCCTGGGTTGAACCACAGCAATCAGCTTTTCTCCAAGCTATCCTTACTTCATCCCTCTGGAGACATGAATTCACCTTGGATGACTTACGTAGCACAGACTCTACTAGTTTACCTCCCACTGATGCCCCCATGGTTGGCTTTGGGACAGGACCCCTCAGTTGTTGTCTGTGGGCTCTGGCTGGTCTGCAGTGATAGTGAATATCCCCTTCAGTCATCTCCCCACTCACCCCCCACTGCTGGGAGAGGATCAGCCAGTGCTCTGTGAATGATGGCAGCAGTGGGCAGAGTGGGCAGAGGGTTATTTTGATCTGCCACCTCCATGCTGCCATGTATAGGCTGATCTGGGAGGCTCTGTTGTCTCCAGGGTGTACGGCCCCATCTCTGTGTCCTGCTTGTTGCATCCCTGCTGGGAAAGTAGTCCAGTGCCTGTTGGCTGAGCTTTGCAGGAGTGGTCACATCTTCCCATGCATGGAGTGCATCCACCATTGACCACAGGAGGCTGGGGTTCTTGAAACCCTGAGCTGAGTTGCAGGGGAAAAAAAAAGAGAGGCATGTCTGAATTGGTGTACTCAGGGGAGGGCTGGATCCAGCCTGTGCCAGTTACTCTGACACAGCCACCCCATTTTCCTTGCATGGGAATGTTCACCCTGGCTTCTCTCCACTGTGTCCCTCTAAAATCCGTAGAAGTGCCTGCCAGAATCACTCAGCCAGCAGGAAACACTGGGCACAAGGACCATGGAATTGTGTTATTCTTGGTCTTTCAGTGTCTCAGCTGACAGCAGTGGCTTTTCCCACCATTGAGAAGGAGAGCACGTGAGAGATCAGGAGGTGGTTCCATAGCAGGGGCCAAGGTAAAGGTCCAAGTGCTGACCTGCTTTCCCTGCAGCATAATTGTAGAAGATGATGGGCTGGGAGAAGTTAACGGGAAATTTGGCTCCACATGTTTTCTTGAGGTATTCTGTCTAAGTAGGCTCAGCAGCTTTACCTATCCCCATCTCAGTTTCCTGACCAAAGATGAGGTGTGAGGAACTGAACCACATTCCCTGGGAAGAGCTGATAGAGCCTCCCCCGCTTCTCCCCCTCCTCTGGTGCTTCAAACCAAAACAGCTGGAAACTTCTTGTGGCTGGAGATGTGCTGAGTGGCCTGGCTGGAGTTCAGGGAGAGGTAAAGGAATCCCACCCACCAGTAGCAAGGGCTCTGTGCCACCACCAGCCCTTGCGTGCCCTAAATCCTGGCTTCCTGGTGATTGCTATCTCCATAAATACCAGCCATCGAGCAAGAGAAGGGACTCGCATCACTGGACTGTGTTTTACCGCGTGAAATATGAGGTGTGACACAACACACTGGCATTAGGTGAAGGACTTGTCTGCTGATGTGGTGACACGCTTGAGGCAAAACTGGAAAATTCGATCCCTTCCTGCCCCGGTCCCGCGGGCGCTGTGGTGAGGAACGCGGGGCTCGCTCTGCTTGGGGATGTCGAGGGAAAAGGAAACGCTCGGGCCAGCACCATCTGCAGTTCACGAACTCAGACGTGTCAGGTTGGCAAGTGCCCGCGAGGGCGATGGCTTTGCTGAGCCTGGGTCCTGCCACAGCTGGATTATCCAGGCTGAGCACAGCCCAGCCAGGTTTGTCCCCAGTGAAGCTCAAGGGAGGTGAAGAATGCTGAGCTGGTTTTGGCAGTGTTGTATCAGAGATGACTTTGGCCAGTAGTTGGTCTGGCTCCAGATCCAGCTCAAAATGTCTCCCTGCTGCACTAGTTACCCCATTCTCCACCCTGCAGGACCAGGGTTCATTCCTATTGAATCTAAGAACAACAGAGCATTTGTCTTTGATTCTCCTGAATGTGCAGTCCGAGTGTGACAGAGACCCGTGAACACCCTTCTGTGCTCTCTGTATTTGCTTCTTCACCTTTCTCTTCCTCATTTCTGTCTCTGCATAACTTTTCTCCTTTTCTAAGCATGATGGCAGCTGTGTTACAGAGATCAAACGCCTTCACAAGGAGAATTTGCCCTCTTCTGCAGTGTGGTTGTTAGTTTTTTTGTTTTCATGGTCCAGGGACAGAATGATGCTGTCCATGGGTGACCATGAAACTATCACTGTGGTCAGTGCTAATAGTTGTAGACCCAGGATTGCATATCTAATCCTCACATAGTGTGACAGCAGAGCAAGCACAGGGGGGTGACAGCAGGGACAAACTGCTGGGGGCTGAGAAGAGGAATCTCCCTCCTATTATGGACTGCACCTCAGTGAAATGCCTCCTGTAGCTCTGAGCAGTCCTGCAGATACCCACCTCCCTCTAAGTACCACTCCTGAGAGTGTCAAAGGCAATTATCTTGGGGTTCCCATGAGGATTTTGTAAAACCAATTTTGTAAAACAACCCAACAAAGCCATACAATGAATACTAATTTCTGTCAGTTCTAGCACAGCACTTGCACAGGGAAATGAGAATCTCCAACATGTCTATGATGCTCCTTAGGGCGGAGCACACACACATCCACAAGGATTTCTGGTTGTTTATGTAATACAAGTGTCTTGAAACAGATCTGTTTGCTCTGAAGACCAAAGGATTAAGGAATAACATGCAATTAAACCCTGGACAGGAGGTAGCAAGTAAGAACAGCTCCAGCTCTGCTCCCTTCCCGGGATTTGTTTCATGTGCACATTAAAGGAGTGCTTGTTTAAAGTAATACCTCTCTTTCTATTCTTTGGGACAGATTTCTCAACAGGGCTTTAGAAAGGCAACGACACACGTGCCAGCTGGACAGGCATGAGGCTGGGAGGGATCAGTGGTGGCAAGTGAAGGTCTTGGGGTCGTTGCTTACAGCCAGCCCTGTTCAGTGGAAAAGGTTCATCTCATGGAGGGGTGTTTGCCTGGGCCTCTGGAGATGCAAATCCAACACCCTGTATGACCATCAGCGCTGACACACATTTCCTGTGTGACCTCCAGCGAGCTGCTTTGGGCTCCAGCAGACACACTGTGCCAAACCTTCCCAGGGAGGCGAAGGAACAGCCCTTTGTTTTCATAAGGGAAGGAGAGAGAGGCACCAATGTCTGCCAGATCCTGGGCCTGCTGTATTACCTTACACTGGTGATCTAATTTATGGCCCTGTATGTGAACTGCAGGGGCAGAGCTGTGATTTCTGCCACAGCCGCTGGGCTGTGACAGCAGCTTCCAGTGATCAGCTCAGTGATCAGACTGCCCCAGCTGAGCCCAACAGAGCCTTTCCCACTCAGCAAAGCTCTTTACCCAAGCCCCCAGCAAGAAATGCTGTGTTCCCACACTGGTTTTGAGCTCTTTTGAAAGTGATTCCATCACCCTGGGTTTGGGAGTTCAGGCTCCAGCTATTGTGAGACAGAAGGAAGAAGCAGGGATAATCTTATGGGGGAAAACAAACTCTGTGCTGCTGTTGACTGCAGAGGGGAGCAAACCCCAGGAAGTCTGAAGCCTGGTTTTTGCAGCTCAGGTCATTGCCCAAATTGGACTTTGTTTCTGTTTTCCAGGTGGGAAAACCCTGGTGCAGGATGACATGAGCAGTGGAGAGGCAAGTCTGTGACTGAGAGTGACACAAATAGCACTTGAATTTGAGCCTTCACCAGCAGATCAAGACCTCCATACCAGTAGAAAAATATGCTGGAGTATTCACTGCACATACTGCTCTCCCTCAAAGGACCAGAAGTGTGCACATCATTAAAAGGAAGTATTTTATGCTGATCATTCCCACATGCCTGCTCTGTATCTATCTGGGTTCTTAAGCAGCACCCATTCTGCACATAATGTCATGCATTTACGTCTCACAAAGAAGATCAGACCTCCTCAGGCTAAGGAATTGTGTTCTGGGTCCTGATAAAACCATTTTATGGAGATGAATAACTTGTGTGGTTTCATGCTTCCTTTCCCTGAAATGCCGTTAGATGAACACCAAGTGCTTTTGTATTTATTTGAGGGAATTTCCTTTTAGACTCTGCAGGCAGAGAAAAAAATGGGCATGGGAAGAGAGCTTGGGACTGAATTATGCTGCTGACTGGCAGTGCCTCAGCGAGAGCCGAGGAGCTCGGCTGGCTGCCTCATTCATATCCATCAGAGGTGCCACGAGCTGCAGACTGGGATAAGTTACCTTGTCTGAAGGACTGAAATACCACATCAAAGCACCACGTGGATCAAAGGTGAAAGCAACAGGCATTCCTGTCTGGCTCATCTTTCAGACCTTTCTCTCTCTTTAGTTTCCACTTTGAATCTGATAATGCAGCCTGAACGCAGCCTTTCATATGCCTTCATTCCTCAAGGCACAGGTGGTATGGAGCATGTATTTCCTTGTCAGCAGGCTTCATGGGGCATAAGATTTCCAGGGCTTAGCTCCCAGGCATCAGTGACAAAAAAGATCTATGATTTTGAGCAAGGCAGAGCAGGACTGGTGGAGTTGGTGCAGCAGAGCAGAGCTCTCCTGCCCCAGGTACAGAATGGGGTGCAAATCTACAAAGTGAAGCACCAGTTTTCATCTGTAACACACAGTGCTCAGGGCCCTCCCAGAGAATCAAACCAGCCAAGACTTTATATGAAGAGACACTAAAGCATCTGTGAGCCTTGGAGAGGACACACTCAAACACACAGGGTAAAACTGAAAAGGCCACTTCCAATGACACACAGGTCCACTGGGACTTGGAAGCACACTGAAAATTTTTATGCTAAACAAAGCAAATGTCAAAGTAAATTACTTCAGAGACTCAGAAAGTAGACTTTCACCCCACTGGTGTGTGATTTCTGTCCCACAGAAGACAGTGGGAGGCAAATGAAGCTGTGTTGCTCAGTGTCTATGAAAATCTGGATGTTAATCTTCCATATTGTAGGTTCATCCTGCGGTATTTCTTGTCAGAGAGGATCAGAGTCACCACAGCACAAAGGAAAGGCCTCATGACCCGAAAAAAATCTTGATTCTGACATTTTCCATCCTTCAGACCTTTTCATTCATGTCACCAAACTATTGAGTCCCTAGTGGCTCTCTGAGTGGAAATGTCTCCCTGATAGATGTTCTCAGCTGTGCATTCTTGCTGCAGTTTGGTGTCAGAATCAATATATGTGCTTCAGATTTGTGGAGTTGTTGTCTTCTGGATTCAGAGCTCAGTGATAGTTTGTAGGGCCTTAGCAAGTATCTTTTGAATTCTTCTATATCTGTGGGTTCACGTAATATGAAATATCACCTTACGATTAAGATGAACTGGATTCTGGTATGTCAGTGTTGGTCTCCAAGGTTTATAAAGCCTTTCAGACTGGCAGGGAGATGAACAAGGCATTGTATGGCTCTTTCCCCTGCTCCAATCTGTGAAAGAAAAACATTGTGACTCACCAGGCAGAGAAGTTGTGTTTTCTTCAGCAGGAAGCTTTGCAGATTCTCTGCTCCCAGATCTCGTTACACTCTTCCATCCCACCATCCTGGAAAACCTCCCACAGAAAGACAGGCAGATATTTTAATCAAGAAATGCCCCTTATTTCCATTAGCAACAGCTGTTTTCCTTTTAATTCAATTCTGCATTCTGCAGTCTGTTTATGAAAGCCGCCATTAATTACATTTTTTCATCAGTCAGTGTTCAGAGATGGCTAATGGCCCAGCACACCTAATTAGTCCTTCATGTATGATAATGTTTCATCAAGTCTATAGTTAGTGTGTAGGGCAGATATCCTCTGTGCAGTGGAGCTGAGTGGGGCTGCACAGACTCTCCTGGTGTGTGACAGATCCTGTTACAGCCGCGTTCCCCGGCTGCTGCCAGCGTGGGGAGCTGGGGGCTGCAGTTACTGGGCTGTGATAACAGCGACGACCAGAAGTGGCTTCCAATGTCACTCTGAGCAACAGGGTGAAGAATTCAAGCTGCCTGTGCAAGCTCTTTGAAGACAGGGAGTGCAGAGACTGGAATTATGGCTACTTTTGTTTTTGTTTTAAATTATGCTCTTGATAAGTGTTAGTGATGGCTAAATTCACTGTGCTACAGTGCTTTCCTTTAGCACCTTCTGTGCATCCTTGCCTAGGTATTCCCAGCTGATCCGTCTGTCTCAAAGGTGTCTGTCTGTGATGCAAAGAGTGTTGCCTACTTTAATGTCAGTGTGGAGACACTGGCATGACTTAACCTCACTTACCTAGTGATGCCTCTGGCTTTAGGCAGGTCTTTGGCTAGGTGTAGCCCAAAGCTTGACACAACTGTCCAGAAACTAGGGGCATGGAAAACAACTCATCTTTGTTCAAAAAGATGCAGGGGTAGGTTGAATGAATTCCTCACATACCTTAAAGCCAGAGCTGGAGTTTGAATATCAGACTCACTTGGAACTTTGCCTTCGTTTTGAAGGTGTTTGCAGCTGCAAAGAATAGTAATAGTTATTGGCAGGTAGCCTCAGGTAAGAAACATTTCAAATCCTCCAGTACAGAGATTGCTTTGAAAAATATCCCCATCTGTCACAATCATGTATTGAAATGCCATTGGTGTGTGTGCAGAGAGCTGTCTCTGTTCCCTTGCCCAGGCTGTCACCTGCAGAGTTCAGGCCATTGTGGAAAACTGCAGGCACTGAGCAGGGGCATGTTTTGTTTATCTTGGTAGAAAAGTGGCAAACGACCAGCAGAGGATTTGCAGTCGTGTATCACACAAAGCAGTCAGTCACCTCCAGCCTGAGGCAGCCTGGGCCCACGGCCATTCTTCACTCACTTCATCTGCCTTTGCTGTGAGCCCCACGGGAGGCTGCAGGGAAGTCAAACTGATGTAGCGGCATTTGTTGTATGTAATAATAACAATGTACTGCAGTGAAAACACCTCACTGTGTGTGAGTAATGGGAGATGCTCTAATATTCTACCTGATGCTGGAGGTACTTCTCTGTCTGTAGAATTGTGTCAGGTTTATGAAGAGGTTCTCTGGTGAGTATTCAATTGGCCAATTTCCGACTGCGTGACCTCACTAAATTAAAGCCTTTTGACTGCTTGAGGAATGAATCTGCCATGCTGCTAAACAGGCAGAAGCTTTTTCACAAGACATCTGCTTCCAAAGCAAATGAAATCTGTTTTGATTTTCATGGCCTGTCAAGGGATGAGAGCAGCACTGCAAGGAATCATACAGGATGGCTCAGAAATAGTTTAAAAGAGGGTACAAGAGCATCCAAGGTGCTGACATTTGAGAAAAGAAGGAGAAAATGCAAGTGACCTGTTAAAGAATATGTTCTGTTCCCAAAGCCTCCAGCTCTCAAGATGCAAGGAGATATAAATGCCGACAAAACAGATTTAGACACAATAACTCTGCATTTAGTGTTACTCTAACCTAACACATTATTTGGGCAGGGCATGGAAGGCGAGTGTCCTACTGTTATTCATTTTTTGGTCACCTCTATGTGGCTGTTTGATCACCTCAACTTTGAGCTCTCATCTACAGTGTCTCAGCTGGAGAGTGCTGGATTTATGGAGCTCTTGCAGTGATGATATAAGAAATGTTCTAGCAGGGTGTTATGGTCCTGCTGTCAAGTCCTTCACTGGAAACCCAGAGTAATTCCAGTGCAGCTGATGGGTTACTGTCGTGTAAGTAAAGGCAGTGTTCATCTCTTGGATGTCACCTTTTGGCCTCTTCTGTTGGCAAATGAACCTGATGTAATATTGCAAAAACACATCCTTTGAGTGAAAGTGATAAGAAAGATAAATGTTTAACTTCAGCCAGGGAATTTAAAACTCAGAGTCCTTTGAAGATTGCTGAGTTCTGCGCTGTGTTAGTCGTCCATATCTATCTAAGAAAACACTCATTTCATCACAACCTATGACATAAATTCAGACTTGTGAGCAAATGGCTTGGTTGAGTTAAATCACCTCTCTATCTGCTAATGGCATTTTTGCTTTTGCTGGATGATGAAGGTTATCTTGCTGTTTGGAAATTATAACCTACAACTGTTAGACGGCATTATCTTCAGACTTGGGTGAGATAATTTGTATGAAAAATCCAGGGAATCTGGAGCTTATTGGCTTCCATTCGCATGAAGCTGAAACTCTTCAAGACTCCAGCCGCCTTCGCATATGCCTCCTGCTCTATGGTGGGGAAGGAATAGCAGCTGGCAGATGATGGATAGCAATGCTGCAGCCCGCTCTAAGGTTAGCAGTGACATCACTGATAGAAAGGGGAGCAGCTTGAGCTGTTTATAAAACTCCGGTTGGGAAGTTTGCCCCAGACTGCATTAGCCTCTGTTCGCTGCCTACCCTGCTTTTCCCCACTCAAATTCCAAGCTCCTTCAAGGGAAACAAACATCTGCAGAGACACAATGTTAATTGTTCTACTTAGCACTGCTGTTTACATTTTTGGTGCAGGCAAGTCAAAGCATGTCAAGGCTATCCTGATGGCTAAAACAAGGCAGAAATCCCGTTCCGGCTGAAATAACATGGGGCTGGATTCTGATCTCAAGGACCAAAGCATTTGGCATTAGCCCTGGAGAGTGGAAATCAGAATCTATGGAAATCAGAGGGTGCAAAAAAGGTAGCAGAGAGGCTTGTAAGAGGGTGAATGTGCTGGAGCCACCAGGGAAACATTACAAGGTTAATGCAGTTTTCCATTATCTGAGAACAACTGGGGATTACGCTGCATTTGTAAGCTTAAAAAGGCTGGCTTCCCTGGGTTCTGCTCCCATCACAGTCCAGCCTAATGGCTCCTTATCAGGAATGATGAATCGCTCTTGTGCCTACACTTTGGTCCCTAATTTCCACTTTCCTTGCATCTGCTTAAAGTCCTTTTTAATTTTAGCATGTACAGCAGCCTCTGAGCCCAGCGTGGCCCTGGTGTTCACAGCCACCGTGGTAATTACCGCACTCGACGGGTCCCTTTAGGATGCGATTTCAATGGGGTGTGACTTTCACAATATTTTTTTTCTTGTTGTTGCTTGAGCCACTCCAGGAAGGAACTGTTAAACACGAGTCTCAGCAGGATCCATCATGACTGAGGACAGAACAGAATGTAATGAAACAGGGTGAATACGTGTCTCACTGAGCAGGATGTGTTCTCTTATTTATATGGTTGATAAAGCTTTGGCTGAGGTTCAAAAAGGTGTTCAGCTTTCATCTCTGTCTTCCTTCCTCCACTCCCCTAAATATTAATGCTGCACTCATACCTCCCATATTCGTGGCTACTTTAATTGTTTACAGATTTTTTTAATAAAGGATTTGACCTTTTGCCTTTACAGTTATACAAGCCCTTCTCTGTCTTCACTCTGATGCCCCTTCATTGCAGTTTATCCTTGGCTTCCCTGCAACCCGACTGGCTCGGTCCGAGGCAGGACAAGGGAACAGACACTAAATCACTGTAGTCAGGAATAGTGCAGTGCAGTTTCCTTGCTGAGGAGAAGGAGGAATAGTGCTACAGAGTGCTCTACTCTGGCTGTGACCCTGATTGCACAGAGCTGTGTGTGGCACCAGTGTGTTGGTGTCCCCAGTGCCAGGTCATTTGGCACCCTAGGCTTGTTTGAAATCATACTTGTTTGAAATCATTCTTGCTCTGGTACTCTCCTTTCGGCTTGGGAGAACATGACAAGGCTGTGTGGGAAGTTAAGGCTGTGTGGGAACAACCCGAGGTTGTGCGGGAAGTGTGTGGCAATGTTGGGAACTGAAGTCACATCTCCCGAGTCCCACCTGGTCCATTAACTACAAACCCATTTTCCCTCACTAATTGAATACAAGAACAGTCTCCTTTACATTATTTACATGCTGGGAGTGCAGAGGCAGCTTTGTGAGAAAGTAATGTGGCAAAGAAAAGGTAGCAGGATGGTGAAGTGCCAGGTGACAGTGGGAGGAAGGTTTCAGGGGGGTCTGTTAAACCCTGAGCTTCTCTGGAAGAGCAGCTGAGCAGCTGGGTTCCCAGAGCATGAGGAAATGGCAGGGCACCCAGGATTGCAATGACTGTCTATCCAGATAGATATCCATGACAGGAGGAGAGCAAGGATGTGTATCCCCAGTAATGCTGATTGCTTCTTCCTGGCACCAATTGCTCCCTTCATGGGATCCCATTGTCTTGAGACATTTCACAAAAATTGCAGCAGCTGGAGGTAAATCAATCACACTGTTCTGCTTTGGTCATGTTGCTGTGCTATGTCTCTGTATGAGCCAACATAAAGATCATGAAATTCTCCTTTATCACCTTTTTGGCTATGTTTGCTGTGCAAAATTATGATACTTGAATTAGGGTCTGTGTTTATAAAGAGAGACAGGAATGACTGATATTTATGTGAGCATGAATTAAACCAGTATTTTAATTCTACAGCAATTAATCAAATCAGGGCAGTGACAAATAAGAGCATAGATGCCCAATTTGACACTGCTGCACAGGCAACCGAAGAAAAAAGTTCATCTGATGTGATTTGGATCAAGCCCTTAAGAAGGAAGAGCCTTTCTGCTCCAAATAATTATTCATGTGATTGCTATCAGAACAGGAATTTACTACAGTGGCTCTGGCCAGCCTGTCCTCTCAATCTGAAGAGGCTTAGGTTCCTGTCCTCTCTAGAAAAGCCTGTGTATGTATACAATGCAGTTGCAAAAAGCTATGAGTGAGAAAATGTTACTTAAGTACGACATCATTAGTAGTTGGTAGCTGGGAAGGAGTGCGTTAGTGATAAAATATAATGTTTATTTCTCTCTGAGTTAAGCTCGTTTAGGGACACCCCAGATGTGCAGGGAGGTGAACTGATGAACTGGATTCTGCAAAGGACCAGACAGCAGAATGAGTTTTGAGCAGCCTCTGCTCCTGTTCCCATATCTCAGGTCAGAAGGGATGTGGATTATTTGCTTTCCTTTAGCCCATCTCACACCATCTCTCTGCTGAGACATTCTAAAAGCAACTCCAGGGGCAGGAGGGCAGGGGTGCTGGTGGAGCTGGGACAGAGGTGGAGCCAGAGCTGGACCACAGGCACTGGGAGTCACGGCTGGAGTGTGTTGGCAAGTGGGAGCACAGGGGCCCCGTGGTGGGGCTGCCAGGGAGGTCGTTGGCAGAGCCACAGGTTTTGGGCAGCATCCTGTGTCCTGCCTGGCAAGGCTCAGCCCGGCCCTGCGCGCTGAGATTAGTCCTTGAGCACTAACTGTACCCACAAAGTATTCAGGAAAATAAAAGAAAACCATGCTTACGTTTGGGTTTGAGTGGCTGGCTTTTTATGGCTGGCTTTTTGCATCTCTCTCTCTTTTTCTTGGTCATGAAAGCAGTCAGCCTGCCTGGAAATTCAGGTCTGAATTCTTCAGCCTGGAAGGCATTTTGTGTAGTGTAATGTCTACCAGCCTAAGACCAAGTACCATCATGCACCAGTGACCTTCGTTTTCCAGGTTGGTAATTCCGACTTTCCAGAATGAAGAACAAAGGCACTGAATATGTAAACAAAATAAGGGGGGGGGGGGGAAATCCATATGGAATGGACACGTTGGTTGAAACATCCCATTTCCTGAAAGATTGATTTTGAGGTATCTGTCAAAGCAATCCCTGTATTTCTTATGATTATTATATCACATGGCCTTGGCGTGGTTTTCTGGTATTTCGCGAGGACCACCCAGAAGTGGGCCAGGTTTGGTTATTGGATTTACTAAACAGAACAAGGAGCACAGAGCTCCTGCCTGCTGTTCAAAAATAATATCGCAAGGGAAGCAAACCACAGGGAGACCACAGGGAGGTGAAGCCCATTTTCCACTTGCTGAGGGAACTGCCCTCGCTTGCTGCAGAATGCAGTCTCCATATGCTGGGAATGATTCCCAAAAGTACTCCATCCCTGCCGACTCTGCTTCCTTTCAGAAGCTGCATCCACTGGGATGGTGGGTAAGGAAGTGGCTCTGAACAGGATACTCTGGGGTGTTTTCTCTGTGCAGTGAGGTGGAGAGAACAGCCTGTTAGAGAAAACACCAAATGGTGTTGGACTGAAACAGAGAAAGCCTGTTTCTCCCTGTCAGTGTTCCTCAAATTATGGATCCTGGACCATGTGATGGCTGACAGAATTTTCTGGGGCATAACATCTCTGTGCTCACTTTGGTCTCGGTCCCCTGCTCCTTTCCTGCCTCGGCTGGTGGGATGAGGAAGAGGAAGACCGTGTGCTGATGGAAAGAAGGGAGAGAATTTGCCCCTCCCTAAGAAGCCATTGAAGTGGCACACAGAAAATAGGGGAGGAAAAGGGTAGGTGACCTGCAGTGACTGGGAATTTAGGATAGCTATGACAGCCAGGCTTCTTCTTGAGATCTGGAGGAAGAAACACTATCAAAAGGATCTGCAGTGGTGAAGTAAATGTTGCAGATTTTTTTCAGAAACAGAGATAATTCCCCATTCCAAGGCCCTGAGGGCATTTGGATCTGGAAGGAGGGGCATTCACTGTATATGAAGCTTTGCCTTGTAATCCAAGCACAAAGAACAGCAGGATTCCCCAGCAATAGTGTCTAAGTGGTGGCTTTGCAGGTGGCACACAGGTGGATGAGCTGTGTTGGTGGAACAAACCCAGAAGGGTCTGGAAGGACCAGCAGGACCTGGAAGCCAGGGCTGCTGGTGTGTGCTATGGACAAGGTTTCACCCTTTTCACACACTCGTCTGTGTGGGTCACTCATTTGCTTAAGGTAGCAGCTGAATTAAACCAGGCATGCACTAACAGAGGTGCAGTGCTGCCACACCTCTGCTGTACTCTGTGGCTCAGGGGTAGGAGCTAAAGCTGTAAGCAACAGATCTTTACTGTGGGTGCTGATCTCAGTGATTCTTGCCTGCACTAAGACATAACATGTTTTCCAATATCAACATTGTTAGGTGCTGGTATGGATGGGAATGAAGAAGGCAATGGAGATTTTTAGCTCCCTGTACACTGGCTGGCCACTCTTTTCAGCTTCTCGGTAGTTAAAGGGTTAATGAGAAAAGCTCTATCCCCTGACCTTTCTCTTCCCCAATGTGCTTGTTGATTTCTTGTCCTCATAGGCATGATTTTTGTTTGGGAATGAAATGTGCTTACTCACTCATATGCATTTATTACACAGACACGGTGTTTGGGTACATCATCCATCAGTGCAAATGTCACACTGTGTGAAAGCCCTGTATCCAGAGTGACAGCTGAGTTAGTGCCTGTGCTGTGGAGCGGCCCCCCCTTGCCAACATTCTGCAGCTGGATGGTTTTAAACAGAACTCAGTTATGAATAGATCCACCAGCAAAAGAATCTGGGGTGATGTGTTGCTCCTGTGGAATCTACCAGCTCCTGTGGGCCTCTGACCTTCTCCCGGGGGACATCGAGGTGGCCTCCAGCCACAGAAGGGCCACAGGAGGAGTTGTGATCACAGATGTTCTCAGCTGATTGGTTTTTGACTTCTCCTGCAAAAAATCTGCTGAATAGATTTGAGAGGTGCTAGTTCTGCTGCGGAGCTCAGGGCTCAGGATTAAATGGCACAAGAACTCATCACCACTGTCACTTCTCTTGGCTGGAGCTCACTTTGGAGCAGCAGCCTTTGGTACACAGGAGTGATGGCCCAGATTCACTTCTCAGCATGTTATTTGCAACTTTTGCCTTTATTCCTCTGTACAGACATCTATTTTTTTTACAAAGATTTGGAGTTTTCATGGCAACAGCCGTGAAAGCCAATGGCAGTCATACAAGTCAAACTTCAAGCAACACTTTGCAAAATACACAGCGATCTATTTTAGTGCAGCACATCATTAATTAGAAGAGACAGACTGGCCAGGTTTGGAAAATATGATCTCTAGTGTTCAATTTTTAAATAGGATTCTGAAATGGCCATTGAGATTCTCTGCAGTTTCTACACAGAAGAAAATACAGCTAGAAAAATTAGGTCATGTATTGATTAATGTCAGAATTGAAATAAATTATTTATATTAGTTACTAGTGGACTCTGCGATGATTCTTCTGGTTATAGACTTATTAACTTAATGTGGTAATAACAGGAGAGGGAGAGAGAGGGACTGACGGCGTAGGAACACTGAAAACCTGAAAAGATTTTCTAAATTTATCCCTGTAATTTTGCGCCTACAGTAATAAGGAATTTCAATTTTCATCCGTGTAATTTATAAAACCCAAGCATTGTGTGTGACAGCAATCATTTCCTTAACTCACGTGGTGAGACATTCACACTTCAGAACACCCGGGTGGCACCAGACACTGTTAGCAATGGCTGTAGTCACAGTCATACAGGTGACAGTATGTTGGGCTCACACATTTCAAGGGTAGGTTGATGTCTATTTAAAACCTGTGCTTTTATAAATAAAAGCTGAATTCTATGTTTGCTAATTTAGAAGCTTAATTTTCTCCACCTATGATTTTTTTTTAGGCTTCTTTTTCTTCTAAAAGCTTTAACTGAATATTTTCTGCTTACATTTTTTTGACTAGAAATGTTTGGTGGGAGATGTCTATTCCCAGTGCAAATTTAATTCACACAAAAATTAAAACAGTGCCTGAAAATTTCTAATATCTTTTTTATTATTTAAAAAAAAATAACATTTTCCCAAAATTGCATTTGATCCAACTCCCATTTTTGGTTTGGAAATGCTTTCAGTGCAAAGATTCTAAGCAGCCTGATTTATTTTTAAAACAGCAATGATCGTTGCAGTAGGGTGTAATTATCTTTAGTTCCAAGATCTTTGATCACAGTGTGTTACATCTAAAACTGAGTTGGGATCTAGATCTCTTTTTTATGCCTTAGGCTATAATTTGTGGGGCTTCTTAGACAAAAGAATTTCTTTTATGAGATACGCATGCAGAGGAGCAGCACCATGTTTACCCTTGCTGTGTGGGAGGATACAACCTTATAAAAAATGGACTGTGATTCCCTTAGTGGGAAAGGAGAAGGGAGAAGCCATGTATTCCAGGGATGGGATTTTGTGTCAGAAGCAGCCTCAGGTGAACATCACATAGGTGAGGTTAATGACTGCCTTGTGAAAGCCTGTGTGCTATGGGAGTAACTTGTTTCTTTCTAAAAGAATAATATGGATATAAAAGTGGGAATTTGAAGAGAGGAGTGGTCTAAGAGCAGAGCTTGGGGCTGAGTGGTGCTTCATTGCTGCACTACTGGGATGGATGCAAACATGTATGTGTTTAACCCCACATCTCACTCTGGCTGCAAAATAGCTGAGGCTGTACAAGGTATAAGTGGAATATATGCAGAAATAATTGCAGAAATGGTCCAGTTGTTCAGCCACTCTTTGCAAGAAATTGCTGTATCTGTGGGAGTGTTCTCTCCCATTTAGCTTTAACGTGAGTCCCTAAATTAGATGGCTCTTCTTGCCAGACTCCCACGGAGGGAGGCTGGGGCTCCTCCGGAGGGTGAGTCAGGAGGACGGAGCAGTCCCTGGCTGTCGGATCCACAGCAGCAACAGCGTGTTATGAACAACCTCCATCCCTTCTGTACAGCCCCTCAAGAGTGGAAATAAACCTTTTCTCACGTCAGTTCCACAGACAAACCCACAAGAATCCCAGTGAAAACTGTTTATTTGGGTGCAATTGGGGCTGGGGTTCCCTGGTCTGAATAAGGACCCCAGATTTCTCTGAACCAGCCACATGTCTGCTACAGACTGCAACACAAAAACATTTATTTATGTGCTCCCAAATTTGATTATGGTACTAACAAACACTTTTCCAAGTAAATAATTTAAACATGGCTAATATGTCTTTTCATCATCACCGTTATTGTGGTAATGGGTGATGAAAGCAACTGTGTTCCTGAATTGTCAAGTTTTGGAAGAAAGAAAGCAAGTTTTAGCTGTATGGTGGATTTTCACGTTAAATCTGTATAATCAAGAATGCACGGCTTCAAAGCTTGCCATCCTCTACCAGGCAAAATGATTTAATTTCTGCTGAAATCTTAAATCGTTGTCTGTTTATAGAAAAATGCCAGATGACAGAAGCAGTGAGAGGTAAATGGGAGTATGCTGGATGCTATCAGTTTTGACTGAGAAGGCACAATAAATCTGTATCTAGCAAGAAGAGATCTGTACTGCTGGTGAAATACTATTATCCTGCCTCTTCCAATATGTTTTCACCTGATGGATCAGAGAAGAAAATATCAGTATTAGCACACAACATATTTCCCCTCTGAGTGAAAGTGACTTTATATCAGAAACACATGCTAAAAATGTCTTTTGCATTCCTGGTAATTTCTCAGATCCAGCCCTGGGCATATGCTCCTTATCTAATCTCAATTGCTGCATTAAACCAATGTCTGCTATTCTACTTTATCCTTTGTGTCATTTCAGACATGGTTTCTATTTTCTTTGCACTTCACCAAGGTAACATGTAACTGCTTGGAAAATGTTAACATCTGTGAAGGAAAAAAAGAATCAAAGGAAAGGAATTAATCAAAGCCTTGAGATTTATGGGCTAAATCCTTGGACTTTGGTTGAGGCAGTAGTTTGGGTTCTCTGCTGAGGCTGCAGAAAGGAGCCAAGGCACTGTCTGTGCAGGGTGATGGAGGATTCCACAGGAGCCCTGGGGCTGAGCAGAGCTCTCCTGGCTGGTGCTCTGCTGCCTGTCCCCATCCCTGCCTTCACACCTGGGTGACAGCAGGTAGTGTGGAGCCAGCTCCAGTGCTGGACCAACAGCTGGATGCAGCTGGAGTGTCCTGCAGCAGCCCCAAGGCCAGCCCAAAGCAGGCTGGAAACTTCTATGCTGGACACCTCTATACTGGAAACCCATATGCTGGAAATCCTTTCAACCCAACCTTTCCTGAGCCCCAGGGAAACAGAAGCAGAGTTTACAGCATGAGCCTGGTGCAGCTGAGAGGTGAGCCAGGTTTTGTGAGGGTGGCTGCTCTTTACCTGCAAGTTTTGATGAACTGAATATGCCTCCCCCCAGCATGGCAGGGATCACTTGGCTTGGCAGAAGCATCCTTTTCATGCAAAAGAAATGGGTAAGCACAGATAGCCAGGGCAGAATTATTGACCTGCTGAGGCCAACGTCACCTGTGACATCCCAGGGGTTAAGAGGCTGTGGCTGGAGAGGCTGGGATGTGGATCTCAGGTACCTTCAGGAACCCTCACAGCTCTGAGGTTTACCCCTGATGGAATGCCAGCAGAGAGCTGTGAGCCTTGTCACCTGTCTTGACTTATCTAAGAAGATAATTAAAACCTGCAATCACTGGTGCCTGTCAGCAATGTGTATGTTCCTATCAACTGTCCCTAAAGGCTGGTGGTGCTCCCTGAGATAGCAGAGCTGTGGGAACCTCTTCACTTCTCATGGGCAGCTGGGAGGATTTACCTCTGATATAAACAATTAGTAAAGAAAGGATAAAACTTCCTAATGGAGAATGAGGCCTTGGGAAAAGCCAGAGCTTGAACAAATTTAAACTTGGGGTCGAGGTGTGTGGGGAGGAGGAGGGAATGGGGCCATCTCCATTTGAACTTTTTTCTACATTTTAACAACCACATGTTCAACATCTACCCCTCATTTTCTTGTCTAAGTTTTCAGAGATTAGTACAGCTGCTGGCAGAGCAGGAACAGCATATATACAGGTGCCTGAGCTATTTCTGGTGAGGGAAAAAGGAGAGTGATAAGCCTGGTTTGAAACCCTGAAGGCATGGACTTCCACCATGGGTACAGTGGATGGGTCACTTGGTGGGAAGGCAGCAACCTGGTGGCACAGAAAGAAGTGGGAAACCCTCTGAGACCTTCAAGAGCTAAAACCAAAATTGCCTTCCAATGACATCCATGGTTTAGTCATCAAATCTTGGGTATTTCTAGGCAGATTTGGCAGGATGAGTTGCTGTGCCATGTACAGAAATATAGCTGTGCAGTGCTGTATTACTGCAAGACACTTCACAGCTACTCTGCCATTGCCCATTACTGTTACTATCATTATGATTATCATTGTTGTTATTATTTATTTGGGGGGAAGAGCAAGAAATTAAGATTTGGAATGGAAAAGTCCAAATTCTTGGAAGTGTTTTACTATTTATGGATGACCTGCATATTTGTGGTTTCGCAAGTACCACGGGTACTTTGATGGCCGTGGTGTTACAATCTGCTAGAAACATACATTCAGACGGGATACCCATTACTGGGAATGATAGAGGGTGTCTGGAATGGAAATTGTATGTTCTTTTGAAAGTTTCAGTTGTCACTATACGTTACTTGCAACATTAATATTGCAAATTGTAATACAATGTGGAAACATAAAGGGATTTACTACTACAGGGCTGGATGTGTTATGTGATGTAGTGCTGTGATATTAGACAATGTGACATTTCATGAATAAAACAAAAGATCTTACAGCTCTCCTTATAAAGGGAAAAAAGGGCCTGAAGATGGGTCACATTTACAGGGCAACTCTCTGAGGACTATTTCAAATGCTAGAAATTTAATGATGGCTCTTAAAAATCTAATTATGTACTGATTGAAATTAATAAAATCCACAGGAGCAAAGATGGGTATTAATGAAATAAGATCAGTGAGGCTATAATGCTGAACAACAGGATTTATGTTAACACCTAAAAATCAAAATAAAACACCATCTAAAGGCACACAAAACCTTGTTAATGGAACTCGAAAGAAAAATGTTGCCACAAACTAATAAAGATACTTCTCCTTAGACTAAACATATTCTATCTGTCCAAATGCTTGCCCAGCACACTGCAGAGAGGGGAGGGAGCAGGAAATAGCTACTCTGAATTTTTCAGGAGGACTGTTTGACCTACAATGAGACTGGGCACCCTTGGAGTGGTGGCCACTCAGCCAGAGGTGAAGCAAGGCCAGCAGAGCCTCTCTTGACCATCCTTTTTCCTTCCATGAGTCCCAGCCAAGCTGTTTGCCCACGTGGTGTTTAGGAACAGTGATGTGCAATCCCTTATGCCAGCTCTCCTTGCCTGGTGCTGCTGGAGGGTAAGACCTGGCCAGAGAGGACACCATGGTCTATAAATCTAGACAGAGGTGGTCTCTGTGGCTGCCTCAAAATTTACCTGGCTGCTCTGGGATATCTCCTAAATCCCAGCATTTTCCATTTATTATTGGTCTTGCATGCAGGTTGGATTCAGGCTGAAATGCCCCAAAATCCCACCTGCCTGGCAGGCAGTGAATGTTGTGGCTCTCCAGGAAGGATTCCAAGTGGTCTTGCCTGGCTGATGCTGATGCCATGGCACCAGCACCCAGGCAGGGAGGGCACGGGGAAGCTCTGGAGCTGGCACAGAGCTCTGGGCCCTGGACACTGTGGGTGCTGTGCAGTGCAGGGAGCACCTCAAAGTGTCCCCTCTGGAGCTACTAGATGGGTCACCCCAGAGCTGCCTCAGGATGCTGCAGCAGAGATTGTGTAATGCAGTAAAGCAGAAGACTGAAAAAAAGAATGACACTGACTGAGAATCTCCTGATGTGCAGGATGCACGGAGCAAAGCAGGAGTCTTGCAGCAAAGCAAGACATACTGGTAAAAATACATCAGAATGCACATGCACAAAGGGGCTGAATTAAAATTGCCGAAAAAAAAATAATTCTGGAATCTTCACATTTCAATTCTTCACTCTGCAATAAAATGTTTTTTCAAAAATGCTTGTGCTTGCTTTCAGACGTAGGTGAACAGCAGAGCTGGCTTGGAGCCCAGCCTGGGGTTTATTTTTCCATAGATGCAACCACTGTCCTCATTTGCCACTTCCCATGCAGCACTGTGCAAGTGCAAAGCATTATCCTCCCCATTATTTTATTACCTGAGAATCCTGGTTCTTCATGGAGGGAATGTTCTCATGCTTGAGCTCAGACTCGAGAGGATTTTGGCCTCTAAAACTTGCAGTAGTGTTGACATGGAATGATTTTCCCCTTATTAATCTCTAGGCTTTGTGATTCTGCAGTTGCATATGGAAAACATTAAACAAGACAGCCCACCTGTGTTTTCTATTATTTATTTTTTGTTTATAAAGGAATTTACCCACTTTTCTCTGAAGGCACCTGTTCAGAATTTGCACATTAAAATTTGTATGGGCTGTCCTGTGGCACAGAAGCCTAAGCACACAGGTTTTTGCACAACTATTAGTTCATGGTTGATATTTGATTGCAATTATTATTATTATTATTACCCAATGAGAAAATCCTTTCATTATTTTAAACAATGTCCTAAATGTGACCAATTTTCAGCATCATCAGCACTGAGCCCTATTATCACCACGATGCTATACAGCTTATAGCTTTCCCTCCTGAGCCTTTCTTTACTAATTAACTGAGGGCTTTCTACACTAAGATATTTGACATTACCACAGAGATCATGTCCAGTGCAGGCTCCTGCCTTCATACCTGCCATCCTCCCCCAAATCACGGGCTGTGCTCAGGAGGACACACATACCAGACCAATTCTTGTGCTCACCAATTGCTTGTGCTCAGTTAGGAGTTGATGTAATTCCATTTTCAAAGACAAAACACACTGTGTTTTAGCATCCCTGCTTTTATTACGGGCTCATAATCCAAGATACTTCAGTTCACTGCACCGTGGTGCTTTGAGAGCATTTGTTGGGACCTGCAAATACTTCTCATGCTCACACTACACACCTAAACACCCCACGGTGAGGGGTGTTTTCCTTCCCAGCGGTGAGTGCTGCGAGCACTGGCGCTGGGAATATGATTAATGGGATCAGTGGCACATGTTTGTGAAACTGGGATTCCTCCAGTCTCCTCTGCTATTAGTGAGTTGTGGGGTTGGAATGTGTTGAGAGTGACTAAAGCAGCAAGAGCAGGGCCGGAGAAGCCCTCAGGCTTTTGGCATCAGAAAAGCTCCGTATGGCCTCAGGTTCCACTTTGGAAGCTTACTACACATCGAAACATAATTAATGGGGCATCTACTCAGTCTTGATCTTGAAGTTCATTTTAACCATGTTCAGTGCTTAAAAAAGTCGAGACGACGAACTTGGTGTTGCAGAGCGGTGCCAAAAATGTAGGTTTGGAGCATTCCTGCTCCTGATTTGTTTTGACAGACGTTTCATTTTCTAGAGCTGCAGTTAGAGCAATAAAAACAAAATTCACCACAGAAAAACAAACAGCAGCTCTCCTTCCAGCCAAACTGATAGATTTTTCAAATACTGGAAAACTGTACAGCTAGAGCCCATTGAGTTTCCACAGGAGGTAAAGCTCATTAGCAAACACATGAAAGACAATGAGCAGATTATTGTGAGAAAGATATTTGTGCAGTTACTTCAGTAAGACTTTATTTAAAGTTTCTGGTTGTTGGCATTTAGACAGTATGTGTGACCTCGGTTAGGGAATGCTTATTGCTGAAAAACAGACACTCCAAGAACCCTTACAGCTGGCAAGAGAGCTGGAGGGATGGAGATCAGTGACAAGCAGGTAAAACAGACATTTTCCTTTATATTCAGAGGTATACGGAAGGGGAAAAGCATCCCTGGAGTGGGAAAAGGAGGGACTGAATGGGGCATGCCCGGGATTGTGTGATGTTGATGGGAAGGATCTCTGATTTGCCCCCAGTCAAAGGGGATTTGTGCTAAGCCGAAGGATGCCGGGCGCTGAGTGCCCCAGGAGCACAGAGGAGCTTTCTGTTATAACTTCCTGTGCTTTGTTCAAGAAAATACATTAACGAGAGGAAGAGAGTTCTCGCTACAACCCTGATTACTATTTCCTTTAATTCCATCAAAATGACTTCTTCCCAGCCCAGCCTCCCCAGCCAGATGCTCTCCCTTCATCTGCACTGCCTGTAATGTTTTGCAGATTTCAGCAGGACTCCTGGGCTGTGTGTATGAAAGTACAGTTTAAGCAGTGACAAATAGAAAGCACATGCTTGTTAAAGCTGCATTACACAACTCTCTGCCACTTTAATCTCAGCCATTCCTAAAACAACAAACCTGTGGGGACTTGTGCCTCTGTGTGTGTCTTGGAAAAGGAAGGTAGGGCTGAGGTTATGGTGAGTCATGAGGACAAGCTGGTGGAGAGATTTGGGTCCATACAGGATCACCATTAGCTCAAGGACATATGGGAGCTCAACCATCACCTGATTAACACACATATGTATAGTTCATGCGTGTCAGGCAGGACAGCCCTTGAACACTCAACATCACCCTCACCATGAAAAATGAGGCAGAAATACAGAACCACAGAATCATTAAGGTTGGAAAATACCTCTAAAATCATTGAGCCCAACTGTTAACCCACCACCACTGTGTTCACCATAGCCCCAAGTGTCACAGCCTTTTGAACACCTCCAGAGATGGTGACTCCACCACTTCCCTGGGCAGCCTGTTCCAGTGCCTGACCACCCTTTCAGTGAAGAAATTTTTCCTAATATCTAATCTAAACCTCTCCTGGCACAGCTTGAGGCCATTTCCCCTCATACTGCCATACAGGACGCTGGGCTGTGTGATTTACTCACTAACACTGGATCAAACCCACGTGCTGGAGCTCGGGGTGGAGCTGGGGTCAGACATGCAACCCAAGGCTCTGCAGTCAGGTTCACCCTTAATATTTCCTTTTATGGTGAGCTGTGTCCTGCTGGCTGGAGGATCTTGCCAGGATCCACTTGCAGGACAGAGTGAGCAGTAAAGATTAACCCCGGGGTGGCAGATCCACCTCTGCTTTCATCCCAGGCATCATCCTCCTCACTCTGCTCCTTCCCCCAAGCTTTCCTGGTGGGTCCTGAGCAGCCCTTGAATCTTTTCAGCTGCCTGACTTTGTTTTACTCAGAGTCTGATCCTGCTTTCACAAGCCAAACTTGTAATCTTTCAGCTTTGAGCCCCCGTGTGCTCAGCAGCCCCAGCACAGCGCTGGAATGCAGCACTGGTGGTGTTTGACTGGGACCAGTGTTCTCTGTGTGAACTCAGAGTCTGTGTCTTATTTAATTTTGTCGTTTTCAATTAAACTTTGCCTGTCCTTCCATTACTGTTTTGAGTCCTGTTTCATCCTAATATTTAATATACACATGCTTCTAAGTGTTTTATGTATTTCAGCCACATATTTCACACATTCTTTCAAAGAGAAAAATAACATTTGGTTTCAGGCTCTTGGTTTCTTCTGTAGCTTTTGTCACTACAGAAATGTTGACGGTTCAGTTCAATTTGCATCATATCAGTATTTTTATATATTTGGAATGGGAAGGGAGGAGGACAGAAAAACAGGCAGTGAAGGCACTGAACACTGCTACATGTAAAACTAACAGAAGGAAAGTGAAATAACATGGGATATTATCACAACTTTTTTTCAAAAATGCTTTCTGAAGTTATCTGTATATTTTAAGTTTCCCACAGTGATACACTTCAAGTTTTTAAAACAACACAAACATTTGCCTTGGCTAACAGCCTAGTGTAAAGAATAAAAATTATCAACACAACTAAATGGCTTAAAAAGACAAGGTATTGTCCCCGAGGAGAAGCAGAGAATGTAAAAGTTATCTGCACAGGCACAATCCTATTCACGTGTGGCCAGCAAAAACAAACAGCTTGAGTCAGTTGTCTCTTTTAAATGGAGATATTTCGTTCTTTACCTGTCCATCATCTCTCTGGGATGCACACATACCATCTAATTGGACTACTTTAAGTACAATTAATATTTATTCTGTGTCTTATAGGTGCTTTTTCAGTAATGACATGACATTTATTTATTGCTCTTCTTCAAGAATCATTAAAGCCAGAGGGGCTATGGACCTCATGATGCACTGGCAGAAAGCTGTGAGCAGGTTATCTGAACTGTATAACCCCCAAAAGTCTTCTCATTTTGATGGTTTGGGCCTTACTGCATTCACACAGGTCATGGAAATACCATTTTTCCATCTTTGTTATTTGTTCTTCAGCCTCTTTTCGTGAAAAAACATCAACGAAGTTCAAGCCTCTGCTGCACTGAATTCTTTGGCAGCTTTTTAAAGCTGCCCGGAAACCATTGTGAAAACTTCCATAGTCAGATAGTGACTGATATACAGTGGGTGCTGATAGAAGTGTTTGAAAATAAAATGCAGGGTGCTGCAAAATGGGTTTACTAGATAGTAAACAACATTTCAAATATGCAAGGAAATCACATTCCAGTCCTGCTTTGTCTCTGTGTTCACACTAGGCCAAGCACAGTACGTCTGGGCTATAATTTAATTTGTGTGTACCTCATTTTGCACTTTCCAGGTAAACTTGAACACAACAAGTCACATGAAGAGCATTTAACAGAGCTGGGGGTGAAGGGGGCACAGCAAAGCTCCTGGTCTTGGCACCAGAGTGCTGGGAGAAGCTGGTGCATGGATGCCCAGTCCACGTGATCCTGCAGTACCTCTTCAGCTTTTGGCTTGGTAAATACGAAGTGATCTGAGAGAGCTTAGTCCTAATGAAAGATGAGTGTGTGGAGTTACTGTCAAAGGTCTTGGGAGGCTGTTTTGCTGCCAAAAAGGAAAAAACCCAAACTAATATACGCAATACAAAAGCAATTTCTGACCAAAATGAAATTGTGAGCGTGACCCTGCTAATGAAAAGGAATTGTTTGCATGGAGTTATAGATGACTGAGTGACCAGTTAGGGGAAAATGTTGTTTTCCTGGGAAAGCTTAACATTTGAATAAGTAAAAAAGACCTCTGCTTATCTGTGGCAGATTACTGTGCCCTATTGAAAACACTACTCTGAATTTTTCTCTCCCTCTCTCTGAAGCTGTTCTTTTTCAGATCAGGCAAAAGGCAAACAAATGTGTAATTGTCTCACACATAATCTCTAATCTCAGTTTCAGCACAAATGTGTCGTAGTCCTTAACTGAGGAAGAGAAAAATGTGATTGTTCGCAATGAATGTTTGGTCGTCTTTGAGCACAGACTGTGACACACTGTTCACATCTTGGCCAAAGGATCCTTGTGCCTTCTGACTTGTTCACAAAACTGACTTTAAATGGGTTATAGCCAGCAACGAAAGTGTATGGGGTCATCTTAGAGACTGGAGCATAAGAAAGGAACAAAATCTGTGGGCTTTTTGTGTGAAGATGCAGGGAATGACTGTTCAGTGCTGGAGTAGGTAGGAGTTCATCAAGGTACAGGCTCTCATTTCAAAATCAATTGAAGTTAGTGACGACACACTGAGCTTTAAAAAACATGCTTAAATACCTTCCAGGGGCATTAAATGGCTGCTCCAGTGTTGCCTGTTTCAGGAGTGCCTAAGTCAACCTATTTGATGAATTTTGCCCTCTTAGTGTGAAATCACATGTGGTTTGTAGGAGAATTTTGTGAGTGCCTCTGAATGCAAAATCCAGCCCGTAGATGTGTGGATGAAAGGCTCTGTATAAATGTCAGCCTTTATTATTGTTACAAATTTCCGGCTTCTGTTATTAAGACATTTTATATGGATCTTTGTGTGTCTCTCTGTCTGTGAGTTTGGATTAAATGCCTGCCACAAATCTCCCTGGCATCCCATGGAGGGGATTGCTTTAACTTGGTGCTCTTCTAACCTTTCCTTCTGTTCAGGGAATAAACCTCCTTTAAAAAAATGACCTCATAAAAACGGAGTAAACTCTGAGCTCTTTGTTTTTCTCAGGTCTAACCTCCAGGAAGAGTATAAATTAATTTATTCTATGAAACACAGAGAAGTAAATCTTCAGCATAATGTGTGGGGAATTAGCCACTTAACTCCCATTAACATTAATGGGAACTGAATATTTATTTGCCCCACAGCACATAAATCTCCGCCTTGTAACTTCTACAGTTTCTAACTAAAATGTTTCCATTGTTCGAAGGATCATGGTTATCCTGCTGGAGTGTTTACTGGGTTGTCAGCCTATGGGAGATATATTGGATGTTTCAGTCCTTTCCCTTCGAGTACACTGTAAAATGCATTGGGGCTCTGTAATGTGAACTTTCTGAAACCTCTGTGTGATAAGCTCAGATGATTCAAACCTCCTCTGCTTGGTGCTGGTCCCGTTGTTCCTGCTGGGAGCTGGAATCATTTGACATGAATAAACTGTTGTGACCGATAGACTTTTGGTCTGTGCCTGGGGTGAAGGATGGATGGGGCTGAGGCTCTTGGTGCTCTGCCACAAGTCTTCACCTCTTCCACAATCTGTATTTCTTCTGAGCCTGTGTTCTCATTCTAAGAGAATTACAACCTCAGCTCTTCCTTGTCTACTTAAAGATCAAGCAAATCAATCAAGCCCCAAACAATCCTGCTTTGAGGAGAGCTCTTGTCTCTCCCCTGAACAAAGGTTAAGTGGCCATAGCTCAGAAAGACCTACAGGAAGCTCCACAGTTGTCATGTGTATTTACCTGTGAGACACCAAGACTCTCTCAGGATGGATGAGCCAATGGACCCTCACAAATATATGAATATGAAAACTGCCAGTCTCTGGCTGAAATCCAGGCTCTGTTTTACTCCATGGCAAAACTTCCCATGACTTCAGCACACCGGGTTTAACTAGTGCATGAAACTACTTTTCCCTGAAGCACTCCACAGAAAGCTATTGCTCTTCTGTGTGGTTTATTTGAACCACTCTGAGGAAGTTAATAAATTCTCCAAATTTCTGGTTAAAAATAAATAACTTGCAATGGAAGCAGAAAGGCTCCATCTTACCTCCTATCGATTTATGAAGTATTTTAGAAATAAAGCCTTCCTCTGCACCCAAGTGCATTGGGCAGAAAGCAATAGGCTTAAACTAAAGCTGGAGAGTTTTAGGCAAGACATCAGAAAAGACTTCCCAGGGGCAAGGGTCGGGAAGCACAGCTGCAGACTGTGCAGGCTGCTGTCTCAAGGAGCAGGCTGGATAAATTGTGAGGAAGGACCTAGGTGGTCCAGTTGAAGAGGAAGAGAAGTATTATTACTTCAGAAAATACCTTCCAGTTCTGTCACTCTGCTGGAGCAAGAGGAGGTTCATCAGTTTTCAAGGTTGTTGAGTCAAGTCTGTTTAGTTCTGTAAGACTTGTCAATGCACCAAGAAAACTTTATCCCATGCCATCCTTCAAAAGGCAAAGAATCTGAATGTGGAGCAGAAATTACCATGGAATGTGATGTTAAGAGAGAAGAAACCTTGGACTGTGACTGACAGCAGCACTCATACTGAACAGTCCCAGTAAACTCTAAAACCATTGGGAAGAGGAACACACCTGGAAACCCAACTCCAGGCCCACAGTTCCTGTGTGAACAGTCCACCTCATCTTCTGATGTGACTTGCCCCCATCCTGTGTCCCTGTGATCCTGGGGAGTCACACCTTGTGCCAGGTAGTGGGGAACCCACCTTCCTTCCCTGTTTTCCACCTTTTTGAAGGAGCTGAGCCCTGCACAGCCCAGAAGCAGGACCTCTCCTCTCATGGCAGTGTTACAGGCAGTGCTCAGCTGAGCTAAGTGTGCTGAGTGCCTTTTTTAACAGCATCTGAACCTGTGGGTTTATTACCCAGCCCAGCTTTCTCACTGCACCTGTCGGGTTCCTCTCGAGACTGAAACAAGAGCAGCCTCCACGTCTGTTTTCACAACTCCAGAACAGAGACAGGGATTTGTCAGGAAACCATTAAGCAATACAACACCATTTGTTGTGGATCCATTTTCTTTCCTGAAGCCAAAGTATTTGTTTTCAAGGATTCTGGTGTGACTTATGCCAATATAAATGCACAGAACCCCTCCAGGCAAAAAGTAGAAACACTTCTGATTCACACACTTTGCTGCACACAAGGCACAGTCATGAGAACCATGTCTGGTCTGGAGCTTTCAGGGCACAGAGACTGGCTGTGACACCTATGACATATTAAAACATCAAGTTGTTGCTTTTATTAGGTATTTAAAGTACCATAATCATAAAGAACAGGCAACCCCACCTGCAATGTGCTGATGGCATGTTGAGGACATTCCTGGAGCCAGCTTTGGTTTCAGATTTAACTCCTGTGACACATATTTACTGAGGAAATCTTTACTCAGGCATAATTTTTGTTTTCTCATATGTGACACTCGTCATCAAAATCTTTAAAATATCAAACCAATGTTAATTGTGAACACTTACCAATAATCTAAGCTTCACTGTTACATTTAGTGTATTCCTTCCTGAACAATCCATTAGCAAACTCTACACTGGGTTTCAGTTACTAAAGGTAAATACCTGAAACAAAAGTTGCTTAACAGTGTTTGGCATCTTCTCTCAAGACAGAAGGATAAGAAATGACCAAAGAGCACAAAACTAGATGGGAAATTACACGATCTAAAGTGTTTCCTATGGAAAAGAATGTGGTGTCTCTAACTATGAAAGGATGACAGTCCCAGTAATTGTGGTGCCCATGTTACTTTGCACTAACCCTGGCCACAAAGGCTCCATCCAACTCAGCCAATACAGCAAACTCTTCCAGCTGCATTGCTCATGATCCTTTGACACCATCCATGTCCTTGGAGAGAGGGATACTCCAGCTGGAATGGCTTTTACAAGCTGGTACCTTCCTGGTTGATGGTGGCATGGCCATACCAGTTCCGTGGCACTGCAGGAGCAGGGGTTTGGTGTTGGGCAATGCCACAACTAGTCAGAAGGATTTATGTTCAACCAGTGGAGAAACAAATGCATGTATTAGATAAAACCATATTTATCTCTTTTTTATTCTAAAGTGCTGGAGGGGTTTCCAGCAATAGATAAAATCATTTTTACAAAACTGAAATGCAAAATTTGTTCCAGAGCTTGTTGGGTCCTGAAGTCTGTAGGTGGGGTTGGGAAAATGACATTCTCAGCTCTTCGCCAGCAACAAAGCTATTAGAGCCTTTATAAATGTTATCCAGTTCAGTGCTGCTGCTTGTGCCATATTCCCAACAGCAAATGCAAGCATCTTCAGGATCCAACAGGCTCCCAAGAATAAGCCCAGCAATTCAACTAAAAATAAATATAATTAACCCATAAAAAGAAATATGTCTGTAAGATTATCATCCTTGCAGCTAGTTGGAATGTACTTGGGAAATATTTTTGTAGCTAGTTGCAAATAAAATATGTTTTACATGGAGACAATGTTGCCAAAATAACACAAAATTGATTTATTAAATAAAAAATGAAAATGGAAAAAGATAAAATAAAACATGGAAATAACATTTCCACATGTTTAGACAAGTTGCTCATAAATATTCTTTCCTTCTGTTAGAATCAACGAGTTGGTGTCTGGCCCAAGGTTGTGTTTTGTAACCTGTCAGACTGCGACGTGTAAAAGTGGATAGCAAACATCAGATGAGTGATCCAAGGGATTTACTCGTTTTTAATGGCTAATCCTTCATGCTGATGATGTTTTAATCATTTCTGACCTTTATCATAATCCATCCTCTCCATTGCTGGGATACTCATGAACTTGTTCAGATTGACTACCAGATATATTGAATATAATGTCTAAATCATGTCCTTTTGTGTCTGTTATGTGTCTGGCTCAGTGCAGCTTTTCAATCAGGACAGTAATGAGCATCACCCAAAGAATACTGTATCACCTCCCCCACTTCCTGAAACAACTGATCTTGGACAATCAGTAGTAATGGGTTTACAACATTTCCAAAAAGTGAAAAAGTTTTTGTGAATAGATCATCCAACATTGTCTGAACAGTGATAAATTAATAATTTCATCTAACACCCACAAATAACTTCAAAAGAAAATGAGTCAGTGCTCAAATTCTGAAGGATAGAGCCTCGCGGCAGAACCTCTAATCTCCTTAAAGATTTCTTTCTCAGGCTGTCATGGGATGCTGTCTGGACACACTCTGACTGACGTGCCCAACAGATCAGTTCTTGTGCCTTCCTTCAGCAAGAACAAATTAATTCTCTTGACTTTCAGCAGAGTGAATGGTGGCACTGAGCCCCTCTTAGGAGCTCTCCAACCCCTGGGTCTGGGCTCATTAGCCAGACCTGTAATTAGTGCTCTATTGCTGCTATTGCTGCATTTGTTACACTATCACCTCAAAGGCTTCTGGTGTTTATTTGTCAGATAAATTTCCCAGTGTCCAATATACTGAATTCTTTGCTTGTTAGGAGTGTAGAGATGTGGGAAAGCGACTACATTAGGCCAGGTCTAATTGCACAAAACTACCAAAATAAAAACAAACTACTGTCAGGTTTGGTGGGCAACTGAATGGGAATCTGAGAGGGAATTCATTAAAAATCATGTCACATATGCCCAGTGTAGAGCCACAATTGGCAATTGGCTTTGCTGGAACTAAAAAGCTGAGCCCAAACTTTGCTGGAAAACTCCCTAAGGCCATTTCATTTACAAAAAGACCAAGCTTTTGAGAACATATAATTATCCTTCATCCCTATCATCTTATCCTGCATTAAATTTAATTGCTCACAAAACTTGGCAACATTCTCAAATCCATTTAAAGAAATTAAGTGGTTCTATCATTTTTTAGTGCTCTTGATATGAAAGTGTTTCAATTTTCACTGTGTGACAAGAACCTCTGCCTCCTCCCCTTCCCCCAAAATATACATTCTTCCTTAGGGAACTGAGCTCAGAGGGAACAGATGGGCTAAAAATAGTTGATTTTGGCCAAGACTATCAAAAGCCATCAGTGATTTTCAGTGCCTCTATTTTTAGAGGCGAGTGCTGACCACTTACTGGAAGTCACATTCCTCCAAGGTTTCAGGGTTGGGCACCCCACATTTTTCTCTGTTATTTGCAAAGCAATAGGTCATGAGCAACAGTCACTGGAGGGCTGTGGTGGGACCATCCACATCACCATGTGCAGTTATCCCAACTCAGGAGAAGCTCCCAAATGTTGCTGTGCAGAGTTGACCCACTGAGTCGCTGACCCACCAGTGCTGCTCCATTGTAAGAGCACCTGATGCCATTGAATCTTCTCTCCACCCTTCAGTGACAGCTGCTCATGATGTTAGAGAGTCAAACCTCACCTGGAAATGAGACTCCTAAGATAAGAACCCAAGAGTTTTCCCATGGTGTGTGCCATCCATGGCCAGCCTTTGTTGGTGGTACCTGTACTTGTTCATTAATGCTGTCTTATAATCTTACACGAAAACTGTTTTGATGTTTACCTGCCCAGTACGTAAAGACTTGGTTTTTTTACAGGTCATGAAGAGGACAAGCAATTTAAATATCTTTCAGAGATAAAAGATGAACATTTACTACTCTTTTGCATTAATGTGGTGTGTCAGTGCAATTAGAGATGGGGTGGAAATTTTGAGTTCACTAAGTGAATATCTGTTAACATTGGCTTTTTATCTGAAGGCCTCTTTTAGACTGTGAAACGCTGTTAATCCATCATGAAGTCTTGTCATGTGCTTGGTAATTATATGTTTTGTTGTTCTTCAAATGAAAACAAATGAATTTGGGTTTGGGGATGGAAGGTGTGTAGGGGAAATTCCTGATGATCAAGTAAAAATATACTGTTGGCACATGTGACAATTAAAAACCCCAAACAGGTGTGTAAGAGCAGTATTTTCAAAGGTACTGAGCACCTACAGCTCCTGTTCTGTCCAGTGTTATGTACTGAACTCCACTGGACCCAGCAAAGCACTACATTAAATAAATGTCTCATTTTACCTACAGTGTGAAAGAGAATTATCTGTGAAGCAAAGGTCAGTGAAGTCAGATTTTCTGCTGTGTTTATTGGCAATAAACATCTTGAGAGAGAATGTGAGCATCTCCAAACCCAGGGTTATAATGTTAATTCAGTCCCTTATCGCCTTATAAACGATCTGTATCCTGACACGGGAAGTGAGCTCCAGCCCCAGATGAATTACGAATGAGTGACTCCCTAACATAAATAAAAGCAAGAGGATGGGCTCTGTCGAGCAGTCTGAGCACAAGAGCTGGAAATAGGAGCCAGGGACTTATCTCAGCTTTGGAAAGTGAGCTGCTTTGGAGTCTGGTCCAAAGCTCGGTTAATTAAGTGGGAGTCATTCCAGCAGCATCAGAGACTTTATCACTCTTTATTAGGGCTACCATATGTCCACTTTTATTTCTTATGCTTGTCTTCTTTTTCTGCCCCCAAGTTCTTTTCTGCTGGGTTTTTGATGGGTGCAGCCCATACCCCTGTTTTCCCAAACCCTGAGGTGCACATCTGTGTGTGGGGGGGTGGATTTGGTTTGCCACAGTGGCAGATGCTGGGTGTCAGAGGATGTAATTGGCTGGTGGATGTGGGGAGGTGGCTGAGGCAGTGATGGTTCATGTCCAGTCCCTTCTGCTCCTCAGGTTGGGATGTAACATGTCCCTTGCAGACCCCTGTGCAGTGAGAGATGTCCAGGCGAGCTTTAGGTGGCCTCACTCTGGTTCTGGATTCACCCCAGGTGGCTCAGAGCCACTTCTCTCACTCTCTGCCACCAGTTGTGTCCCTCCTCTCCTACACTTTAGGTCTGGGGCAAGACATCCTATGACTTCATCCCTCCTCATGGATTTCCAGTGTCGCAGTTGAAGCTGACCTCCAAATGCACACACGTCTGGAGCTGGGACTATTCTTTCCTCTGACAAATTTTTCAGACCTCACACCTCTACAGCTAAACAAATGTAATCCAAGCATCAGATCATAAAATTTTGGAAAAAAATTATTTGAACTGCTGGCATGGCTTCTAGTGGTACACTGGGGGCAGCTCTCCTTTCACATGTCCCCAGAGGCAAGTAAAGCATTTCACTCCTGGTAACTGAGCTATAAATGTAGGTCTCAAGCAGTCCATGCTCCACATTACAATGTGAGAAACCTGAGGGCTTTTGCTTTTTGTGCAGGAGATTATCAAAGCACCTTTAAAGGGAGCCAGATTTCCTGCCTCACCTTTCCTCTCCCATTGCTCCCACATCCACTCCTCAAGAAACTAAAAGGTGTCAAACTTTCTTCCACACATATGAACGAGCTACACTGCCTGGGCAAGAGGGGAGGGAAGACTTTGGCCTCCTGAGGGCTCTTTGCTGGTAGAAACTCTCTGTCAACGTGGCTCTGCACTCGTGGTAGCAGTTGCAGTACCAGAGGGATGAGGACATGCTGATAACCACGGGCAGACAGGGCTGTTTCTCTAACCTGCTTACACTCCATCCCTCTCAAACCCAGCTTGCTGCAGCAAACAAGTCCCTTCATGTTTTAGGGGAAAGAATGTGATTTTGAAACTTTCTGCTCTGCTTTTCCCTCTGGTTACCTCTGGTCCACCCTTGGACTTGAAGGAGTAAAAGCTGAGGGAAGTCAGGATAACACATACAGGGCTGTTCCTCACTCCTCACCCAGGTCTCCCAATTGCCTGAATTGTTATTAATTAACTATGAGAAGCAGTTTACTAAATGCAAACTTTTGGCTTGTCCTTGCAAATGACCTTGGGAGTTTCAGATGTGCCAGGACTGGTGGAGAGGGAGTGTTGGTGTCAGGCCACTGGAGAAACTGGTATTGTGAATGTGGGTCACCAAAGGGTCATCAGGCCAACCCAGTGCCAGGGGTAACTGAAACAGCAACAATTGCCTGTTGTGAAATGTGCAGGTGTCAACATTTGCTTTGTTTTTCAAAGGAATGAAATTGAAAAATTCTAGTATTGTTTGGTTTGTTTGGTTTGGTTTTTTTAAAAAAATTTTCTTTTTCCAGAAAAAATAAGGGAATTGTTTTATTCTGGATGAATGCCTGAGGCACCAGGTTACAGCATCCATCTCTCACAGTGTAGAAACCAGTGATTTCTTTGCTCCCTCACCCACTGGGGAGGATACCAGGTCAAAGATTTTGCACCATTTCAAATAAAGTACTTGAAAATAACTTTCCACAGTGCAGGTGAGGAGCTTGGAGACCAGATACTCTCCTGGATGATCAGGGCAGGAGAGAGAGAAAGGGGTACACTCCTGCTCTGCCTCCTTGCTCAGCAGTTTCACACCTTGTCTTGAGTTAAATTTAGCAAAACAAGTACATTTGCACAGAAAACTACAGTTCTAATTAACTGCCATTTTCCAACAACACAAAACTCCAATTCACTGAAAACTTGCTGGTGGCTTGGATATAACTGCTGCTGGTTTGATGGTGCTCGTGACATAAGGCAGGATCAGACTAAGCAGTGGAGGGATAAATAATCAATTTTCACATGCTGGAGGAGCAAACCTGAAAGCTTTTGATGTGAAAAGGCACCTGAACAATTAGAGGCCGACACTCATAGCACTGGAAAATTCAACTCTGAGAGTGGGCACTGAGCTTGAAGGGGCAAAGGGAGGTCACAGGCATTTTTTCTGTGGGAGGACAGTGGCTGCACCTGCCAGCCAGCTCATCCTAAGAACCCTGCTGAGGCGGGAAGATGGAGCTCGAGGATGTGCCAGTTCTTTCCTGAGAGGTGGCTTTGTGCCCACTGCAATTATGGGAGGAGGAAAAGAGCAGTTTTGTGAATAAAGCTGGCAGCTGCCCAGCACAGCCCGGAGAAATAACCGTACCTTGGAGAACCCTTCCTGTTCTTTCTGGGCTGGGCCAAGCCCTTTAGAGGGGTTTAACACTCGTGTGAGCATCTTCATTTCAAGATGCCCATTACTGATAAAACCTCTCCTGGTCCCTGTGCTGGTGTGAAATGCCCACGATGCTGGTGTGGGAGGTGAAGTTTTCCTGCTCTTAATGCTTCCTGACCTGTACCAAGTGAAGGTTGGTTTCAGCTCAGAGGCATTAGGTTTAAAAATGCTTCTAGGATTTAACAGTTATAACTCTGGACAAGTTTATTATCCTATATGGTTGCTGAACAAGCTTAATTCTTGACCACAGAGGCTTCCTCTGGTACTAAATTCTGACTTTTAATCAGGTTTCACATGGGAAAAAGCCATCCTTGGATCAGTTTTTACCACACTGCCTTTTACTGTGGCTGAATGCACGACAGTTTTGTTTTCCTGGTACAAGACATCACGCACAGAGTTCCTCAGCTCTGTGGATCATGTTGGTTTAAAAGCTGTATCTCAGCCCTTACAATCCTTCCCAAACCATCCTTGGGATTACAAACAAAGCCCATACACTCTGAGCTCTTCTCCATCATGTATTTTAGCAAGTTATTCTGCAGAGTGATGAGGCCATTTCCCACATCCCACACATCCCCTGACACCGGGGAAGTGAAGGAAAACACTGCAAAGGAGAAATAATCCCCCACATGCTGAGGCTGGAGGGAGACAAAGAGCCCTGCAGTTATTATTGAGCACTGGCAGCCTCCTGGAAAGAGCAAAGCCTCCTGCAATGGATGTAGGAATAAATCAAATGTAGGGACATTGACACCATGTGGTTCTTTAAAGTGGATCTTTGTACATATGGTGAGAAACTGTAGTACCAAAGTTTTACAAACAGAAAAGACACAAATTTAGTCTTCTGTAGCATGAGTTTTGGCTCATATTGAGCAAAAGCCAACATTCCATTGCTGATTGGTCCTGGTGGTTTTATCTATTGAAAACTAACAGGACAAAAGATTCAAGAAGAGCAGAGGAATCATCAAAAAGAGAAGATGAAATGAGAAGGAACAAGAAAGAATGCGGGAAGTTAGAGTTTGTTGGAAACAGAAGTTGCATAAAGGTTGCAGCAGAACTGCAGACAATGAAATCTGAGTTCTTGCAAAGCCTTTTATGCAATTATGGCAGAAGGTCTAAAGTGCAGAAGAACATTATGTAAAGAAAATAAATAGTGTAGAGAAAAAACAAGGTGAATCCAGGTTAAGGCAGTGTAAATACCTTTCTGATATACACACACCCTCCATGTCCTTCATTCCTTCTGAAGAAAAGTATTATATTTTAAAGTCAATAGATGTGTTTATCCAAGTCACTCCTAGCTCACTTCACAAGGAAGGCTTTGGAGTTTTTAATTTTTGGTTCCAGACAAAGCAATTTTTCTTTATCCCTTTTTTTTTCTTTTTCCTTTTAGAAAAATGCAATACATTTTTCATATTAAACAAAACGAGGTTGAAAGATTTCTTTTGGCACTTCCCTCCCATGACCCCTTTGCTGCTCATGTGAGGAGGAAAAAGAAAAAAGGCAGAAGGTGGTTCTTGCTGAGGCTGCAGCCCCTGAAATTCCCAGATGTGAGCACAGAAAAGCACGAGGACTCTTTGGCCTGGCTAAATCCACCCTCACCCCTGTGACCTCACTGGATGTGAAGGCACCTGCAAGAACACTGACCCTTGAAGCATCATCAGGGCCACATCCTGAAATCCCTGTTGCTTTCTACTGAATTCCATCATCCCGAGCAGATGCTGCTGCCTGCACAGGTACAGCCATCCCTGCAGCACGTCTTTGTGACTTGTCTGTTTGCAACATTTTGGCAATATATATTTGCCAAAATGTATTTTCTCACCATTTCCTTTGGCAAAAGCAGCAGCCCTGCCCGAGGGAAGCAGTGTACCCATCCCAAAACCAGAGCAGCTCTTCCCTCACCCATCCCTTTGGGGGGTTTACCCTGCATTAGGAGGAGATTACCTTTTGCCTTGCTCAAAACCACTTGACTGAGCTGATCCTCCTAAAAGCAGCACCTCTCCTGTCACAAGGCCATTTTTTCCTTTATGAATTTATAAAGCAAATTACATTACACTGATTGCAGAATTCCTGATGTGGCCAGACGAGGGGAGCAGTTATCTCCTTTGCTTTGTAACCCCAGCCCTCACCATCCCTGCAGCCCTGTCAGACTGCTCTGCAGCTACTGCTGCCAGCAGCTCTGTTTCCTCTTTAGTTTCCTCATGAACATTTCCATCCAAAGTATATTTTGCATTTTTATTGGTCGTCCCCAGACGTGTGGCCTTTCATTCACTGACATTGGATCCATATGTGGATCTCAGCAGAGCGTGCAGACTGCAGCAACTTCCCATGCCCCACCTTCCACACATCGCTGGCAATTTTCCAGGTCACAGCCCATCACCATCCCATGTTTCACGAGCATCCTTTCCCCTGCTCCTGCACCAGGCTCTGTCCTGCACACCATGCAGCTGTCCCAGACCCTCCCTTCATCGCTCCTTTTGCCACAGCACTGCCACAAGTCTCTCTGTGCTTTCCTTTCAAAGAATACATCTCATGTACATGGTGACTACTCCTACCTTCTACCCCATAACCCAAAATATATGTGGCTTCACTGGGAATGATGCACCTGGGGACCTTCAGTCCCTGGGATACGTCTCCAGCCCCGAACAAAGTCCATTTTGATTCTGTTAAACTGTGGGGTTGGTGCTCTCCATCAGCTTCTCTGCTCAGTATCTGTACAAGGAGCTTCCTCCTGGCCCTCACTCAGCAACAGAGGGCTAGAGGCAATGCCCAAGAGCCTCAAGTTTTTTCATAGTGTGAATGAATTCTCCCAGGCTTTTTTATTAGCCCTAAAACAGCTCTGATGATCTGTTTTGGCCAGGCTTTTGGTTAAACAGTCAAAGGAAGTGAGGAGTGCTGGAGAGATGGCAGAGGCGTGGGAAGAGCTCAGCCCTGACGTGGTGCCTCGGATGTACCTGAAGCATGACGAGGTCTGGAAACACATGGTCCTGGGCCTGTGGTAACATCTGCTGCTGCTCTGCCCCTCCACCCTGGCATGTGCAGCTCCAGCTGATGTTAACTGGAGTTGCATGTGTGTCTGGGCAAAAGAACTACAGAGTCTGAAGAAGGACCTCAGCTCTCACCGTTTCAAAGCCCATTTCTTCCTCGTGCACAACAAAGCAAAAAAATCCCTCCTTCTCGCTTTGGTTTGATACTTTTCACAGATCCTGACGCAGCAGGCAGCCTCAGAGCTGCCCCCAGAATGGTTTCTGCTTGGTTTGGATCATGAACTAGTTGTCAGAGAAAATTATGCTGTAATCCTGGGAGATCCAATAAAGCTGTCCCGCAGGTTAGGGCCTTGCCAGTTGGAGGCAATTCTTAATGCAGATTTCACTCTGCGTGTGTCACATCTGCTAATTTTCCATGAATGATTCCTGATTTTCAATCGACCTTGGTCTTTAGACTCATAAAACTTTGTTCTGCATTGAAGTCTTTTGGCAGTGTGGAGTTTTGCCCGAAATAAAGCAGGAAAGAAACATCCTGAATTATAAATTCAGTAGAGTTTTGCACAGGGAGCAGCATTACTGTCAAATGGTGCTGCTTCTACTGAATGAGGAGAAGTTCCTGTAGAGAAGGTGATGGGTTTTAAGAAATACCGATTCAGCTTGGACTTCTGAAAGGCTTTAGGCTGAGTTTGTAAATGCTTTGGGAGTCAACTTTCCCCCTGTAAATACAGACTTTATTTTTCCTGTTGTGTCTACTCAGCCTGTGATTTTCAAAGGGACCCAGAGGAATTGCTGTATGAGTCCCATGGAACAATCTGTCTGTTCCAGTTTCATTAAATGCCTCACTGAAACCCTTTCCTGGGAGAGTAGATCATTCACCCCCTTTTCCTACACACCAGCCCAGCCCTATATACACGAGCTGACAGACTACCTGATGGAGCCATTATTCTCTTCTCACACATAGTCTAAACTATTTCCTCTTGCTGGGCACAGAGCAGTTTTAAATCAAGATGTCTTAGTTCATGGAGGTTAGGAATAGTCTTATAAAATGCCTTATTTCTTCCTTGCTTCTATGTAAATCTATTTTATTGGACAATTGGAAAACATAACACTTGGTTTGTGTGGATAACCCCCATGTGCTTCCAAATACAATATACAGCTTTTTTTTTTTTTTCCTAAATAAGCTTTTTGTGAAAGCCTGTTGTTCCCTGCCTCCAGGTTGAGCTTTTGGAGGGCAACCTGCCCTCCTGCCTGAAATCACACCCAAAAAACAACCCTTGGCTGGGAACTCTGCACAAAAAGACGTTTCAGGGCTGAAATTCAGGTCACACCGAGGTGGTTTTGTGTGATTTTAAGCCTGAGAACAGAGGTTGGAGCCGTGCTGTAATCCATGGAAAAACCTCCGAGGGGTTTTAATAATTCCCCATCACCTGCTCTGCCCTGTGAAGGAGGTGCCCGACCAGAAATTAACCCCTGAGCCCCCTTTGCCTGTTGCTCTGCCACGCAGCCTCTGGCTGCCCATCCCTGCCATCCCTCCCGGATGTGTTCCGGCACGCAGAGTTTGTTCTGGCCCGGGAATTCGGTTTCCAAAGATTAAAGAGACGCCGTGTGGTGGGCAGCGAGCCTCGGCAAGCCGGGAGATAAAGGCAGCATTGGAGGTGGAATGGGCGCGGGGTGGATGGGGGCACTGGGGGAATGGGCCAGCTGGGGACACCGGGGGAGGTTACACATCCAGGATACACAGGAATTAATGATAAATGCACCCATCCCCACACTCTGAGCGAGATGTGCTGCCCTGCTCGAAGCCCCCCGTCCCTTCTATCTCGATGTCTGGCTCTCCCTGGGCTCTGGGGTGATACAGTGCAACCCTTATGCTCTGCAGAACTCCCTGTCAGCTGCCCAGTGCTGTACAAACACGGCAGGAAAACACCGCTTGAATATTTAAAATCATCAACGGGCTCCTTTAAACCACTGGCTAAAGCCTCTGGTTGACATTTAATGCTCTGCACTGAGAAAGAAATAGTTAACTGAAACACCAACCTGTTTTTACAGTCAGGCAATATCTTGCACTTATTGTCACCGTCAAAAAATAGTTTCACTTAAACTTTGCTGCTGCAGCACAGGGGACAAAAAAAAGGAAAGGATTTACTGCTGAATGCTAAGTCATACTTCATTTTGCTATTTAAGGAGCTAATACAGTAATGGAATAAAGCACAGACCCAAATAAAAGTTCATATGTTACTGCCAACTCCAAGCAATTTAATTTTGTGACTCAGGCAGCATAATTGTGAAATTGGCTTAGAAGTCATCATGTTGTTTTATTTTTATCTGTTTGTAGGTTTAAATGCATGCTCAAGGTTCATTACATTTGCCTTAAGACCCAAAGGCTCATCTCAGATACAGGTTGAAGATTTTCAGTGTAATTGTATGGGCTACAAGGCTGTTTTTATGGCTCAGAGGAGAGATCCTCTCACGATTGTCTGCAAGACTTGGACTGTAAGTAAAACGCTAAATGCACCAAAACACAATAAAACAAAGAGGACATGGAAAGCCTTAGCAAAAACATGCTGTGGCTCTGCCCCATCTGGCCACCCACCTACCCTGCTCACCCATAGTGTGCAGGGACACAGGGACAAAGGGATGTGCAAAATATCTTAAATGCATTTCCTGAAAGGACACCGAGCGTGGCATTAACTCGATTTGCCTCCAAACCCAGAGGAAAAATGTGAAATTCTAAAGCCTTAATTACAGGGAGGAGGGTGGCAGCTTTGTTTCATGTTGGGGTGCTTTTCATAAGGCAGTCTGAGGCTGTGTGCGGGTGCTGAGTGTTTTCAAATGTAAATCTGATCGCAGGCTGCAGCCCGTGGGGTAGATAAACAAGCCGTATTTTTAAACGCAGTGTGAAATGTGGGGGCTGACGTGACCATTATCAGAGCCTCACACATGAGTTATGAGACATCATAAAATACTTTCATATTGCAACAATGAAAGCTGGAGCTGCTCTGTGGTAGGCTTGTTTGATCTGATAGCTCACCCCACTCCCCTCACTGGGGTCTAGAAGGAGGGGGAAATGTTTCCCAAGAGCTGCACTTCTGAATGCCAAGCTGTTTTCTCATAAATTTTTAGAAAGAAAAAAAAAATTCTTATCAAATGACTGATGAGGAATTGAGTATTAAGACAATGCAGGTGACATTTGCTGGGATGTAGGGACATTCCAACCTGCAGATGAATCAGCTGAACTAGTCACCTGAATCAGGCTGAAACAGAGTTGTGATATGAGCATAAAAATTAGGTCACCTCTTTTTACTAAATAGTTAATTAGTATATCTTATTCTGAAAATGAGCATTCCTAATGGTTCTCCAGACTAGTAGTACACAGCTGGATGGATACAACAATTGCAGTCACTTCATCTCCTTCGAATAACCAGCCGACTTCGAGACTGATCTTGTAAAGTCTTAATACCAAAAGTTTCCTTTTCCTTTGATAGCCTTTTTCATCTTAATTCATTCAATTCAATTAAATATAGATGTAATTATTCTTAGTCTTATTTGCATACCCAGATGACATTTTGCAGAATACCTGCCAACTGAGTTTCTGTAAGTCAGTGCTGGAGTCTGGGTGTATCAAGTGCCGAGTTTCATTCCTCCCAGTGATACTGATTTCCTGAGCGATCTTGAAGGAATCACCTGATTTCACTGTGTTTTGCTGCTGCTGCAGGTACCCTGCAAATGCAGGACACACAGACATCTCTGCATTTTGTGAAAATCCTCCTGTGGAAAAGCTAGGCTGGGTCATTCCTCCTAGCAGATGCTTCTTTTCATAAAGTGGCAAGTGGGGCAAGTGGGGAAGGAAAGCCCAGCGGTGCCACTGATGGGGCTGGAATGCCCTGACGGACACGGGAGAAGCTGGATCATGTCTGTGCAAGTGTCCCAGGGGCACTTCGGATTCCAGCCAGCACAGACCAGGCTTTGGCTTGTGGATTTGGCTTGGATCCTCCCCGCCTGGAGCTGTAGCAGCGTGTGGCCAGTGGGGCAGCCAGACCCTCCCAAACTGCGAGTCCAGCTCTGCGGTTTCTGGCACGGCAGGAACAACTTCAATGGCACAAACCCACGGGAAGAGCTGGACCTTGGAGAGTATTGCCAAGAGTCTAATTTGTCTTCCTGTCATGGGCATGACGTTCAATTACCTTTTCCCCTCTCCTTCTATTTCTTGAAGAATATGATGAAAATGTGTGTAAGCGGTTAAATATTCGGAACTGTTTCAGCTTGGCAGAATCCCCTTCTCTTCTTGTCTTCACACCATTTTACTTTGGGGACATGCAGGCACACTGAATTCATGTCTGTGGTGCCTTTGCATCGAGCTGATTCCAGTCAGCCTAATCACAAAGCTGGGCAAAGGAAAAACTGAATTTTCAAACTGATGACACATTTATACCAGAATTGTAACTTTATAATATTAATGTATCGTTTAACTTACATGTATACTTTGGAATGTTTATAACTACTGTAAATCACAGGCGAGAGCAGCCAAGAGAGTGCCACACAGCATTCCTAGTGCAACTCATAAAATAAATACAACAATCACAGGAGAACAACATTCCCTGTTTCAGAAGGGGAAATGTAGCAGATGGGAAACGTGCTTGGTTAGATCTTCATGGAGCCCAGGAACATGCAGAGGCAGTGCCATGGCCTTTTCTCTTTTTCCACCACTTTTTGTGGTTGTATTTGGCAGGGATTTCAAAGGATAAAATGCCACCAAGTGTTGTGTCTCTGGGAAAGGACACCAGGCATTTTCTGCTGGCATCGTTGCTCTCTCCAGTATGACAGCCCAGATTTTGTGACGTGTTCTTCCCCCCTCCCTGTACGGGGACTGCCAAGAGCCATCCCCACCCAAGGTGCAACTCTCTGACCCTCATCCACCTTGTCTTGCAGGGCACCTTGAAAAGAGTAAAACCTGCTGTTCCCTGACCCGTAAAATTCAGTGGCTTATTTCTGACCTATTAAACTGCAGCTTTTCTTTTAAGTTTTAACAGTACTTTTACGACTTAACCGGTAGACTGTAAAATACACATTTAAATGCATTCAACTCAGATAAGAATCTCATCATTAAAACAGCCTAATGTCTTTGTTTGAAGGTAATCACTCTCAAATTCTTCTGGATTCATCAGCACACTTACCAATACCTGTTTTTTCTCCCTGAATTTGGCAATGCAACATGACACAAAGGTCTTCAGTTCTTAAAAGACATGACAAATCTTACTGAAAATTCCCCTCACCTTTAGAGGCAAATCTACAGAAAACTCAAATCTCAGTTTAAAATCAGGACATCTCCAAATGTTAAAAATGAATCAGTTTCTGCAATTCAGGTGAAAAGATGACTGTTTTTCTAGTTTTATTATGCTAAGAGCACAGCTGAGCAGCAAGCACAATGTGGTAACATTGCACAGGCAGCAAAATACCAAAATAACACCAAGGACAGGAGACTGTTTTAATGTACTTTCTGGTAAGTTATTTAACATGCTTTTGTTGGCAGGGCAGATGGTTTGGGGCTTTGGATCAGGCCTGGATTGCTTAGAGCAGGCAGTAGGCAGTGCCTCTCACGTAATGGTTGTTCCCAAATACAGCTGAAAGCCAGTGTAATGGGACACTCAGTTCTGTTTCTCTTCTCTAACACTGACACCACGAGTATCCCGGCATGTCCTTAAGTTTGGAAGGAAAAACCCTCAGCGTTTCATTGCGTCTGCAGATGCTGAGCTGGGGTCCTCATCTTACCAAGAGGTCCCGGCTGCCCCTTCCCGGTAGGAAGGACAGGACCCAGGGCTCCCTCCTGGGCTGCAGAAGCCAAGTGGAAAGCAGAGCTGCTGTCAGGAACGGGTTGGCAGAGCCCAGGACAGGCAGGGTTTTGGTACTGCTGTCTGCCAAGGGCAGGTGGAGAAGAAGAGCCCTGTACAGCAGAACCAGCCCCTCCGTCTGTTTGATGTTGCTGCTCAGCATCTTCACCCTGGAAACCTTCCGACAGGTTAATGACCCAAAAAATGCGTTTCCTTTTCTCCCCAGTTGGATCATTTCTTGGTAGGGTCAACAATTAAAAGTTTTATTTTAACATATTGCCTAATTTGTAATGGGTTCTGTCCATCACACACAGAACTGCCCAGGTTTTGAGTCAAATAGAACCGTGCCCGTGCTCATACACTTTCTCCGTGCAATCCTTGGCCTGAGCATTTAAGAAACGTGACCCTGGGAGGTGTTTATAGAAGGCTAAATATAGGTTTATCTGTTCTAGTCTTTCCATGAAAGATCTTTTTCCTTCAACACATGGAGATTAAATACACGGAGTAATATTAGTTAACACTTAAGTTATGGCATGTTGCGAAAAACGCCAGGAAATTCCGTTTTGAAGTTGACGTTCCAGCCCGAACTTCTGTTGACTTTGTATTCCTTTTCTCCCAGAGGCATGAACTGAGGATAGGGTGTTGCTTGAAGCTGAGTGACTCTGCTGCAGACAGGGGTTTGGAGAGACACCTCACATTAATCTCTTTAGGAGCACTCTGAGGGTCTGTTAGGTGAGAAGCAAGAGCAAAAATCCCACTGTTCTCAGCAGCCCAGAACCCATTGAAAGCAATACCTGGAAGTCCAGTGTATTAACTCTGAGTTAAATAAAAGAAAATGAACCAAACTTGAGGGAATTTGTGTCAGAGCAGCTGTTTGCATGCATCTTCTGCTGGTCTTAACTCTCACACGTTGGGCTTTCCTGTTAGCGTTTACAATAACACCATTGCATCACGGACCTAGTGTTTAATATTCCCTCTTTCAAAATATGAAGTTGCAGCTGACTCCCTGTATCCTTCTGGGATAAATGCAGAAAAAGCTTTCCTTAACAGCTGCTATATATTATTATTATTGCCTATTACATCATATCTTATTACAGCTCTATTACAAGTTTCCCCTAAAATCTAATCACATTCTGAAATTGTTTACAGCGAAACTAGAAATGGGCTCGAGACAGAAAGTTCACATCCCAGCATGGGCCTGAACTTTCTTGCAGTTCAGATTTATTCAGACCCAGCATTTAACTCTCTCACTCCTGAAAGATGGGAGCAACTGCAGAGTTTGGATGAGCATCGTGGAACCACAGCTGTGGATGTACATGGAGGCACCTGAGATGTGCCTGGAGTGGTGGCAGCAAGGACAGGGTTTACATTCTGTGGTGTCCTTGCTCTGAGACTGAGCAGAGAGACAAGGAGTGAAATTGTGGTCCCATACAGCAAAATTTCCATTGATTTCAGCAGAGCCAGAAGTTCACTCAAGCTGAAGAGACAGATAACAGAAAGACAGATGCTAATTAATTAACTCATCTGAGCTAAGCTGGGCTTATTTCTCTGCCAGTGAACACTGACAGAAGTGTGTCATCATACCCATCCTGAGCTGCTTATGGCACGTGTCTGGGAGCCCAAGATAGGGAAGGACAGAGGATTTGTAGTGGTATGAGGCTCCTAGGATATAGAGAAAAGCTGTTCTATGCTCAGGTCTCCCTTATGAAAAGGGTCCAGAGCCTGACTGAACCTCCTGGAACCTGGTCCAGCACCTCAGGAGCTTCACCATGACACCCAAACCTCTCCTGCCTTCTCCTCCCACCCTTCAGCCTCACACAGAGCATGAGAGAGCCCCTTGGTGAGACAGCAATGGTGCTGCTGCAGAGAAGCACCCAGATGGCTTCTCTTACAGGAGAAACTGCTGCTACTGTGGGCAAATCTTCACAGGATGGTCCCTCAGCAGAAGTGCGTGCTCATAACAGAGGAATAAAACCAATCCAGGTCACCAGTCTCATCCACACTGACACTTCTATAGGGCTTTGCTTTACAGCAGTGATATTAAGTGGTTTGGCCAACTTTGTAGAAATGTTACTATTTTCTCGACAAAATGTCAAGTAAGTTTTCAGGGGGGAATACTTCATAACTGAAGTATGTTTTCCTAAGGGCAATAAACCACTAAGAAATGTGCTTTTTTCCCACCCAGCCTTTGAGCCAAAAGTTTCACATGTTTTTCAAAGAAATAAAATTATAGGTGTTTTTCTGTAGTAAGGTGAAGTACCACCTGGGTGGCAGTGGTAGAAAGCTGGGCAAACTTTATAAATCTAGAAGGGGGAGATTGTTTTGGCATGACTTAGGGTTACAGCCTGGGTTTCCTATGCATAATTTTAAAAGGAATTGCTCAAAGCATCAGGAAACTCTTGCCAGTACACTGTACCCAGTGCACAACTATTCAGACTCATGGAATATTGCCACGGCTGAAGACCTCTCTCCACTCTTTCAGTGGAATGAGCAGTGGAGTCAAGAGGCAGATGTTTAATTCTTTCTTTATCTGACAAGCCCACACCCCTACACATGCTGGTTTAAGAGACCAGCAGAATGTGGAGTCAGTTGAAAACATTGAGTTGGTCAATTGGGTTTAATTTGGCTCCTGTTCTGGGGTCACAGGGGGTTCCCATTGTCTGCTGGCCATGAGGAGGGCAGCAATGAACTGGTGCCTGGGACACCTCCAGTCTGATCTCAGCTCCACAAAACCAGAGGGAGTGTGTGTGGGATTTTATAGTTTTATAGGGGATATAGTATATAGGGGATTTATAGCTTGTAGGTAAATGGCTGAGGGGCTGGAAATGCACTTTGGTTTTGGTCATTTTAATCTCTGGCATCACAGCAAGTGCAGTGAATGTTCTGAGAATGCACTTTTTCTGGTTTAAATAATAGAGAAAGCGAATATCAGTTCATCCATGATCACTCTGCATAGGATAAGGAAGGTGAGGAAAGGTGAAGGATGAAGAAACTTTTGCTAAACTCTCTGATAGTGGTGCAAGAGCACTAAGGGTTAAGAAGAGCCTTGCAGGGCTGCCGGGCACCCCGAGCCAGCCAGGCCCTGAGTAATTTTTTTAAATATTAAAAAACAGGCAACATATAATCCCTCTCCTGGAAATCAAACAGAAGGAAAACTAAAGTAAAGCTACAAAGGAACTCCAATTCTCTGGCCTGCTCTGCCTGCTGGCTTCCTACGTGCCGGGCGGAGGAAACTCTGAATCCTGTGGAAGAAATCCACGGAGAGGAAGCAACAGCCACCACACAGTATAAAAGATGGGGCTGGTTTTAATCAGGGCTGAGTCTTCACAAATAACAAATGGGAAGGGGAGGTTAAAGTGGGGCATGAGGCTAAGCCAATAAAGCCTTTTCTGAGACAAAATAAGACGGGTGTATTTCAAATATGCCACCCCGGAGAGAGTTGAACGAACTGACGTGTCCAGGACGTACAAACACTGTCTGACTCCAGGCTCACGGTGCTGCCCAGGTCGTGGCCAGTAGCAGGATCCTGATTTAGGAGCTCTGAGTAACCCCCATTGGAAGGCAAGCCTCTTTGGCTATGTAACCGGGCCAGACCTTAATTGAATTAGACATCTAAAATTAGACAGTGTGAACATCCATACTCCCCCATCCCCTCCCCAGCCCCTCAACATCCACATGAATCACTTGCCTGGGAGCGTCCTGGCATTTTTCAAACTTTATTGCAGGAAAAATACCATTTTTGGAATGTCAAATTAGTGAGAAACGTGTGAACAAGAGCAGCGTTTGGCTCTGCCTCCATCCGGGATGCAGAGAGCTTTCCTGCTGGGGTGAAAGCCAGGATCTCCTGCCACGGGGGAGTGGGTGAAGGGGGTTACTGCTGCTGCTGGTGAGAGCAGTTTCCAGTGGATTTAGGTGTGATGTGAACCCATAGCACAGTTTTGAACAGTTCTCCTGCAGTCAGTATCTAACACCAGCCCTTAAATTGTCGTGCTCCTTTTCCTGAAATTCTGGTGTGTTCAGAGACTGGATAACTCAGCTGGATTCGAGGGAGTGCTGGCAGCAGAAAGCAACATCTCAGAAGGAGATCTCAGTCTGGTGGCCACACAGAAGGTTGGCACTAAATCATTTAGTGCTGCAGCACCAAGGCTAAATAAGAATTCCAGCCTTGGGTACCAGCTGATGTGAGGGCCAAGGGAAAAAACAGCTTTCTGGATTTCTGTAACAGATATTGGCAACACCTGGAGTAGAATCTTCCAAGACCACAACAAAAATTTCAGCGCTTGCTGGATTTTTTTCACCACAACGCTGTGGTTTGTGTGGGTTGCTCCTCAGTGTCTTTCAAGTAATGAGCCTGCTCTATGCAAACATTTGGGGTATGCAGTGGCCTGTGTGGATGCTGCCTTGATTTATAGTAAACCCTGGGAAGAGCTCCTATAGCACCTGATAGCAATCTTTCAGCAGTTCAAGGAAGCAGAGTTGACCTTTAATTCCCCAGTGTTCAGTAAGAAAGCAGGAAACTATTTTTTTAATATATATATATAAACCGTATCTCATATGTATATATATGAGATATAGTAGGACAGGAGAATTACAAAACCAGAGGTATGCAAAATGCAAGCTATTAAAATGCACCTATTATTGACTACTAAATGGCAGGTGAGATCTTTTCTGGGTATTGCAGTATAGTATTGGAAATTTATTCCACATTTTGCAACACTGGCTGCTCCATTAACTGATCTCACTAGGAAAAAATCATCTCATAAAATAAATATGACCCCATGGCGTGTGCTAGCCTTTCAAGGACTGAAATCAGTTCCTAGAGATCAAATAGTTTTCATGAGCCTGGAATTTTAAGGTCCACAGAGGGTGAATCTCAATGTTAATGATCTTAAATCGGGGTCAAAATTAGCACAAATTTTAAAGGGAGGAATAAAAAAAAAAAATCCACATTTGCTTGATAAATTATCTGAAAGAAGTTGAATTCCCTAGGCACGCAGAAATTCTAATAACGTGGATCACAGCATTTCCCTGGAAGGAATTACATGCCACACTAAGGCATAGGTGGTTAAACAACAGGAAATTCATAAAGCCAAACAGAACTCAGTGATCACACAAGTTTATGTGACCAGGTTAGGAACTTACATTTGTGTTGGACCAAATATACCAAAGAACGTCTTTTTCCCAGAGTGACTGTGAATAGAGGGATCAGTTTCTCATAAAGCAATTGCTCTTTGCTGAAGTGATTTGGAACAGATCTTCCCAAGAATAAATCGTTTATTAAAAAAAGAAATCATTAAAAAGTGATCAAATGCAAACTATGATTCTTGTGAGGTGGCATTGCCTGTGATTTCCAGAGAACCAGAGATCACACTGGTCTCCTTCTCTCCAGTTTGCCAGAGCCCAAAGACTTGACTCAGAGAGCAACAAATGTGGGGTGCAAATAATTATTCACTGGTCTAAGGTTATTTCCTTCAAAGAAAATAACTTTTCCAAGTCTGGGTTTCATGATCCTTCACTCCTGGAGCAAACAATTTTCATCAATAAGGGAAGGGAAAACCAAACTGGTCTGGAATATAATTTTCATTCCTAGGAGTGAAAGCCAGAAGAAAAAAGACTAAATCTGTCCTGAAGGTGGGAGGAAAGTGTGCAAGTGACACAATCCAGTGCCTCACCTGCTCTCTGGCAGTGCCGTGCACGTGCTGTGGAGAGAGAAGTTGCAGACACACTGTGAGCCCACCCTGCACATGGTGGGTTCCCAGAGCCCTGGAGGACACATCTGAGCCTGTGCTTCAGTGCAGCTGAACCAAGCCATGTCCTCAGTCTGACAAACTGCACTATATACATTCCTCTCATTAATCTTTCTCTACATCTCCTGTCTTAAGTGGTTTCTGAGGAGGTTTGAGTTGTTTTTTTATCCCAAAGAATACAACTTTCCACAGTACGAAGGAAAACATCCATCCAGCAACACCAGTAATTGCAACAGTGACTCCTACAACTCCAATCCTTCCAGCCTCAACACGCTGCTGCACAAAGGGAAGTGATACTTCCTTGGAGGCAGTGGCTCTCCACAGAGTTACAGGTGCTCCTCTTCACCTGGCTGGGAAATCTGCAGCAGAGTTGCTGAGACACGAGTATTAAATTAAGTCTTTGGTTTTCTGTGAGCTCAGGTGTCCAGCTCACATCTGAACCCAGGTTCTCTCTGTGGAGAGCTGACTGGGGTCAGCAAGAGGGAGGGCAAGGAAATGGACTTGTAGGGGAGGGACCCCATGGTTAATGCATTGTCCATTTGCTCACTCAGGACCAAGCCATGATACCCACAGCTCTGTTGCCTCCCTGCAGGACAGCAGTGGTTCAGTTAAGGTGCTGTGGAAGAGGGAATGCTATTTGCTTTCATCCATTGGGTATTTATTCAAAACAACACAGAAATCAGCTGATCTCTACATCCTGAATGAGAAATCCTCACACTGCATCTGCCCTCTCTGAAACACGACCTGTGACCCAGTCATTTGGTTTTCCATCCAAAAGCCGTGACCTCAGGTTCTATTTTCTTAGGCAGGCTTGCACTTAATTAAAAGGAAACTATCAAGTGTTAAAGTCCCTCTTAGATATGCTGCATCCAGTCCTGGCTTAGGCCTCTTCATGGCTTCTCCATGTACAATTTCCTCCAGGTTTCCAACCTATCCCAAGACCCAGTGTGATGCAACAGCACTTTCAGCAGCAGATAGGGTAATGCTGGCCTGACAAGTGAAATTAATTATTGCATTCCATTAATTTTGAGTCATGGGCCCAGCCCATGGAAGCTGGGAGAACCTTGTGAAAAACAAACTCACTGCATTGTACTCTGATGTTATTCTTGGCTGGGGTTTGAGGAGCCTGCTGGGGTCCTCCGGAGTGGCCGAGCTCCGCCGCGGCTCCTCCACTCGCATCCGCAGAGCAGCTGCTCTCTTCTGAGAGAGAAATAGAGGCTCATTCTTCATCCAGGACCACAACAGGGACAGCAAGGGCCTCCCTGGGATCTTTAAACGCAGGCATGACTTGGGAGGGTGGTGATATTGGCTCCTGACACTTTGGAGAGTTGAGCTCCAATTACATATTTACTTGCGATTGCTAAGTGACTGCTTTGAGCGTTTCCTGTGCAAAAGAGAACCCCTGGAGTATGCTGTAGGAGTGGCTGTGGCAGGGAAGGGACTTGGATCCTCCTGAGAACAATGTGACCTCCATAAAGGCCCCCTGACAACTGCATGAAATCCTCTGCACCGCGGTGCTCAGCTGGGACCCCCCGGTAGCATCTTTCCAGTCGTAAAGAGGAATGGCTTAGTGTGACTCAGAGCAGAAACACTGCCCATCCCAAATGCTGGATTAAAATGGTGGGTGTGAGTCAGCCCAGTTCCCTCTGGGGAATACAACTGCTGTCAGCAAACGTCTGCTAAGCAAGGCCCTGCTCAGGACTCACATCCATGGGTTTCTCACATGGGAACCTGTGCTGCAGACACCGGGTACGGTGCTGGCCTGGCACGGTGTCAGGGAGTCCGTGACTCATGGCAGTGGCTCTCTTGCAATACTGACTTCAGCAAACCGTGAGGTGCTGATGTGGATCTAGCAGACTTCAGGAGAATGGGATCAAGCAGCTCTTCCCGGGCTAGTCCATAGGCTGACCTCATGTTATGATGAAAAGATTGTTTGACCCCTTCTCCTTCAGTAAGGACAGTGGCTAAGCCCTGAGGAGACAAAACTGATGGATAAGCCTTCTGCACCATCACAGCAAAGAGAAGACACCATGCCCACATCCTGCAGGCCAGAGCAACAGTCCCTATCCTAATCCCTGCTCTTTTCTCCTCGGTCTTTTTTCCTGGCAGACTGAACTGGGCTGGGTCTCTATTAAATGACTTCACTCACTTTGGTAAACAAAGTAAACCTTTTGCCCCGGCTGTACAATGGCTTGTGCTTATCAGTCCTCTGGGTCCCTTTCATACGTGCTGCTGAGTTGAGGAGACACAAGCCTTGCCCTCCTCAGAGAGCCTGGACCTGCAACCGTGACTGCCCAGGGCCACCCAGGAGCTTCCGCACTCACCTCGTCACTACCAATGTCAACAGAGTGCTTCCCACCCCACCTCTTTTCCTTATCACCCACTTTCCATCTCTGTCTGGCAGATAATGAAGCATATAAGTGCTGTCTTGTCTCAGGTATCTGTCTGGGGCATCAAAAGATCTGCCCTGCAGTGAGTGGAGGTGTTTTGACCCAGTTCAGTCTGCACGCCACGGCCGCTGGCACAGACCACTGCTGGCTCTGCTCCTGATGGGCTGCTGCTGTCAGGCTGCTCCTTTCGTGTGGGAAGAGAAACGAGGAGACTGGAGACAGAGGCAAAATTAACTGTGCAGTCAATCTGAAAAGCCTTTTACTGAGCACAAGGACAAAGAGAGGGTTTATCAGGTGGAAGGCAGCAAGTCACAAGAGACAGCAGAGTGACAGAGCACCTCCGTGTGCCCCAGGCAGCCTCCTCACACACGCCCCCACTCCGACCTTTTGGGATGTGCAGAGGGACAAGGAGGAGCTCCATCTCCCCAGCACATCCCAGCCTTGCCATCACTGCACCTTTGCTCCACGGGTTCCTCAAGCCAGGAAAAAGGAGGCGTTGACCCAGGGATGTGGGAGGCTTGGAAGGGATCCCGTTGGCATCGGTCTTCAGTGGACAAATTTTCAGTTAGTAGAATTATTTTAAGGTGAAAAGTTCTCAACAGAGTCCCACCTTTTTGAGGGCTGAAAAATCTTGAGTAGCATTTCTTCATTTTTTATGAAGATTCCCTGCAAGAATCTTGCATGGAAATCACTGGTGTTTCTGTGACTTTAGCTGCTTTTATCTGCTTGTCCTTGAAGGAAGAAGAAACAGGACAACTTCAAGAAAGACAGCTTCCCTCCAGGAAAGAACAGGAGGTGCTCTTTGCTTTCGGTGTCCCAAAGCAGGCTCTACATTTCTGACTGTAGAAGATGCTGTGTTTGCCTGCTGGCTCTGGTCCTGCTGCTCAGCTGAAGAACCACGGGAAAGGCAATTCAGTGCACCCAGGTGGCAATCACACACCAGCAGGATGCACAGCCAAATGGACTCTTTATCTTTTGCAGACAAACCTCTCATTGCACCAGGGCAAATCATACCCAAGTCATCCTGACTTCTTGACTTTTCATCTGAGCATCTCAAAGAAAACTTCACTTGTGGATGAGTGAAAAGGCACACACTGGCTCCCTCTTGGCAGCCAAGAATCTGAGGATGACAAACCCAAACCACAGAGAAGACTAAATCCTGGCTCTTCCCATCGCTGTGCTAACCATGGAGCTGGCAACAGCCTGACAGCACAGCCCTGATAGGAAATTCAAAGTTATAGTAGCTCACTAACAGTAGGGAGCAACTTAGCCTTCCAGGTGTGAAAATAAGGGTAATAAATATTAATAGAGCAAGGCTCTGAGAATAGCCAGGGAAAACAAGTCAGAAACACTTTGCAGAATCTCACTGATTAAAGAGAAATCTCATTTAAAATAGTCAATAGGAGTAGTTCTGCCTTTAGCATTTCATTTTTGTCACATCAAAATGTTTCAGTTCGGTAAGAAAAAGCAGCCTTGTTTAAACAGTCTCAGTTGGATTAGTTCTGATTTATGTTACACATCAATCTTAGAATAGGTGGTTTGTTGTTTTTTTAGGAAGAACTGCAGTTTTCAATATGCTGAGAGAAATGTCACTTTTTGACCCGGGACTTTGCAAGCTCCTGCTTTGTCCAGGGAGGAGCCAGGACCACATTTACAGTGGTAATTATAGCCCCACAACCCGGGGCTGGAGTGGGGTTTTGCAGAATGTGCTGATGGATTTGGTAGACATTTCCCCACATGCTGTGCAAACCACTGTGGAGAACAAATCCAGGGAACAACTGTGATGGAGTGACTGCCTGTTCTCTGAGGACTCCACATAAATCTCTGCAGTCCCTGTAACCACTGACCCAGGCAGTGCCCAGCTCTAATTAAGGCCTTGGAAGACTTTTTGGGGTGTACAGTGGGATGTCCCTTCATGGTTCCTGCAGCAAAACCCCAACTCTGTTTTTCCAATCTCCCACACCCAAGTGACCACTAAAGTCAGCAGGAATTCAGCATGCAGAGGTCTTTTAAGGTCAAGCCCTGTATTTTGATCCATCCTGGTCCCAGTTTTCGGGATGGAGGAGTCCAGCATCCATGTGAAGTCACTAGTTCACTGTCTGGACTGTTGAACACACAGGTCTGAGGCACCACTTTACCTCAAAAGGTTCACAGAGGTGCCCACAGTGATTTGCTGCTGACTCTCTTACGGAATATAATCATATTACACTGTTGTGCAGCTGTAACTGATGGCAATAAAACTTGATGTATTGGGAGGGCAAACAATTTTGCAACAGCCTGTGAGAAAGCAATTTTTACCAGAAGACTTGTTCTTGCTAAGTCTTGCAGAGCTACATGAATGGTTATAAAGACTTGAAATGGAGGTACATCCTGATAATATGCTACATTTTAAAATTTATCAGTTCAACATCCTCCTTGGTGCAAAATGCCATGTTCTACTCATTAGCAGGTAGTTTCTGGGGATCACTCATCCAGGGACTGGGCATTTGATGCAATTCTTTGACTCTAACAGACTGTCTCTCTCAGACTTCTTCCTCATGTATATCAAGCTTGAAAACACAGCTAATGAAGGCCAGATGGCTGCAGGCTCCTTCTCACACCCATAATATTGATGGGAACATTCTGGAGGGAGTGGGTTCTGCCTGGGTTTGCCTTGTGCCTGACATGATGATAACCATATTTCAGCCTCTGCACTGCTTGGTCTTGACTCGATTCAAATGTTTCCTGCATTTCCAGCAAATGAATGAAGTGCAGCTGAAAATGAAATATGTGCAGCCCTTATTAGAAAAGGTTGTACTCATCACGAATCATCTAAATGCCTCATTTCTGACAGTGGGGAAATCCTTTTATTACTGAGTTTGTTTGGAAAGATTTTGAACAGTTCATTATAAAATTGCATTCATCTCTGCCAGGGTATATAGAAAGAACCAAAGTACAAAATCTGGCCCCACTCAAATCCATGGGATTTGGCATTAAATGGCAGAACTACTGGGCAGAATACTTTGTTCTGGATTAAAGTAGCACATCTTATCTGCTGATGTTACCCAATGAAGTGTGGTCTCCAACACTGCAAAGACCTTGCAATTAGGTTCTGTCTGACTACACTAATTAAGAGGAATAATTAATGCCGAAATATAATCCTCTGGAATGCTGCAGATATCACAGATATTTCACGATTGCACAGGATATTGCACAGGATTAGATACTGTCTCTGTTGGTAAATTCCTCGTGGTTAGTAATCTCGTCTTTTATATTTAGTTTTTAATAAGGAGCTGCCTTCATTCTGAAGCCAGCTCTGTTTAAAGCTGCAAGAAAAAAGTAATTAAATCTGACAGGACTTGCTTTCATGACATATATTGCAGGCTATCTCATGACACGCAGACCTGGTCATATTTTTGTTATAAGGAGCTGATTTATTTTCACCAAGTATCTCTCCTAGAATCAGAGTTTTCCCAAATTCTGTATTTCTTTGGCTAAACAAGCCCCACTGCCTGTCTCTGGCTCCGTGCTCTGCAGCAGTGCTGGCTGCACACCCTGGGTATGTTGACATGTAACTGTTTGAACATTTGACATTTATATGTAGCTGGCATTCGTTTTGTTGCCTTGCAACCATCTGGTTCCAGAAGAAGCTCATAAACTGATCCTGAATCATGCAACCACCAGACAACAAACAGATAGAGCTGTAGGACTCTGACAGCACATTTATCACCCTCCTGTGATAGCTGACACAAACCCTGCACTGCACTGTCTCCTCTGGTCTCCGTCACACAGAATGGCCAGGGCTGCATTTTAAAAAGAGGATTTGATTCTCCACAGCAGTGAGAGTTTTTGTTTTGCCCTGACTGTGGCCCATCCCGCGTGCAGGCTCTCTGTTAGCTCCCAAAAGCTCTGCATGTGCAGCTGGATCCCTGCATCCAGCATATGGGAACAAATCACCCTGAGCTAAAGGGGACTCCAAAGCCCAGACTTTGAGTTGAATTTTTCCAAACTGTGGAAGTACCAGGGGGCAGATTTCAAGTCAGAGCTTTTCATGCTTGTGCATGAAAAGAAAAGGACAAATTTATAGCCCATGCTGATCCTGGTGGTGTTGGCACAGCTCAGGAAAAGGGACTGGCAGTGCTGCCCTTCCCTGGCTCCATCACCCAGGCCAGAGGAAGGCAGAACAAACCAGCCTGTTCTACCAAACAGATACAATTTTGTTCCAAATATTCCTGCCACAAAAGCTATATTCTTCATCATCAAGTATTTTTCTCAGTAGATTAACTGATACATGAATGGAAAGTTTCTAGGAAAAAAGTGCATTCTTTAGAGCGGGGGGAGTGTGGTTGCATTTTTCTTGGCTATGACTAATTTAGGAGGACAGCAGCTCCCCTGTCATTCCATTTGCTTGTCCTCTCCTTTTTATTCCCAGTTCCTAAATCTCTGACACTGGTCTTGTGTCCACAAAGCAGAGAGATCATTTTTCTCAATAAAGAAGAGAACTGAAAAATGCAGGAAGACCAGGTTATTAAATCCAAAGAACTTTTACTCACACATTATGTAATACCAATTTAACAAGAATCTTGCTCTGTAATCAAATACCCATAACTCATCCTATAACTGGAACCTTCTCTTTCCAAATTAAACATTGCTTTTTCTATAATTGGATAATATGAGAGTACTGCAGCAATTTGGGTTAAGACTTTGTTATTGGAATCCATTTTTATTTTCAGCTTCCATAGATGTGTACATAAACACACATTATATACTAATGCAAAGGAATGACTTTTAAATTAAAAAAATCAGTAAATAATAATAGCAGACACTGGAGGGCACCTGCCTCAAATTCTCACCTGTCTAAGTAAGCCAGAAAGCAAAAGTAAGTACTTGAGGTGGCTGAAAATGCTTATTTTTCAATTCCTATTAAAATGTTTTACTAGGACCAAACTGGTTGTGTGAATCTTTAAGATATGTGTGTGTGTGTGTGTGTGTGTGTGAGTGATGGAAGAGGAACCAGACAGGTTCCAACCATCTGAGTGTGCAGCTGAGTGCCCAGGCTGGGAAACCAGGTATGGAGGACCAAGGACAGCCAGGTCAGCACCTACTTTAGTATTTACTCTGTTCACTATCCTTATGTTACCAAAGAAAAATGTAAAAATATGGGCTCTCTATGCTAAGGATTCCACAAACATATAACAAGAGGCCTTTCCTGTGCCAGGGATCCTTATATGTGTATGGACAAGACAGGGAAGGCAGGGAGGGATGCACAGGCAGTTAAGGATGCAAAGCAGGAGCAGAGCTTTGTTATCAAGGTTGCTCTGAACTTGACAGAGGCAGTGATTCCCAGTGCCCTTTAATGGTATTGGCTCTTCAGGTAGGGCTTAAAATCTTATTCTTCAAAACTGTGTCTGTGTAAGGGGTAGATAAAAAGAGAGGCATTGCAAAGAGCCAGGGAGCTGCATCCAAGTCCTTTGCACTATTTTCTACAGCCCACAGGAATGTTTCTGCCTTCTGCACTCCTCCAGGGCATCTGCCTCCTGCTCAGGTCAGCAGATTGAGCAGATTCTGTGCTTTTACTCTTTTACATTCTTTGTTAAAACACTGCAGGTCACAGCATCACTTAATGATGGCCCAGATTGCAAAGGTGTGAAATGCTGATCTATGTAAATGTTCAGAGTCTTGGACAGGAGAACTCTCCCAAACCAAGTCATGAAGAGTGACCTGTTCAGTTGTCTGATACACCCTGTCTCTCCCCAAACCTGAGTTGATTGCATCAATAAATACACTTCAAAAAACAGATTAAAGGGGTCAAAAGGATTTTACAGGAAAAATTTTCTGGAGAAAAAGAAAGACTGTTTCAATGGAAAGACCTTCACAAGATGAGTTATTTGAATGTCAGCTTTATTTTAAACTGCTGATTGATCATTCAAATTCTTCTAGTGCAGCAAAACCCGCGCTTTATTCTGTACACAGACATTGCACCAGAAACCTTATTAAAAAGCCAGTGGAGGATTCCAATCAGCAGGGTCATTTGGTAGACTAAGCTATCTTTAGGGAAAAACATGTTTACTGTGTTAAGATTAAAAGTTCTACGTTAGTGTCTGGGATATTGTCCAGCCCACCGTGGTGATGTGCAGTAGGCCTTGCTTGTGTTTCTGCACAGCATGAAGTGCTCTTTGCTCTCTGTGGAGTCAGGCAGAGCATTTCTGCCTCCACTGAGACCTGACTTCATATATGTTTAAGAAAAGCACTGAAAAATAAATTGGGCAAGTAAATTATTACAATATCTGAGTATCTGCTCCCACATAACCTAAGTAACAGGAGATTTGAGCCTGGCTTTTCTAAGCCAAAGCCTACATTACTCTCGTGCCACAGTTTGGTGCTCCAGCACCTACACTTCCCTCTTTTCTAGTTTTGTCTTCTTCAAGAGATGTTGCACAACTTAATTTAGTCTTTTCATGTAACAGAGCACACAACTGAACCACCTTCACTGGTGTTTTTTCCCCCTCAGGCTGCATTGAGAATATTCTAACACCATGTGTATGGTATTTTTTTTTTCCTGGCCCCTCAATTTACTGAAAAGCTTAGATGAAACTCTTCACAAAGAAATGCACTGAAATTCTTTTCCATGGAGAAATTCTTCCTCTTTAAAAAACAAGTTGAAAGGAAGAAGCTTTGTGAAAATGAAGCTCTGGGAGCTACTCCTATGGCTCCAGCTGTCCTGGGGCTGGCATGTAGAAATATCTGTGAGTAACGTGACAGGTAAGAACATCCAGGATAGAGGAGAATTACCCTGGCCCATTTTCCTCTGATTGCTGAAACTCAGTTCCTCACTAGGAGGAAACCACAGAAATGGGCAGGTTTTATAGTGTTATGCATTAGAATCCTACATAAATGAGCACGTTGTGTAAGCTTTGCTCTGAGAGCCATTATTGTCACTGCCAATATGTCTTAGAAGCTGGGACAGCCCTGGAATGATGGCAGATGATGATTTAAGGCATGACAGCGAGGGGCTCAAGGGGCACCCTGATCCTGAGGGCTGATGGCAGCAGCAACATCCCAAACACACCATGGGCTGGAAAAGCACCACCTCCCAGGGGCACTGCCAGCCAGGGAAAGGGAGGGTGGCTGCAAGCTCCTGCCCGGAGCAGTGCCATGGCACAGGGCTCTCACTGGTGCCATAGGAGCTCTGGCAGCAATGCCTGTTGCTCAGTAACTCCTGGTTGTTGATGGATCTCAGTGATCCCCCTGCAAAGTGCCGAGGGGGTTTTCCGGGGGAGGCTGGCACCGGGATCTCCCTGCGGGCAGTGCAGCTTGTCTGGCATTTAGAAGGACAAATGGTGCAAGAGGATTTCTTGCTGTTTGTCCCTGTGGCATGGAGGTTTCCCCTCCCGCATTTTTGTTTGTATTCCTATTTCTTTTCCAGCTTTATACTGAGGATAAAAAGCTGAATGCTTGTTCAATCTCCAGTAGCAGAATAAAATATCTATTGATGCAAACAAAGAAGTAAGTTCCAGATTTTTTTTAATCAACATTGCAAGAGGCAAAGCTGCAGTAATTTTTAGAAGGGATTTTTTTGGGGGGGTTGGGGGATTTTTTTGTATTTCTTTTTTCATTTGAACCGTCCAACACAAAAGTCATTCTTAGGCAATATTTAAGGAGACCTTTCACTCAAGTTCTGAACACTCTTGGAATGTTTTCAAAGGAGAAAATGAAAGAAAGTCCACTATTAACAGGCAGAGAAATTTTCAGATTACTTTCAGTTTCTTACTTATCTTGGCAGTCCATTAAAATAATTAATCTGCTGTAGTAACAGAGAGATTGATTAGACTGAAAACTTCATTGTTAGGCTGTTCAACATTGTATTTACCACACTTAGCAGCTTTTGATTCATAGTGAAGCATTAACAAAAAAAAAGAGAAAAGTAATTTCTCTGAGGAAGCTTCCATTTTAGTAGCTTTAGTCTAATCACTATAAACAGGAGCTCTGGTTTAATGTAGTTTTCTTGGGATTAGAAGACTTAATTACTGCTTGGAATCAAGCTTTCTAGCCTTGCATGAAGCAACACATTAAAGCTGGGATTTTAAAAGAGCCTAAGGAATATGTCTATCATTAAAATTCGATGACAGTGGCAGCTTAGCTCTCTGCCTCCTTTGAACATCTCAGGGTTCCCTATTAATGAAATAATACCTGTGAAATTTAGAAAATAATATTCATTCTGACCCCCTCTGGATTTTAAATGGCTCTATTGACCCAGTACAAACCCATCCTTCCCTCCCACAAGTCCTTCCTGTGTATTTCCCTGTCCTGTGAACGGTTTTTAGTCCCAGTATTTTTTTTTATTGCAATCTGATGTTTTTTTCAAAGTAGGAAACCTTCAGGGCCACAGTGAGTGGGTTGTCTAACCATTTCCTGAGACACAGGAGTGAGCATCAGCTTTGGCCATGGACCAGTGGCTGTAGAGCATCCCCGAAATGTCTTGTCCACAACATGGAGTGTGTGTGTGTGTGTGTGTGTGTGTTTGAGAGAGCCAGTGAGCCTGGAGGGCCTGAGCTGTGTCTGTGATAAACTCTTATCGGATAATGATAATTTTACACACTTGGTAAGTCACCTGGTGCTCTGGCAGAGGCCCCCAAAAGCAAACCAGCATTCTCCCTAGGCAGTACTACTGCTGACCTCAGAGCAGCCCCTAAGACTGCTCTGCCAAACCCTATGTAATTTGCTTAGACAAAGCTTCTGCACTAGAAGTGGCATTTATCTTTAATTCTTTCTCCCCCCCCCCAGATTTCCACTGGATTCCCATTACAGACAGAAAATTGGCAACTATTCAGATTAAACACCAGAGTGAATTTGCTTGGCTCCAAGGAAGACATTTCTGTGTCGAAAGCTAAATTATGTTGCTGTTTTTCCACCTGTTAATGTGTAGATTATATAATAGAGACATTTTTCAATTTATTTTTTTTCTTCTTGTGATTGCAATGACGTAAAAGATTTGATCTTCACTGCTTCTTCTTTGCTTCAGAGAATAACACAAATGCTTTTGTCAGGAAAGATCCAAAGTAGTATTTGAAACCATAAGGGTTTTGCTCACTGCTTACAGAGACGTTTTTAGTGGTAAATCTTACAGAAATTTTAGTCCAAAGCCATTTTTTAGGTTTAGATCTTTGGCAATACAAGAGCTCAGTCCTAAAATTTGGGTGGTTGTGGCTAGTGCTGTTGGAAACCCAGACATGTGGGTCCTGATTTGTGTTTGTTTTGGGATGCCTCGATTCCAGGGCAGCCAGGCTGTAACATTTTTTGAAACTCCCAACTTCCCCGGGGTAATGTAGTCAGAACATTGGAGGATCAGTCCCAAGACATAATGAAAGGGTGAGTAAAAGCAGTGAGACCCCCAAATCAACGGCCTTGCCTTGGAAGCTGAACACAGGCTGGGCTCTAACCAGTGCCTGATGATGTCCTGCAGAGGACTCCGGCTGCACAGCAGCAGGGATGTCACACACGAGTCCCCTGAAGCAGCTGGGCTTTATATTTTCTGGCTCCTATTGAATATTGCCATGGCAATTTCTGGTTGCTTTTTAATCTCTCCTTAAACAAAGTCATAGTTCTTACACAGTCACCTCTGAGACAGGGAGAGAAATATTTTCCTAACAATTACTGCAGTCAGCTTAGCTGGGCATTTGAAAGTAACAGACACTTAAAAATATACAATAACAGTAATCTTTAAAAAATACTTCATTTAAAAAATATTAGTTGGGAAAAAAAGTCCTTGTTCCCTTTATTCAGCAGGAAATGCCACACAATTATCTTTATTTTCTTACTGTTTGTGGGATGAATTGCAAATCAGTGCTTTAGATTAATTTACCTAGCAGCAATTAACATTTAATTTCCTTTAAAAATATAGAAACAAGATTAAAATGCCCGTTGGGGGTCATTTCTCCTTGATTACAGTTTAGAAGTGACCACAAAAAGTTGATTTTCAATGCACTAATCAAGAAATAAGAGAAGGAAAGCTTATGGTTGATATTCCAGAAGCGAACTCAGAAGTGGCTCAGGAACTGGCTTAGTTTATTTTTGTTATCAGAGAAATAAGTGTCTTGCAGGCACACAGGGGTGAGCACAGCCCACTGAAGCACAGCAGCCTTTCCATGGAGCCCAGAGAGCCTCGGATGGGGCACGGCCAGAGAGATGGGCCAATATTTGTACAGTCGGGACTTTCTATTTCCTCAGATGTCAAAGGAAAGAAGGAATTCCGAAGTGATAACCTGTGATAACTTACCATGATCTGTATTAATATATTATTTATTACTGTGATCATCTCACACAACCCCTGCTGTGACCCTGCAAGTCCTTGTCCTGGAGTTGCCTGGAAAAGGTAAATATTTCTGTGCGTGCCAGAGACCGTTTATCTCAAAGGCTCCGTGGGGAGATTTATGAAGGCCATTGTCTTCTGTTGTCCTTTATTTAGAAGCCTTACAAAGAGAAATAATAAGGAACAACCCTGTAAAAATTCCAGAAGGAAAGATATCACTACAGAGCACAATGATGCATTAAGGAAGGTGGCACTGCCAAGGGTAAAGAACGGCATTTTTCAAGGGAATTTATGGCTACACGCCCACAGCATTTATTTATTTAACAAGAAATAAGAATTTTACACCTTCCTAGTGACCTAGCTAAAAGGATTAAGCAGCATTTATATCCTCCAAGTTTAAAAAGACCTTTAGGGGTGGCTCTGTCCTTGCAGTCCCACTGTGCAGGGCAGGAAGTGCTGATCTCTCACCAATAACCGTGTTTGGCTGACCAGGATATCTCGAGTCAATCCAGGTCAAGTCCACACACGAGCACTCATTGATGGCTGTTTGCTGGTGCTGGTCCTCCTGGTGTGTTGTGACAGGGACAAAAACAGAGCTCAGCCTCAGAGGCAACACAGCTTGTACAGCTCTCAGCATCTAGGACTGGGACCTCTGTACACACAGCAGTTATGGAGTGGACTCATAAAGACGGAGACAGAACCATGACATTTTTATTGCATTTTGACTCTTTGCAGAATGTCTGAATAATTTGGAATCCCGTCCACTAAAAATAATACTCCAGATTGTTCAAAATGCATATGCAGTTGAATAATCAGTTCCTATGTCCAATTATTTGACTTGTGAGTAGATTGGGTAAAACTTGGCATATTTTTTCCACCATATGGTTGTACTAACTTGTTTGAAAGAAAAAAGGACTGAAAATCCACATAAATAACTGTCCCACAGTTTTTCCTGTCTGCCTAATTTTGTCTATTTTCCCCATTAGCAACTGGAGATCTAATAAACTATTGAAGGCTAAAGGCTGATGTAAGTCCCTTTTTAGGGCGGTGATTTCAACAACAGTGTATGAAGAGCTTTTTTTAAACTGGGGAAGAAGAGCAAACAGCTAGAAAAACAAAAATGTAAAGTGCTTATGCAAAAATCTGTCATGGACATCTGGACCACCCTTGTCCAGCTCAGGAAATGTAACACCAGTCATGCTTCTGAGTGAAGAGAATCAATCGCGCTTTCTGTTTTCAGGGGATCAAAGGTCCCCCGTCAGCTCTGCATCCAGGCTGGGTCTTGGTGCAGGTCCTGTCTCCCCTCTGTCCTGCAGCACATCCACGGTGTCACAAGGTGATTCCAGCCTTGGTGTAGCTGTGATTCCTCAAATCCATGAAATCAGGCAGCTGTGCACCGGGATGCTGCAGTGGTGATCCAGAAAAAGGGAAAATCTGGGGCAGGCAGTCACAGAAGTCACCTCTTCTGTGAACTCTTGACTCTTGAGCCCAGCAATATCACTGCTGCTGTAGCACACGTGCAACTCACTGAGATGCTGGGGTTTAAATCTTTCTTCTTTAAATGTAGAGTATCTCTGCTTTGTCCCTAGGATTTTGGGATGTAGGGGTACAGAGCACAGATTTATAATCATCTTATTTTTGGAATACCTAAACTGTCGCTGATGGGATAGACTGTATGGGCTCCAAAGGACTGGTATAACTAAACACAGTTTGATTTAAGATTAGATACTTTTGTAAAAACAAAGCTTTACAAAATATAAGATGAGGGGAAATTTGCCATATTTATAGTTCAAATACCAAAGAAATCTCTCTCCCCAACACTAATGGGTCTAGACATCTGTTTTTCATGCCTAAAATACAAATACTGTAACAGCAAACCAGTTCACAACTGCAGGAATTGAAGCTGTCTAGAAACAAGAATAAAAATTACTTGTCCTCCACAGCAAGCAAAAAGGAGGAAATAAAAACCTCTTGCAATTAGTGGTGGAAAATAAAATTATGTTTTCAAAATTATTACAGCCATAAGTAAGATGGACTCCCTCACCACTGAAGCCACAGGCAAAGCACAGTTTGGAGCACTCTTCATACACTGATCCCAAAATAGCTGGAGCAATTGGGACTTTCGGGGTCTAAACTATCCCATACAACCACATCAGAAAATACCAGGAGAGATCTTTCCCCCCACCACCCCTTCATTCCCTCAGCAGAAGGTTGTACATCAGTCAAAAAGCAATCCCAATCCACCATCACCTACCCAAGGTAACATCCATCTTCTCTCAGATCTTTTCTTTTTGTAATGAACCCTGCTCTCTGCTGACTTAATCCTCACGAGAGTAACTGATTCACAGTTTCAAATGTAACATAGATAACATGAAAAGAATCATCTGTAAAAAAATACATGTGGCCAAATTCCCTGGCTAACCTGGACAACGTTCCTTTAAGTCTAAAGCCTCTATTTGTGCTAAATACCCAGATGTTAACAATCTCTTCTAGAGGCTATTGAATGCAGGAAGGACATGTTTTTAGCAATTAGAAAAATAATAGTGCACTTACACATGGCAATATTTAGCAGAGTTTGTTTGGTTAATAGGTCAGCAGTTTGGGACAGTCGGTGGTTGTTATGGGGCAGCAAGGAGGGTTTGTGCAGTGAGACATCCTGCCAAGCACGCTGAACGCCAGGTACCCATGGGGCACCCTCAGCTGAACGTGTGCCATATAATCCAAGGCATTCAAAAGGCATCCCTCTTTCTCTGACTTCCTTCTGTATTTAAAAAAAAAAAAAAAAAGCTTTGGAAACATTTTGTGACAGGTTTGTACAGCGCCAGGGAAAACGCACACTTATGAACCAGAAAAAACACACCCGGTGCAATAACGTTTTGGGCACATGAGGGTATTCCTCGTGTAAGGCTTGAACTAAACTTCACATCCTTAAATACTTTCTAGGTAGAGCAAGAGCTGAAGGAGTGATTAAGAGCTTTCCTCGTGCTTTCCAGGAGTATGACATGCGAGGGGCTGGTCTCGGGCGGGAGCAGGTGCACGTTAACGTTGCTGCTGGGGCAGACACGTGTCTGCTGCAAGGATTTATGACCAGTTCCTCGCAGTAGCACCAGTTTGGCTGGTGGCCTTTGTAATTTATCTTTGCTGATATCATTATGTGCCGTGAGAACATTTATCTTCCCGAACCTAAAGAGTAAATGATTGTTTTAACGAGGAGAAAACAAGCCTTATTGTAACAGCCCTGGACTAGGGACCACAGAAAGGCTTGGATTTTTTAACACGCTCCAATCTGTTTTAACAGCTGCTTATGGTTACTACAGTCCCTGAACAAAGATAGGGTTATTTTACCTTTCTTTGCTGATGGCCCAAGTTGCCTCTTATTTTCTCTGTCTCTGCAGAATGGTCAAGGCCATGCTTGGAGCCACAGACCTCTGGAGTCAGACAGATCTGTGCAGTTTGCTGCATGCAGCGGTGCCACTGGCACATGGAAACCTCACACCGAAAATTGGATTACATAAAAGGATGTGAAAAAAGAGGCCACATCCAATCTAAATAATCCACCCATTAGTCTTCATGGTGGTTTCCAGTCTTTTTGGATTCATGGACCCCCACGGAGTCCCTGACAATAGACCTGCTTTTCTCGCTTATGTTTTTTTTGCAGAACCTTAGAATTAGTTCGCAGTCACCGCAAGGTCCATGGAAAACATACATAAAATCACACGTCTGAGGTATTTATAAGACACCACCACCTAAATTCCCACAATCCTAATGGGTGAACATTAAAAAACCTCGAGGAGGTTTTATTACTTGCCCAGCAATCAGACTAGATACATTATTAAGGTTCCTTGTTTCTAAGCCATGTGCTGCCTTAAAAAACCAGTTTCAGTACAGACTACACCTGTATCTATAGTAACTTCTCCTCTAGGAAAAGTCAGAGCTAGTGGTGATTTTGCAATTCACCAGAATAAAAGCAATTTCTTTCCAGATTGTTTTACTTCTCCCTTCCTGGGTATGGGCAGAAGCAGAAGAGAACTGGACCTCCTGCTAATTTGAAAAAGCTAAATGCTATAGAGAAGTCAAATGAGATTTTCATTAGAAATCATGGCTTTGGAGGTGTCAAGTGTTGGAGTATGACTGTCCCACCCCTCATGTCACGAGAAAGGAGAATGGAAATTAATGCTGGACTGCTGGGGTTGTGAAGGAAGCAGCATAACCACAGAATCAGCACCATTTTTTTTGAATACAGGCCCAGTTTTGGCTTTGGAACAAGAACTTGGACTCACATGAATTGTGTGAGGGCCTGGCCTTGGATAATCAATGGGTGCTCAGTATCTGGCAGGATCAAGTCCATGGTGAACAAGGAACTTGGCCTGGATTTGAAACACCACTTCTTGTGCTTTCCAACCCCATGGTGTAACCACCAGACCACAGATGTCTTTCCCACTTTCTGCTGTTAAGAAGCAAGCATCAGTTTTCAGGCTTGGAGAAATGTGGTGGACTGAGGGCAGGAAGGATCTGTCATTCATAAAAAAACGTGGGCTAGAATTTCAAGATTTATTTAAATTCTAAATTTCCTTAATGCTGATAGAGTCGGGGGGCAGAAGAAGGTTCTGTCACCCGTGGCTCTCACTGCAGCAGAAAGCTCCCTTCTCGAGCTGCAAGAACTAACGGCACACTTAATTCCTTCACACTTTGGGAAACAGTGGCACCTTGCACAAGATAGAAAGCTGGCTCATTTTTGATTCTTCCTTCTTCCCCAGGCCCCCAAAGCGACCTTGAATTAATGCGCATTCCTGATTAGCACGATGATATAAATCACAGCAAGTTGCTTTCATGTGGAGATGTGAAGCCTGTGCTCCTCAGGGCCCTGCAGTGCACACACTCCCAGCACCGTGTAGTGCAATGACACAAAACAAAGCTGCTTCTGGTGGAACGTGCTACACAAACTGTTGCAATTATCTCCGAGGATGTGGGAACTTTATCTGCTTCAACCCTTTGCTCTCAGACATTATGAAGTTAATTATACGATGTGCCAAGGGGGAGGGAAGGAGAAACCTTGTTAACCTTTTCTTTCTGTGGCTTTCCCCCCTCATTGCATTTACATTGGCCTTGAAGAACTGGGACATTTTGCAGATGGTTTAGGGTCTATAAATTCTTATTTAAATCATCATGAGCCAAGTATAACAGGTAGCAGTCCAGACTTCTCTAGAAAGGACAAACTCCAGCTAAGCATGTAAATAATACTCCAGTGCTTTTTAGTAGATAAATATATACACTGAGCCAGGTGCCCTGGAAGGTTTATTCACATTTTGCTATTGTTGCTCAGTAAAATGCCCTGGGTATGCATTGCATGACTCTGCAATATTTTTTTAAAATACTACTTCTCAGTGAATAGAAAAAACTGCAGGCTAAAGGAGGGTGAGGTTTCCTTCACTGCTCTGCTGTCAGAAAGTGCCCATCTCAGGTAAAGACAACCAAGACTCTGTCTTTATCCACCAAGCCTCAAATGGCTGAGTCCAATCAGGCTGTTGCCAATCATGGAAAAGCAAGAGGAAATTACCTGCTTGAGATCAGGTTGGTGTAAGGGTGATCAAGGAGGGCAATGTTTTCTTTACTAATGGTGAAGAGAGTGGCAACAATACAGCAGAGAATTATCTGTTCTGTGCTGAGCTGAGAGAAAGAGGGTGCTCAGTACTGCCAATTATAGCCAGGAAATGCCCTGAGACAGACACTGATGGCACCTTTTACTTGTCTGAGCAAGACATACCCCCCCATCCCAGTGTCCCTGTGGGGAAGATGCTGCTATCTTCCTTTAAAGGGCCATGTTTTGAGACTTAATGAATAAAGGCTCTGTACATTGGATTTCTGAAGAAGAATCCTCTGCACATATTAACTGTTTTTACTTAAGTGAAAGGAGTAGCATCTGCACCTTATTTTTTTTTTCCTGAGAAATCCAAGAATTTTTTACAGGTTTGTTTATTTCTATCACTTTTTAAAATCTTTTTTCAGTCCCCACCTGCCAACTGTGCATTATGGACCATCTGTTGGTGAGCCTAAGAGTGTTAAATGTATATAGCTCCCTCCAGAGTTTCCCAGTGAGATTCAGTGCAGTTCCATGAGGGACACTTAGGTCTTCTCCCACAAGTCCCCCAGAAGAGGGATATATTATTCAATTCCACCTATTCTTGGCTAAGACCTGACAAAAGAAGCCATAGATTGGAAGTCATTCACAAGCCCTGAGAAAGGTGTTGGTTGTTCCTTTAAAGTCCATCCTGATGCAGAACAACATTTTACAGCTGACCATCCACAGCAGTTGAAATCACCTGAAAGCAGAGTCTGAATGTCAAGAAAGATCTTTTTTAATACTGCACTTTCACTAATACTTTGTAGTAGTCTTGTGCCTAAACCTTGAGGCTGCCCTAGAAAGCTGCTAGGGCATACTAATTCCCATCACCCCATAAAACACACCCCTGAAAATGAAATAGAGTTCAAGTGGTTCTGCAGGGTAAATATTGGTTGCAAATGCACATACTCAGCACTTTCAGGTCACCCAGTATATCCCTTGGTATTACCCCTTGGAGACAGGACTTAGAAGCAGCACTGCTGTGGCTCATGGACATGGCTTTTTGGGGACTCAAGTATCTACTCAGAGGATGCCTTTCTTCAGACAAACAGTATTTTCAGAGCTGTTGGCTGATCAATCTTTGGTTTCCTGGCCTGCTGCCTTCATGTGTGGTTGCCTATCCTTGCTAGTCTGGCAAAGGGAAGAGAAAATATTTGGCCTTTGGGAACTGGACAACTCGTTGCCCTGTATAGCTGACATGAGTGCATGATTCTGAGTTCAAATATTCTGTACCTGTTTTGCACAGGAATGAATATTACACAAGGTGCCAGGCAAGTGAAGCATAGCTAATGTAAAAACACCTTGGTCTGGTTCCCAGTTACCCTGCAGCTGTGTTAGTATTTACAGCACCGTGAGTAAAGTGCCCCTGAATCAGAATAGGAACAACTTTTATTCTCTTTGAATGCATAAATCAGGCCACATATTTCTGCTGGAATTACAGGCCATTTGCAGTCATTTGTCTCCCTCCACGTGCTTTGCCCAGCAGGTAGCCTGTAATTATTTGATAATAAAAATTATAGGCATTTTTTGATTGCTGGTCCTCCGCAGGAGACGAAGATTACCCAGCAATTTTGACACGAGCTGAGAATTTAAGCCTGATGTCCTGGCAGGCTTCCAGGTTGGAAGAGTCGATCGCCTGTCTAAATCCTCCCGGAATTTCTGACAGGCTGTGGCACTCTTCTCATCCTCAGCAGAGGAACAGCTGTGTCTCTGCACTCAGGCAGCTCTGCAGCACGGTGGTGGCAGGAGGAATTCTTCCTCCCTGAAAAAGTGCTCATGACTTGGTTGCTTTGAGAACTGCCTTGGGAGCTGCAGGGATGAAAGAGGCCATAGGAATGAAATCTATCACTGTGCCCTGGGAGTCTGATATGGGATAAAAGCTCCTGATAGTTTAGATATGATTATTAAAATTTCCAAACACCTGTGTAAAAACTACTCTGCTTTGGTTTTATTCCTCCCCTCGAACAGATATTCCAAAAGAAATGAAGGAGATTATCATTAGAGGCTGGAAGTGTCATACAAGAGGTGCATAGCCAAAAAAGAAGTTTGTTAGTGGTAGAAGATTACCTGTTCCATCATTTTTCTCATTTTAAGTTGGCTACACCTGAAAAGAGTAAGTCTTGCTTTGTAAAGGAAATTTCTTGGGAAATTACTCCTTTCTCTCTAGCTTCATTATAAAGGACAACTTTTTTTGCCTGTGCATTTGATAATTTATGAATTTGTAAATATAATAAAACCGCAGTGGTTTGGACATTTACAGAAAATGACTGTTTTGGGGAATTTGAGAATCAAAAAGAGATAAAAACATCAGCTAGAAAAAGGAGTGCCTGCATTACAAATGAACTTTGTTATTTTTTATCTTGGCAAGTATCGTTAAAATTTAATTCTTTATGCACCCATGACAGATAAGTTTGTCCCACTTCGCATTAAAGATGTTATGCATTCATTTTGACAAAGTCATTAAACCCCCTGCACTAAGACCTCACCCCAGCTCTCTGAAGGCCCTGCTCAGCAAATATGGGACTATGGAATTGGGCCTTAACTTCTCCCCACTGCAATCAGCAGGATTACTGCCATGAACTTGGAGACAAGCTTCTTTTTTTACCTAAAGTCTCCTTTAATTCAGTGAAACCCCCAGTTTCACCAGGAAAAGTGAGTGTGCAGGGCTTGTGCTGGGGGCACACGTGTGATGTGATTTCTTTGCCTCACTTGTAAAAAGTGAACCTAGTTTTTAAGCTTGGAAGAATGCATTAAAGTCCATCCCTTAGTGCCAGCATCGGCATGGGGGTTGGCCTGGCAGGGCTGTGGCAGCTCGGCCTCTTCCCTCGCTGCTTCCAGAGGCAGCTGAGCCCTCACGCTGTGGGACACACATTGTTGAACGTGCTCAAGAGGAGTGAACAGGCTGGTTTGTGGTTAGTCACAACACAGAAGAGAAGAAGTGTTTTGTTCCAGACATGTCTGAGTTTAGGTTTGTGCTTCACTTCGTGCTGAGAGCCAGTTCTGAGCCCTTTATCGGCCACAGCTCTGTCGCATGGGCCTGGTTTGGGGAATGGAAGGGGAATGGATGGCATGGGTGAGCACTGCCTGAGGTGGGCGTTCAGAGTCGCCTCCAAAGGATCCCAGACTTTTTCCATGTGAAATATTGAGAGGATTTTTAGGGGATTTAGTCCCATCCTTTTGACAACTCTGGCAGCCGAGGCTGGAGATGAAGGAGGATTTGAGGGAGCCCTGGTCACAGAGGGCAGAAGAGCCAGGCCATGGGGATGTGGAGATGATCCCCTCATGGTGTGGGGATGTGAGAATTATCTCCTCATGGGGTGGGAATAGGGGGATGATCCCCTTATGGTGTGGGGATGTGGGAATGATCCCCTCATGGCATCGCACAAGGAAGAGCTGGCCCGAGCCCCACAGCTGAATCCAAGACCTCGGGGTGCCGGGGTAGTCCCTCAGCCGCAGGTGGGGTCCCTGAGGGAGAAGCGCCTGTCCCGCGGCGGGGGTGCGGGCTCTGCTCTGGGGGTGCGGGCTCTGCTCGGGGGTGCGGGCTCTGCTCTGGGGTGCGGGCTCTGCTCTGGGGGGTGCGGGCTCTGCTCGGGGGTGCGGGCTCTGCTCTGGGGTGCCCGTCCGCGGTCTGCGGTGCCGGGCCGGGGCTGCCCTTCTCCTCCTCCTCCTTTTCCTCTCCTCCTCCTCCTCCTCCCCCGCGTGTGCGGTGCGCGGCCGCATGTGGGGCGCAGGCGGCCGAGTCTCCACCTCTTCTGGCAGCGGGAACCTGTGGCTGCCAAGCTCCATTAAAGCCATCAGCAGCCGGGGGGACGCGCTGCGCGGCGGCGAAGGCGGGGTGGGCTGCGGGGTTTAAGTTTTTTTATTTTTTTTTTTTACTTTATTTTAAAATACATACTTTTTTTTTTTTTTTTCTCTTTTTCCCCCTTTCTCCCTCCGCGAGGCTCGGGCTGAGCAGGACGCCTGCGGGCTGGAGACGCGGTGCCGCCGCCGCGGGCACCGGAGCGCCGGAGGCGGCCCATGGCTGCACCGCCGGGCCCCGCGCCCCGCTGAGCTCCGCGGGCACCTCTGGCCGGGGAACACAGCGGGCACCATGGTCCGGTGCTGGTGGCTCGCGGGGCTGCTCGTAGGTAGGTGCCACCGGCCGCCGGTGCCGTCCCGGGGCGGCAGGAGGGTGGCGGAGCCGGGGTCGTCCCCTCCGAGTGCTCCCCGGCACCTCCCTCGCCCACCCGGGCGCTGCGAAGGGGCAGGAGGGTGCTGGGGGTGTGCAGGGAATTAGGGTGCAAGGGGACGGTGTGGGGAGCGCAGAGGAGCAGCGTGCAAGGAGTGTGAGAGGAGGGTGCGAGGAGAGCGCGGCGGACCGGGAAGGAGGATGCAGGAAAACTGCAAGGGGAGTGCAAAGAGGATGCAAAGAAACGGCAAAGGGACGGTGCGAGAGGGCTGCAAGAAGCGCGCGAGGAGGGGGCAAGTGGACTGCCCGGAGGGCGCAGGGAAGTCGCAGGGCGGGTCTCGGCGGGGCCGGCGCTGGGACGGGGCTCCCGGAGTGTCCTCACCCGGGCAGGAGGCACCTGGTGCTGGGACAGGGCCCCGCTCGCTCGGTCCCTGCCCGGCTCGCCCCCGGTGCCCGCCCGACCCGGGCAGGGTGTCCCCGCCGTGCGCACCCGCGGAGGAGCCGGGAGTGGTCCGGAGCGACCCCCGCGCTGCCCCGCGGCTCCCACCGCCCGCTGCCGGAGGAGGGGACGGGCGGGCAGCGCCCCGGAGGGACCCCGGCGCCCAGGGATGCTGCCCCCGAGCTGTGGGACCGGGAGGGGGGACTGACCCTTCCCGTGCCCCCCTCTGAGTGAGCGCCGGGCGGGGATGCCAGAAGGGCTGGCGGGACGGTGCTGAGCTGCCCAGGGCGGTGCTGGGCTGGGGCTCAGCCTCTGCCTCCCACCTGGGGCTTCCAAAGTGGTGGGGGTCGCTGCCCCCTCCCCAGAAACTCTGCCGGGCATCCCCTCTGCCGCCACAGCTTGCTCCGGTCCGGAGCGCGGTGCGCGGTGAGCGGAGTTTAGGGCAGGAAGGGCTTAGGGGTGATTCTCACTGAGAGTTCGCTATTACCCCCAGGAGGACCCAGCACCTGCCCCGGCAAGGGGTAACCTCATAAGTAGTCTCCTGTTCCAGGGACATGACACTGAGCCCCAGCTGTGCAGACAGACCCTCGGAGCAGCACAGGCTGCATCTTTGTGGCTCCCTTTCAAAAAGGCATCTTTCAACCCCACAGTTCTTGGACCAGTTTCAGAAGAAAAGGTTCTGGCTTAAGAGACCATATGGGAGAACAAAGGCAACTGTGCTGTGAAAAAAGCACAAAATTATTTCTGTTTACAACAAGGAGCAGAGCCTGAGGGAGGCTCCTCCATCCTCAGGCAGTATTTTCCTAAGAAATCCAAAGCAGAACTCAGTATCCCTGGACAGAAGGGGCAGGTGAAAGGAAGGGTGGGAGGATGTCCCTGAGGGCCCTGTGCAGTCTGGACACTGGAAATCCAGGCACCTGGGTTCCTGCTAGCTTCCTTTCTGCCACTTAGTTCACTCCTCTGAGGCTTTGGGCAGCAAAATATCACACTAACCTGCCTCTCCAACTCAGGGCTTAGTTTAATGGTCATTGCAAAACAATCATGTAGTGACAGCTATTGGATGTTACTTGCATAAAGTGTAAAGGACCAAACCAGAGGAAGAAATCTCTGAGCATGGCACTTCTGTAGGGTAACTTTTCTGTTCTCCTTTTGCAGGGTCTTGCCATGTGTTGTTCACAATGATAAGGCTTAACAGGTTGAGAAATGTGTATTCTCTGTGTATTTTATTAGTTCAAGTTGCTCTGCTCTGTTATACTGCACTATGTAAGATTAGTCACTGAAGTCTAATTAGAATACTTTCTTCAATTCCCATACAATTTCTTTTAGTTCAGTCTAACTTAAACCCTCTGCTTCTTGTGTCTGATATCAGTGAGAGAATTTCCAATGATTTCGGTAAGAACAGAAACTGGACCTTAAGACAACTATTTAAAGAGTTAAGTCAGACCCAGAACTCATTAAAATCAAAGCAAGGTTTGCCAGTGACTTCACTGTGAGCAAGACTGGCATTCTGCATTTTGCATAAAGCTGAAAATCAGCATAAGCATGACACCAGTGCATAATTAGTTGTAAAGGCACTTTAGTTAGGTAACTGGATCTGATTTTGGAGTCTCCTCCAGAAAAGAATCGCTCATTCCTGGAAATGTCCCCAGAGACTTGCTGAGTTTTACCTAAGCTTTCATTAAAGTCTTTACATTCCAATAACACCACGCTGATATTTTTCATTTGTAGCTTCTCCAGCACGGTTTTAACATAAAAGATCTATTCTTGCTTCCAATGTTTATTTTTAAGTTTGGAAATGACAGTGTTGAGGTAAGATCACCAGTTGCATTCAGTTATGAGATTAGCAAGAGAACCCCATAAGTGATAGTACTACATTCAATATAGAGATGTGTGTATTTACTCATGCATAAATCTGTAGTTACTATTAAACCAACGTCATTGTCTTTGGTTCAAATGTTTATTTGGGTAATATTTACTTAGCTAATTTATTTTTACCAAGTTGGCGGTTTTTCTTCCTCATTTCTCAAGCTGGCCAAAAAAAATCAACAACTAGCGTGTCATGCCAGATTGTGTGATATGACTCTATTTGTTCTTCCAATAATTATAGGTTAGCCACGTTTCAAAGTATATGGATATAGATAAAAACAGGGCTGAGAAGTAAAAAAAAAAAAGCACAAGTGAAAAAAATATCGTGTGGTTTCTATATTTTCCCCACAAGCACAAATTGTTGAGTAAGGAGATTTTCAAAAGCCAGAAATTGCTGTGAAGAAAACCAAAGCTGCAATCCAATGCTAGGGGAGGCTGCATCTGGCAGAACAAAGTTTGGAAAGAGATTTTGCTTTCAGTGGGATCCTGTGTTTCCCCACAACACAGCATATGTCATCCATAAAGACAATGCTTTCATGGATGAGATACAATCACTGCTAAAATCAACCTCACAATTAGGAAGCACCTATACAATGCTCTTACACAAGTGCTTTGGTTTTCTCACATTTGCTGAGGAAGATAAAGGTGTGAAAGAAGAGAAACTTCCTGATTTTTACGATGTTGTATCTCAGATATAATAATCCCAAGAAAGTGACAGTGAGAACGTGAGAATTTCAATGTGTAACCCTTCTTCTGTAGGCTAACAGTGCTGCCAGAAACTGAAAATATGATTCATAGAACAGCTCCTTCTCTTCCCATCTTAAGTTGTGTAAGATCTGAGGGGTTAGTAATCTGCAATCTGTGGGGTATTTTTCTTTAAGGAGTTAAAAGGTCTTATGCTCTAAAATGCAAAATTAGACAAGTTCTTTTTCTCTATCTGATGTCTATTTGAAATGCCAAAGCTCCAGAGTGTGAAGTGATAAGAGGGTTGAAATCCATCATTATTTTTGAGTTTTAGCAGGGTGATGGTGTGATAATCGTGTCTCTCATATTGATGTTTTCTAATTTTTACTGAATAGCTTATTAAATCATCACAGTTTGAATTCAATTGAAACTGAGAATGCAGCAGAGAAGCTCAGCTCCTGTGGCACTGTTAGATAGACAGTTGGATCAGTGCAACAACAGCTCTTGACTTACAGCTGGTGTGATGGGACATAAATCAGCAGGAGGAGTCTCACCACAGAGTGTTTGAAGAGATTTGCTACAGTTTAGATTTTAAAATAATGCTTTAAACTTGAGTGTACCCATTTAGTCAAGCACTGAAAAAGTCCCCCACGGTTTCTCCTGGGTTAATAAGAAACACTGACAAATGTGTGACATTTTGGCCTTGTCTAACTCAAAGAGTGAGGCCTTTGGAAGCAGGTTTTCACCCTGCACTCTGGGATCAATGTATACACCAAGCTCCCCACTGAGACAATTGGATTCACCTTGTTCACACTCTTACTAAATCCACAAGTGCTGGACATGGCAGGTTACAGCTTGGATCTCCCCCGGTGATACAAAAACACAATGACATGTTATTTTTAAAGCTTTTCGGAGAAAACAAAAATCATTTTTTCCAATTAGACTGCCTGGAAAAGAGAGATAAACCCAAAAACGACAGGAAAGCTTTGCTGCAGAAAAGCTCCCAGGTTTTGTTAGCTTTGAGTAGCACGAGTGCCGTTATTAGATTATGCAGCGCGTAGGTTGAATGTCAACTTTGATTTCAGCATCTGTCGGCAGAGTTTAGGAAAACTGGAACACATCAAGACTTGGCTAATGCTGACAGGCAAAACAGTAGACTGAAATTTCAGGCTATCTAGAAACCACACCCAGACCCCAAAACACATGTTAGGAGTAGCTTTAATTCTGTGCTTCAGCTGAACAAGTAAGACCTTTTTCTGTGGTCACTTGTGGCTCTAAGTTAAACATGTGTGTGTGTTTCTGGTGTGGGCTCTGGATCAGTTTACCACCTTTCTGCAGAGCTTTTTGTTCCTGAGGGTATCTCTGCTATGACTGCTTTGGAATGCCCTTCTCATCCTTGGCTTCTCAGGAGCCAAGTAGCCTCAGCCTATTAGATCCTATTAGATCCTGGTTTTATTACTGTAAACAGTATCCTTGCAGCAGCGCCAAGAGTCCTGTTGTGTTAGGTGTTAAATAAGGAGAGAACAAAAGGATCCTTCCTGCTTTAGTGGGTTTATAACCTCATTTCCTGGATTTAGATTTTCAACGGTGAGCACTTGACATTGCAGGGACCTGCTGGGATTCCCAGCTGTGTCCAGCAGTTTAGTACCTCTTGCAGTTGCTTCTGTCTCTGCACACCTAAATGCCTCATTTCTAGTCCCAGAGGAGCCAGGCAGTGATTTTGATGAGCAGGACAGTGAACAATGTGCTCACACAGGAGAGCAGCTGTCTCCCGTGGGAGTGGGGAGCTGGGATGGCTCCATGGCAGTGGGAGACTGAAAGGCCACTCAGATTATCCCGCCAACTCCCTGCCAAGAGCGGGTTCTTCCCCGCTGAACTCATGCTTTGCTCAATCCCTCAAAATCCTGCCAAGCAAGTGGACTTGCCCTGCCTACAATACTGTGCCTCGAGAAGTTCACCCCACATACGAGCCACATGTTTTTCCTCTCTTCATTCACTCCCAACAGAATCTCTTTATTCGCTGCAAGAAATTCCTTCCCTTCCTTGGTGTTTGTGCTTTGTGAATATTTATAGGCTGTTATCATGTCCATCTAGCTCAGCCAGGCTACATGTGCTCTGCTCTTTTAATCTTGCTTCGTAACCCAATCCCTCCCACCCCCTCACCATTTTTTGTTGTTCTACTCTCAACTCCCTCCAGTTCCAGTTGCTTTGGGTAAATGCTGTATTTATGTTAATATTATGTGGTGGGTGGTCCTCTCTGCGCTCATGGTCCATGTGAGTGATTTAGACGTTTGAAATGAGGTTGACATTTTATAGCCAAGCCATGGCTGATTACTTGTTCCGTTCTTCAAAGCACTCCAGGAGAAAAAAATGCTTAGCCATCACTATTACAAATGGCCACGATAGCCACTAATAAAGTGTCTGGGCAGGGGTGTGAGGGGGTTGCCAAAACCTGCATGGGTGCTCTATGCATTCAGAATGTCAGTGTGGCATTAATTCCACATCCGTGTGCTGTTTCTTCTAATGAGTTTCCAACTCATCTAAATTAAGGAAGATAGATGTAATATATCCATTTGGTCAGAATGTGAATTCCACAATTCTAACAATTTAATTGAGCTGTGATAGTACCCCCCGGGTATTGTTCAGCCTTGGACTGAGTTTGCTTGCTTTTGGTTTTGCAAACAAATGCTTTCCTTCATGTGTTCTCACTGTTCAGGTACCCAGGGGTTTGAGGTCATCTCACTATGGTCTCACCTATCTCACTAAGTTGAAATTCAAACTTTCAGCAGTTTTCAAAGAAAAAAGCTCTAGCATCACCCTTCTTTCCTTCATTTTCTTTTGGGTTTTGGTTATATATTTGCCTGTGCCAAACTTATGTGGCAACACCAATCAAAGTTTAACACAAGCCAAGGTATGTTAGTGTAGGCTGAACCCATTTATTTTTCTCAGTAAGGCTGGGGAATTGCTCAGCTGTTCTCCAGTCTTTTGGCACTGACCAATTTAGCTGTGGAAAAAACAGAGACCCCCATCTTTCCAAGTCTGCAGAACATCTTCTGGGAGGAACATGAAGTGAAATGGCTCCTGCATCTGTCAGGACAGTGTGTTGTGAGTAGATCTCTGTGTAGCTGAAGATGGTGGTGTTTTGGTTACCATGAATTGTAGATCTCTTGGGAAGATGGACTCGCATCCGCCCCTCGTGCTTTCATTTGTCATCACGTGTCCTCTATGCCAGCTCTTACATGTCTTGCTTAGTTCACCACATTTGGGAATATCATGATCTGTAAGGTACCTTCCAACTCAAATAATTCCACGATATTCCCTATCCCATTTCTCCTTGGTATCCCTTCTTTCTCCAAATGGAGTGTTTACTGTCAGTCTGTGGGGGTGGGCAGCTTCTAAATAAGCTGCTGATGCTGTGTTGGTACAGTCACGGGACCTTTCCTGTTTACCCACTCCAGTGAAACTGGGATCAAGCTCTTGAATTTCATTCACAGAGCTAGGCCTGGGTTTTTTGGGGTGAAGAGCCAGAGAGGGCAGTTTTAAGAAGCCATTTTATTCAAATGTAGTTTATACTGAAGAAGATCTTTGAGGCATTTCTCTTTCCTCCACTACCCTACCACAAATCCCATCTGTCTTGTCATCTATTGCTGGACACGACACTTACAAGAGAAACACACGATTCCATGTTTCCAAGAGCAAAATATTTACTTCTCTAGTGCCTTAAAACCCTCCAGGCAACTCACCACAAGTCCTTCACTATTTTAACTGTGGACATGAGACAAATCAGACAACGGTCACAGCCTCAGAACAAAGCTAGGCTGAAGCCATAGACTATGATGTCTGAGCCCACTTGCTATTGTGCTACAAGTATGTGGTGCAAGTATGTTTTGAAAACTTCTCTAAAATCCTGAGCTACTTGGGATTTTGAGTCGGCCGAGTTTCCTCCGAGGATCTGCAGAATTTCATACATGATTATGCTCTGCTGTGCACAGGAAACCCAAGGTGATGCTCTGCAATGATAGTTCCCATACAGCACAGTTACTGTGCCAGCCCAGAAAGCAGAACTGAGAAACATCCAGTGAATTTAAAGCATTTTATAAATAGCATGAACTGAGCACCAGACTGGTGAAACAGCTATATGTGAATATACCCTTTTTACAGACAAATGAGAGAAAGGATGAATAATAGAAATACTTTTCCAGAAGCCAAACAGTACTCCAGTGAAAGCACTGGCATCCTCCCTCAACCACTTGACCACATTCTGGCTCCAGTTCAGGGAGGCATTACTAATCAGGAAAAATGCTCACGTACTGGCTTAATTTCAAGCATATGCTTAAGTTTCACTGAAACCAATTAGACTTAAGCATGTGCTTAAGTCCTCTCCTGAACTGGGTTCAGTTTGCAGATAGGCAAAATGCAAGGTTCTGCTGTGATACAGCTTTCCACCCCCAGTGGGTGTTATTTAAGTTTTATAACTTTATATCATAATATAAAATGTATCTCATTCCACACAGCTGTTCTCTTGGGAATGCCTTATTCTGAATGAATTAAAAGCACCACTAACTTGATCTGCACACAAATGCAAGAAAAATTGATTTGCTAAATACAACCATTTTGTTTGCTTTTAAAAGAATGCTTATTCCTTTAGTGGCTAACCCAAAATCCACTCTACGTGCTCTCAGGAGAGAAAAATGCTAAGGAAACACTGTTTTGCTCTGTTAGTGAAGTCTGTGTGGAAAAGTATAATTCGCTTATGCAGAACATATTGATATGTTCCTTATCGTCCATTTCTTTCCAATCTGAACATTCCTCAGAAAATATCAAAGGTTTTATGTCATCTCTAAATGAAGAAATGTGTAATGCTCCATGACTTCAGGCCCTGATCTTATCCCTGTGAATGGGTGACTAACTGAAACATTAGAATTATAAATGGGAATAATAAATTCTGGCCATAGGAGGCAATAACATGCAACAGATTTAGCAATCTAGCTCTGGAGAAGAGCTGATCTACAGTAACTAACTTGGTGCAAACTGTAATATATGCATTTTCTCCTCCATTTATGAAGAAACAGATGTGTGACTCAACTTTGCTTTTTTCCAAAGTCAATCTGCTTGGAGGAACACAAACAAGATTTGTTTCCAACAAGGAATATTGCAGTATTTCTCTCTTGGTTGATGTTTTATTTCCTTTGAAAGTGAGAAGTGGGTCTGAATCTGGAGCACACAGCCCTTGTGTAGCACAACCCCACTGGCAGGCTCTCATTCCCAGGCTTGGGATCTTTCATCTTAGCTTTACCAAAATTTATTTTGTGGGGAATTTCCACTTCTGTCTTTCCATCATTTGATGCTGTGGGTCCTGTACAAATGAGCACTGGAGTAGCTGGTCAGTATTTGCCACTGTGCTGTCCCAAGGCTTGACCCAGTTTGTGCCGATCGCGGGGATGAGCGGCCGTTCCAGGTCCTGCCATTCCTGGTTGCTGGAGTGTTTGTGCAGCCCCCTTGCTCAGAGACTTTGGGCCAGTCCTTGGGATGCAGCACGCACTGAAAAGCTGGAAAAAGACCCTGTTTTGTCTAGTTTCTGTGCTGAGGAGCTCTCTGGAAACGCTTGTGGTTAATCAATACAGACAGACGGGATAAGAGCGAGGGGAAGAGATCACAGCCGGGGAGTTTTTTAGATTTTCCTATGAATGAGTATTTTTGTCTCAAAGATGAATTGTGAATAATTCCTTCCTCCTGCCCAAGAAGTTAGAGCAGTTAATTTGTGTCTCTCTTAAGACAGAGGAGCTGCTCTGATGTGCTTCACCGGGGGCTGAGTAACAGAGTGACATATGAGTGACAGCCACTTTATGCTGCTCTTGGAATAGAGATGTGCCCTAACTACAGATTTTAGGGCTGGAACTGAAATTTTCCAGCTTGAAAGGATGTTTGGATCTGGTGGGGCTGAGCTGGAGTAATTGAGAGAAAAAAGCAGGCACAAGATTTGGACACAAGCCAATAGGTTTTGGTTTGAGGATGCATCCAGCTTGGAGCCTTGTGTACAATTAAGACAAAATCCCTAGGAATTCCCATCATGTCAAATATTTACATTCTGGAGGCTTTTTTTCCTTTTTTTTTTTTTTTCTTTCCCTGTGGAGTTTGATCCAGATTATAAAAATTCCCTTTTCTATTGAATGTGTCAAAATGCAGTGACTGCACTGCCAAAGTGTCTGTGCTCCCAAACAATGCAGACTTTTAGTGCTTCTGCCAAAAGTAGCACTAAGGGTTCAGTCAGATATTGAAGCTTCTGCTGCAATAAACATACACAGAGCACAGTTAGAGAGTTGAAAAAGGGGTTATATTGTGTATATTCTATAGCTATACACTATGTAGCTATATATTGCACTGACACCTCTGGGGTCATTCTGTGGTTATGGGCAAGAGCAAATCTGACCCTTATGTCCATTGCCTCTAATACAAATATAGTTATTTCAGTTTATTGGATTCTCTAGGATAATAATTTCATGTTTGTTTGAAGTGTGGTTCAGTTTTGGACTGCCCTTGTTCTGATGGCTCTCCAAAAGCTTTGCCAGTAATTGGGCCTCTCAGGGCAGTCAGATGAAACTTGGCACATCCTGCACACGAGTAAAAAAAGAGCCCTGGGAGTAGGGAGCACACGGGATCACAGAGCAAAGTCCTGGCAGAACTGGGATGAGGATGGAGATGCCCAGCTCCTAATGGCTCTACTAAATTGGCACTCATGGGGCAGCCTCACACACACTGCAGCTGCCAAACTAAAGGTTTAGCTAATAGCAACGGGTCTTGTCATCCAATATTTTCCTATTTTCATATGAAGACTCACAAGAACTGCATCTTAGGAAGCACTAGTGCAAGCAGTTGTGAAGGAGTTGGATGTGCCCGCTCTCCATGTCCAGCCCTTAAAGACAGTGAGAACTATAGAATTGTGACTCTGCTCCAAAAAGAGCCCTGAACACTAATAATGTGCCTTTCCCACTGGTTCACTCTAGTGCAGTGCATAGCAAGGTACCAGAAATCCAAGACTGGTTTCCATGGCCTTTGGGCTGCTTCTGGTACTGCTCTGCTGCTTCTCTGGGGGCTTCACTTTCCATGTGTTTACTCTCGTGGTAGTCTCGTGGTTTGTGTGCTTCAGCCTACACAAATACATTTGAAGGATCCTGCTACTGTGACATGTAAACCCTCTGCATATGGTGGTGCCACAGTGGAGTGACTGAATTTGTCCATCAGACAATTATGTGTTACTAGATTGATAACAAAATACTGTTTGAGTGGGAATCCCTCTGCTTTGTCACACATTCTGACTTAAACAGCAGTTTAATTACCAAATTCCCACTTGACTTGGTCTGGGGCTTTGTTTGTGACAAACTTGGATGTGGGAGATCTGTAACAGGCATTTAACCCTGTGTGGAGGATATGTTGATGCCAGGGATGAGAAACTCCTGTCTCAGAACAAATTGGCTATGGAGATCTGGGGAACCTCCCTGGCAGATCCCAGCTGTGATTCTAACCCTGTTTATATTTGTGTTCCATAAGGAGCTCGTGAGCCAGGGAATTCTGCTGACATTGCTCAACGGCTCGTAGTTTGCCCATGGTTTGCAGCAGATCTGTCTGTGCCAGGTTCATCCACAAACACTTGTTAGGAAGGTGATTGCACTCTCCAAACCCTGCATGATCTCACCTGTCCCTTCTCTCACATGCAGTCAGATGGTTTGGGGTTTCTCTTCCCAGTGAAAGGTCTGGTTTAGGCAAATCTCCCTGTAAGGATCACAGGATGGTTCAGGTTATATATCAAGGTACATATGTGGCACACAGGGACTAAGATGAGCAGTTGTTACTCTGTCTTGAGCTTCTGGACTGAGGCACAGGGTGTGCAAACATTTCACATCGTCATTCCGTGGGAAGGGAATATAGATGTTGGATCTTTTGTTCCAGCTGATAGGCAGGCTGGAAATCAACCTGTGTCCTCACATTGGTATGGAGTGAATAAAGGCTGGCTTGAAAATGTCCAGCACACTCCTGGGTAAATTGCAAAGTACAGCTGGAGCAAGCAAACCCTACCTGGGCTCATAAACCCCTGGCTGGGCTGAGCACCACCGGGACCAGGGACTGGGCTCTGCCAGACAGGGCAGTTGTAGGACAGCAGAGAATTGGTGGGGTGTCAGAAGGAGCTTCCCTGAGAGCTCATTCCGTGGTGTTATGAAGAGGCAAATCCCAAATTTCTTAGTGAAGCAAGCCCACGGTGAGCGCCAGAGAGGTTAGCTTAAGTAGAGTGAATAATATATAGGAATATATGTACATGTGTGTGTGTGCATGCAAAGGTCTTCAGGATTTAGCTGAGTGTTCACACATTCCCTAAGCCAATAACATCCGTTGTTATGGGAAATGAGGTAAGTGACAGAATTACTGTCCTTATGGCGGGCGACAGGCGAGGCCAATGTTCCCATGCTGTAATTCCATGTTCCAGTCACTGCCTCAACAATAGCCCGGGAGGGAGAGAGAGAGAAAGAGAACATGAACAAAGAGCGCTCGGTTTTATTTGAAGATTTCGTCTGAAAAACAGTTGGATTCAGATGAAACTCAAGTGGGAAAACCTGAGCGAAAAAGAAAAACCTGTGCCCTGAGCTAAGGGCTGAGAGTTCACCCGTCTGGGGGTGTGTTCTCCGGCCGCTCGGGGCCCTCGGCGGTCGGTGCCGGCCCCGCAGTGCTGACTCCGCTCCCTCTCCCTCTTTCCCTGTCCCTGTCCCTGTCCCTGTCCCCGTCCCTGTCCCTGTCCCTTCCCTGTCCCTCGCAGCCTGCGCGGCCGCGGAGCCGCCCCTGCGCTGGGAGCCGCGGTGCCGGCAGCAGCTCCGCCACCTGCAGGACGGCGCCAGGATCGCAGCGCGGCTGCCGCCCCGCCTGGAGGGCCGATGGGTCTCCACCGGGTAAGGCACCCCCGCACCCCGGGCAGGCACCCCCCAACCCTGGGAAGGCACCCCTGGAACCCCGGGAACGCTCCCCCAGACCCTGACAATACGCCCCTGATCACTGGAAACGTGTCCCTAAAGCCCCGGGTAAAGCACCACCAAACCCTGACCCCAGCAAGGCATCCCCCTAACCCCCCTGGAAAGGTGACCCTAAAACCCTGGGAGGACACCCAGTTCTCCTGGGAATGCGCCCCCAGCCCCTGCCAGGCCTCCCGCCCCAGCCCAAGACAGGTCCTGTATCCAGCACTCTCACATTTTGGTGGCAGATGCCCATTAAAATCACCCAAGAGTGGCCACCAGGTGTGGGAGGCTCTTGCCCACGGTGCTGCTCCCGGCCCTGTGCTGTCCCCTGTCCCCCCACGGCCCGGGGAGGGATCTCACCCCGCGCACCCCGACGGCTCAGGACGGCCTTTCCTGCAGGTGTGAGGTGCGGCCGGGGCCCGAGTTCCTCACCCGCTCCTACCTGTTCTACGCCAACCGGCTCTTCAAGGCCTTCCAGTTCTACTACTGGGACCCCTCGTGCCGCGACCCCTCCTACACGCTGGTCATCAAGGGCAAGCTGCGGCTCCGCCAGGCCTCCTGGATCACCCGCGGCGCCACCGAGGCCGACTACCACCTGCACAAGGTCGGCATCGTGTTCCACAGCCAGAGGGCCATGCGGGAGGTGGCCTCCTGGATCAACCAGACCTCCGGGCAGGGCTGCGGGGGGTTCCTGCCCCCGGGGCGCGCCTGGGCCCCCGGAGCCCTCTACGAACTGCTGAGCGCCAAGACGGAGCACGACTGCACGGCCGCCCTGGGCTTTGCCATGCACGAGCTGAGCCTGGTGCGGGTGGAGAAGCACTACCAGCCCTTGCTGCAGCCGGGGCAGAGCGGGAGCCAGCTGGTGGAGGAGCTGTACCTGGGGGACATCCACACGGACTGGGTGGAGAGGCTCCACTACCGCCCCACCGGTTACCAGCGACCCCTGCAGAGCGCCGTGGTAAGGATGGGGCCTTTACATGGTCCCCTCACCGGGTCACAGGCTTTGCCAGCGTTTATTTCCTTGCTGTTTGAGTAGTGCCTGCTGCACTTTGCCCCCCTGTCCTAAGGACACGAGGGTGAGGCAGTGTGGGGCTGCTGGTGCATGTTCCCGGGTGCTCTGCAGCACGTGGGGTTCACCCTCTCCCTTCCTGACAGAGTGGGACTGGAGTGGGTGAAAGCTCAGCAAAACCAACACAGGGAACGAGCCTGCATTGGCGTGGGCCTGGAGTTAACAGCCTTGCTTTGGCTCCATGTTTTCCTAGGAAATGCTGTTTCCTATTTTGCCACACCGAAATCCATGGAGGCTTCGGGCTGCACGTCGTTAGAGCTGCCTGCTCTGTCCTTCATCTTCCTGCCCTCTCCTTCCCTCCTTGGGGGGTGCTCAGGGGGAGAGGAGCGAGGCAGCACCATCTGCCAGTAACTCATCAGTCCCCGGTGTAACGCCATTAGCAGAGGCAGTTGCCCCCAATACAATTATGTTATTACACAGAAATCAAACTTCCGTTCTGATGTACGTAAAACTGAGCAGGAGACTTGCTGGCCTTTTATTCTATTTTATTTTATATTTTACAGCAGGTCAGTTTATTCCCAGGAAAGCACCTTTCCATCTGAATCACAACTGATCAATTCAGAAATGATTGAGCAGTGAGATGGGATGAAAAAACCCTCTCTGAACTTTACCAGATAGAATGGAAATAACTGGGAAAAAAACTATTTTGGGGCAACATTTCCCCAACATTTCCCTGAACTGCACCAACTGAACTCTGAAAAACACAGAGCAACACCCCTCTCCCTCTCAAAAGCAACATTCTCAAATTGGTTAAACTTGTGTTATCTCGGGCCAAAACCATATATATGAGCAAAACCAGATGGTAAACATAAACACTTTTAAAAGTTAATTTAAAACCAAACCTAAAGATACTGAAATTCACTCTCTGAAAGTAGCCCTGTAATTAATCAGGCAACAGCTCTCCAATGGACCCACACATGATGTCACCACTTGGCGATAATTAGAAGCTGCCATATATTAGAAATAACTTCACACAACTGGTTTAAGCAAGTAAGATTTTTGGCTCCATGTCTGTAGTGATAATTTTATTGAGCACAGAATTTTTACTTCTTTTTATTTTCTCTGAATTGACATCCATTTGCCTTTGCTGGTGAGTTACACAGCTATGTTAGGAATTATTTTTTAACTCTCTTTACGAAAATACCACTCTTTTTCCCTTAAATTTATATCTGTTTTAAAGAAACCCATTCTCCCCAAATTACCTTTCATTATCAAAGAATTTCCTGCCTAAGGAGAGCATATATATTTGCCAACTTCTGGGATTATTTAGCCATAATGTACTGTGTACTGTCAGCACTCATTAACGTGACAGTAGCAGTAAAGCAAGCTGAAAATGACTAAATTACAGTAGACTCCAATCAACTTGCATGTAAATTACCCACCCTACAGTTAACTACTGAGTTATTTAACCTTCTTGCCTATGACAGTTCAGTAAAGATTAGCTCGTGTTCTAGAAAATTATATAATGTTCAAACCCTGCTTATTTAAAAATAAATCAGTTGTGATATATGAAGTATAAGAAAAAATTCCAGGCTACAAAAAACCCCTGCTGGCAGCGGATCAGGGGCAGGGCTGGTTTGACTCAGAGCTCTGCAGGCAGCACAGGAGGGGGAGCCAAGGTCAGGGCCTCCTTCTGCAGTGGGTCCTTTTCTTCTCCCATTCTGGCTGCTGGGAAAGCCCTCTGTCCTTCTCCCTCCCCACCTGCCCCATCCTGGTCCTCACACACAGCCCTGGATGTGGGAGCACGGGCAGGAATGGGGTGAAGGAGAAGCAGAACACGCCGGGATTTTGGCTGTCCTGGAGAGGCTCCTTCACCGCGGTGCAGCACAGGCACAGGAGCCTCCCCACGGGAAGGTTTCACAGCCTTTTCCATTGCCAAAAACACTGTGTCATTGTTCTGAACCGGTGCAGAAACGCCGTGGTGGAGCTGACACCTCCCAGCACCCCCATCCTCACCCAGCTTGCCCTGGAAAAGTGGTGGGATGTCCCGGGGGAGCGTTCCCTGCCCTGGCAGCAGCTCTGCCCTGCCCTGCCCTCCTCCCTCGGCCTGTCCTCAGCGGCCCTGCACGGGGCAGCCGCAGGACACAGCCCTCTGTCCTTCAGCTACCAGAATAGCAAAGAGCCAGGGCAGCGCTTTATCTCACTTAATCTGCTCGGATGCCTCGTGCCGGGCTCCCTGCAGTGCAGCACCCTGGTGTGGACCGGGGGAGTTCGAGCTTTTGGAATATTCTGAAAGGGTTTTTTTTTTGCCTATCAGTTTACAGAGTCGTTTTTTGTCTCCTGCAGCACCACGTGCACCCTTGCCCAGCCTGTGGGATTATATACAGGGCTGATGAGCACCACCCACCCATCCTCCCCGCCGGAGCCCAGCTGCCCATGCAGCTCAGCGGCAGCTGGGTGAGCACCCACTGCGAGGTCCGACCCGCCGTGCTCTTCCTCACCAGGTACTTCATATTCCACGGGAACAACCACACCTGGGAAGGGTATTACTATCACTACTCAGACCCGCTCTGCAAACAGCCCACCTTCACCATCTACGCCTCTGGGCACTACTCCCAAGGCATCCCCTCCTCCAAGGTGCGGGGCGGCACCGAGCTGGCTTTCAAAGTCACCCAGGCTCGGGTGACGCCGATGGACCAGGTGACGGTGATGATGCTCAACTCCTCAGAACCTGGAAGCTGTGGGCTGGCGAGCTCCTGGAGCGCTGGGGTGGAGCAGGATATAACAGCCACGAATGGCTGCTTGGCTCTGGGCATCAAGCTGCCCCACACCGAGTACGAACTCTTCAAAACGGAGCAGGACACGCGGGAGCGGAGCCTCCTGTACATCGGGGAGAGACCCACGGACGGGTCCAGCCCCGACAGCCCAGACAAGCGACCCACGTCCTACCAGGCCCCTCTGGTTCAGTGTGCTGGAGCCTCAGAGGAATTCCCCAGCTATGTTAGTCTAAAATACCTGGGAAGAAAGGATGCTAATGGGAAGGAAGCACTAAAACCTTTGCCTGTGGCCTTTTTATTGTTCATAGCACTTCTGTTTTTAAGATGGGACTAGTTATCCATTCAGGTACAGCACAGAATCCAGATAAATCTTGGTGCTAGCGTGATTTTTATATCCTTCAAATGAGCACATCTGGAATCAGTTTTTCTCAGATTTGGAAACACTTTTTTAAAAACACCCAGTAGTGAACGAAGCCAAGAAGATATGCCTGACTCCACACTGTTTGTCCCGTGGCTTTATTGCCTAATCTCCCCTCTTTGCGTGCAAATTTAATGTAGTAACACGGATGTGCTGCACATTGCAAGGGATAATTCAGCAACATGGGGGGGGGGGAGTGACATCAATTAAAATTGCTGCTTTGAGCTTTTGACATTGCTAAGATTTAATCAAGAGCTTGATTCCGATGTAATTCAAACATCCGAAGTGTCGGCTGCTGAGTTTCTTTGAGGTTAAGTTCCCTCCCATCATACTCCTTTTTGCTGTTCATGCAAATTTAATCTGCAGAGTCAGTCAGCAATAAACAGTCAGCAAGTGTTCTTGAGAAGGGCACGGTTCACGTGCCTTTAGCAGTTCACAGATACTTTCTGCACTTTTCCTGTGTGTGTCACACACACACAGGGGTGCAACGTGCAGTGTCCCACTCAGGGCTGCCCAGAACAGCCCTCCCGGAGCGTTACCTCGGCTGCTACGCCTGACCCTCGTCAGAGAAGATTATGGTAAATGGAAAATGCTTCCTGTGCACAACAGCTCCAGCCTCTAGCATTCCCTGGCTGCAGCACTGCATCCTTGCTGCGTTGTTCTGCCTCTCCAGTGCAGTCCTGACTGCTGCTCACCAGGCACCCTGGGAAGGAAAAGATTCCTCACAAGTCTTGTCAGGCCGGGTATTTTCACTGCCTCCTTTTCAGTCAGTGTACTGGCACATCAATTGTTAATCCAGCTCTCCTCTCAAAGTGTCCCTTCCAGCCTCTTTCCTGTACAGATGTTTTATAAATCTGCCTCTGGTGAACAATGGGCTGGGGAGATGCTCAGATCAGACAGCACAGTCAGGTCAAACTGATTCCTACTGACAAGAAGGACAAACTAAAAAATTATATTCCCTGTCTGCTGCAGCTAAGAAGCATATAACTTCCTTGGAGAAGCCCTCCTCCAGCAGCTAAATCCTCTCCAAATAAGCCTATATATCTTACCCACAAAGGATATTTTGTTAAAGCAGCTATGCAATAGCCACCTTCTTAATGCTGTATTTACGAACTTGCAGCTTGTACTTAGATAAATTATGGGGTTTATAACACAAAAATACTTTGGGGGGACCTGTACATTAATAATTCAAATGAGATGCTTATTAAATGCATACAGTTGTGACATAAATGTTGTCAGCATGTTCACGTGTTCCAGGCATGATCAAATATTAATCATGCACAATAACACACTTCTAAGATGACACACAAAAGGGCCAGGCTTGGCTGCCTTGCCTTGGGTTCCTTCCCCAGCCTGAGGAGGAGCCTTCTCCAGGGATTAGTTCAGCAGGCAAATCCTCCCTGTGTCCAAGGGTGGTTGTGCTTTGTTGCACAGAGATCCACAGGTAAACGTGTGAGGGAGTGAATGTTGGAGAAGGTGGTGTCTCCTTTGGGATGCTCCCGTTAGGATGCTGTGCACTGGGGCAGCACAGCTGCAATCTCCTGTCAGCCACACACGTGGCACAACTTCTCCTTCAGCAGTTTCCCACCCTGGTGCTCCAGTGGCCACTCCTGCAGCCCAGGGAAAGCTTCCTGGGACTCACAGCAGCAAAGGTACCTGTTTCTGCAGGACCCACTCCATGGCAGGAACAGGGAACAGCTCTGTGCTGCCTTTGGAGGGTGGATGGAGGAGGGGGAAGGCAATTCCTGGCCAACACTTACCCCCAGGAATGAGATTTGTGTGCAGGTGCTTCTTTTTTTTCATAGCACAGAAACAAATGAAGTGTTCGGGTGCCACATGGCATAAAAGCTCAAGTCCACACAGGTCCTTTTCAGGTGGGGATGGGATTAACATGATATAAAACGTTACAAGACAACATCACACACTTATGCAACAGCAACAAGGCCTTGAGAAAGCTCTGCCCTGCCCTGCAGCAGCTCAGGCACCACTGGCTCCAGCAGCACCAGCTCCACAACTCTGACTGAACTTCCCTAGGGAAACCTCATCAGGAGCCTCTTTGTCCTGTTTCCCCCCTCCTCCCCCCTTAAGGATACTTCTGAGAGGAAAAAAAAGCCATGAAAGACCTATTTGCATAAATATCATAACTTTTATTGTTCTGTTCACAGTTTTTGAAGACACATTCCTAAATTACACAGTTATTCTCTCAAGAATTTGTGCCTTTTCCCAATTTGAATTTGCCTGGCTTCCACTGCCAGTCGGTGATTCTTGTGTTGCTCTTTTTATGCTCAGAGAGCTGCAGTGTTCAGTGTTTTCTCCCTGTGAAGGTATTTGTGCACTGTAATCAAGACAGCCTCAACTTTGGTAGAAAAGCTCAGCCAACTGAGTTTTCTCTCTCACCCTCTCTAAGGCATTTTCACACTCCACCAGTAATTTCTGCATCTCTTCTTTTTTGATTCCATTCCAATTACCCAGCTTCTCTTTTAAAATGTAAATATCCAAACTGCATCCAAAATTCCCAGCTCTCACAGCTGAGACATACAGAAGGATAATCACTTACAGCTAACAGTAATTAAAACAAGAACATATTCGTATTCATTTGTCTTTTACCCTGGGACTGCACTGGGAATGTACATGGAGCTGTTATTCATTCTGGTCCTGGTAGGGATATTTTTGCCACGTTACTATTTTATCAGTAGTGGTTTTGTATGTTTTCATCAGTGATCTGGAACCACTGAATCTGCCAGGTCCCCACAGAATCCCCCTGAGCATCCCCATTTCACTGTGGTTCCCTTTGAACTTCAGCAACGTGTGATTGTCAGGAAACATGGAGCTTTGCAGGGGCCCAGGCAGACTCTAACCCCAAAGAGAACTGAAAACCAAAGAGAATGAGAGGACTTGGATCACACTCCTTCAGAACATCCATGTCCTTTTCCATCCCTTCCCAGGGCTGTCACTCTGGCTGTCCTGTCCCGCTCACCACCCTCAGCAGCAGCCCCGAGACTCCTCCCTTACAAACACTGAGCCAGGGCTTCAAGGCCTGCCTGTTATTTGAAATACTGAGCATTGCTAGGGAAGGACATCACCTTTCCAGTCCTCTGACATCATCTCCAGGTTTTACCACCTGCACCTATTAACAGTCCTTATCCTACAGCAAAGACTTCCCCTGAACTCCAGCTCTTCATCGCCCTCTCTGAGCACTCCAACCCACATGGTTTGCTTTCCCTTTGGCTAGTGCTTTCCTTATTCATTTTCTGCACTCTCTAACTCCCATTTTGAATGGACTGCTGTCTGCTTCCCTTTTTCTCATTTGTTTTATATTAGTTTCCATCTAATTTTTCCCTTCATTTCACCACTGAAGCAGGATGGGCAGTTAGCCAAAGCTGTTCCCCTTCTTGACTGCAAAATTATTGGGTTTTTGGCCATTTAATACCTTTCACTTAGAAAACTGCCAATTCTAATTCAGTTTTCCATCTAATTTCTTCCCCACTACCAAATCTGATATGAAATTTGCTCAGCTATGCCCTTTTGAAGCAGCAATTACATTTATTAGAAGCTCACATGGTTCTGTGCTGAGCTCCACTGTAATCAGGATTCCAGCTTGAGTTCTGTGATTCATTTATCTTTATCTGACATACACAAGACAAAACCAAATAACTTCATCTTTCATGTCTAACACTGCATTAAAAAAACCAGGTCTAAGACATAGACCACAAGCATTAATCATGATTACTGGCTTCTTTTCAACTACCAAACAAATAAATACCCTTTTATTGTTCCTGTGAAGAAAACCCAAGCTAACACGTGCTGGCAGGTTTGTACCAGCTGGAAGTTGATGGTAACAGGCACACGTGTCTTAGGAAACTCTCCTCCATTCACTTCTTTTGGAATACGTTCCAAAAGTTTAATCATTTTTTAACAACTCCAAAAAGCAAAGAAAAATAAAATAATTTCCAAACAGTCTCAATACATTTTCTGCCTTCCTGTACTGAGCCTGAGCCTTCAGTACCTTCTTTAACACCACGAGCTCAGACAAGCTGCCTTTCCAATTTTCTGCTTCTTTAGCAGGTGCAAAAGTTTAAAGCAGGAGCCAAGTTTGCCAGACAAACACAGTCCTGACAATCTCTTCACAGCTCAATTAACAGCAACTTATTTTTCCAATTAACCACCCTCATGCCCCTCTCTTTAAAATACCTCTGAATGCATTTTTGCATTGCTGATTTCCCAAACAATTCTTAAACTGAAACAAAACACACAAAAAAGTTTCAAAACATTTTTGGATACATTAACAGCATTGAGCTACTACTTCATTTGATAAACAATCCAGATGGAATATAAAAAGCCTGTTGCATACTATAAATAAATATACTGCCCTGGAACAGCAGGAAGAAGCTGGAGACAGAAAGGAGATGGGTGACAAGACTCATTGCTCCAAACTCTACACAGAGTGAAGAGGAAGGAGGCACAAATTTGATCACAGAGGAAGCAGAAGGTGAGTGGTTATCCAGGATGGGAAAAGGCATCCAGGAGCAGTGAGACATCCATGTCTCTGCCAGGCAGCCCAGGTGCAGCCACAGTGCTCTGGGGGCCAGAAGTCTGGGACAGGCAGGCAGGGAAAAGCAACACTGGCAGGGTGATGGGAAGAAAAACCCAGATGGCAAACAAGCAGGCAGCAGGGAAGGAAAGCCAGTTAAAGATGCTCAGCTGAACGTGGATTTCTCTGCCAAGGAGCAGGGAAGGAACGAGGATGAGCTGGCCTGAACCAAAGCGCTGAGGGAGGGAGTGGAGTGAGATTTGACAGCTCAGGCAGAACAGATCAGAAAGGAGGATGGGTAGCAGTCTCCAGCCTTCACAGAAATGCTCTTTTGGGCTCAAAACTGAAGCAAAGATTCCTGGCTCCAATCACATTTGTGTGTGGCCTCCCAGTGAAATGTGGAAATGAAAATTGCTGCTTCAGCTCCAAGTTACACATCGGGAGCTCGGGTCAGGAACGAGTGTCCACACACAGAACACAAAGGATTCCCTCCTGACACGCACGTGGGTTACACCCAGTTCCACATTTTAAGTTCCACTTTTAAAAATCTAATTATACTTAAGAGAGCCTCTATATGGCCAGGCACACAAAGCTGGGAGTTTTAGACAACTTCTGAGCAGCCTCATCTCACTTTTTGACCAGGTACTGACCAGATACTGCACTGTACTCACACAGAGTGGCCAAACTACCAGTGCACAAACCTGGTTCTGCCATTTCCTAATTCCTGAGTGCTTGACTTTGTAGAGCCTTAATAAAGGTCTTTTAGAAGTAGCTCTGTGTGGATAATTGTGTGTAGAAAATTTGCCAACTCAAACATGAGGGAGTTCAAGAGGCTTTTCTAATCTTGTGAGTTTATCCACTAAAGAAAAAGATTTGATTAAAAAAATGTACAGCTAAACTGGGAACAATACTTCACTACGGGCTGTTCCTCATAGGCACTTCGAAATCTTAAAAAAACTCCCCACAAAATTAGGAACTTATTAAATCAGAATGAAATGTACCGATGTAGAAACATAAACAGAAATGCCAGATGGATAATGTCAACTTGTAATAGGCAGCTTCAATTAATTCTTCTTAATTCATTTGTTTTCTTAACTTCTTTTGTTTTGCCATCTGGAAAAGGCCATTTTCTAATGACAGATCACAGGAGAAAAGATCCAAAGTTCAAGTTTGCTTCAAGGAAAAGCAGCTTTGTTTCTGTGCTCGCAGGCCCCGCGTTCCTTTTGTACTTCCACTCACACAGAGGCTTCGGGACAAACTTAGGCCTGGGCTGGGAGGCAAAGAGATCTGTGTGGAAGTTTAGGAAAGGTTTCAAAAAGTTTTACTCTCCAAGTACAAACATGAAAGTAGTTCTTTAGCAGGAAATGAAGCCACAGGGAGCAGTGGAGTGAATGACAGGCCCATGGTCACTTTGGAAGTGTGCAGGTCTGTGCTCACTAGAATAGGATGTGCAAGAGACTCCTGGCTGGCTCTTACTTGGGTTATTTTAAAAGTAATCTTCAATTATCCAGTAAAAAAAAAATCAACCCATTAATAAAACAAACAAATTTTATAGCTGAGCAGTGGAAACACACAATTACTTTGTTCTCTGAAGCTTATCAAAATAAAAGTGAGGAGCAGCACAATGAGAAGTGTCACTGTTGCACTGACACACATTAGACAAAGTGATCAGAATACATGGAGCTGTCAGAGTAATATAAAAACTTAATTGGACATGGTTAAAGGATCAGCATTGCCCTGCTAGAACAATAAATCCCATGATTTATCTAACTGTAACAGATGATTTATACCAGCACTGGATCCCCCTGTCAGCTCTTCACGAAGCTGAGCTTGAGAACAAGGTTTCACTGTACAAACAAATAGCATTGCTCAGTGTGTCCTTTTGTCTCTAAAATGCCTAAACACTGCTTTGTACAGATATTTTCTAATTAGTAAATTAGGTTTGCAGACATGTGTCTGATTCCAAAGAACAGTCACCTACACAGACGGTACTGAACTAGTCTCACTCTACACATGACCTTCTGCTTGTATTAGTGTTTCTGACTTCAAAAACAAAAGCTCAAATACATACACTGAACTCCACTCACCACCTGTCCCATCTCAACTTGCTCACTTGAGGATTTGGGCAGTGGATGCTCAGCCATTCCCAATCCATGGAACAGCAGCTCTCCAGGCCTCCTCGCTGCTGTGCAGTCCTAGTGCAGCTGTGACCCAGCCACAACAAACAGGAGGTTCAGAGTGTTCTTTTACACGGGTTTTCATTTCAAACAGAGGGATTTTTGGCTGTGTTTTTTTCTCAGTTCCTTTAGATGGAAAGCAGAACACAGGACATGGCATTTCAGGTCACCATGCACAGCAAGAGAAGCATTGTTTCTAAAGTTAAGAGTACTACAGTTAAGTCACTACTGTGCCTGGGAATTAAGGACGTTCCAATTAAGAGAAAATTAATTTTTTGAAGAAAAGGGATGATAGTTTTCTTCCAGTGGGGAATTGCAGCCTCAAGTATCTTGAGAGGTGAATGATCCACTCTGTGCACACCACGATGCAAACACGCTGACAAGAACTGCAAGTTCACATGTGCAGAGAATAGAAACCCTTCCGAGTTTATTGGTGACAAGAAACTCTATAGTGATTTGCAAAGTGAAGTTCCAACTTTATCCCACTAACAGCATTTCAGGAGGAAAAAGTCACATGGAATACCACCATCAAGCTATTACAATCCTGTATTTTTAGAAAATGACATTATGGTACATCAATCCCCCTCAACATGACAGACATGGCATGATCTTGTTCTCCAACCCCAAGGGCTATTCCACAGTAACCTGAGTTGGGTTCTGGCTCCCACATGTTCCAGCTGTGCAGTCACAGCTGACAACTGCCAATGCACAGCAATACTTACAATCATTCATGCACAGAGTATTTGCCTTAAGATGTGGATAACTACATAAAAATAGTAGAAACCATTTTCCACTCGTTTCCCAGCACTAGGCTTCAAGATATTTTGTACACCTATTCATATCAAATTTGCCCGAGGAGTGCACCAAGCAGCCTCTACTGGCTCTTAAAAAAATTAACAATAAATGTATGTGCAAGTGGTCATCTTAAAGTAACAGCAAGGACAATAACTAGATTAGCAATAACTTGATTTCTACTATCATGTATCAATCACAGTTTTCTAACATCTGTTGTTGTGTGAGGACCCCAGACAATAATCTTATTTAGAAACCCTGTGTTTCATGCATAACTTCCCAAGATGTACAATGTCCTCCAGAATATGAATACTTAATGAAAACATTTGCTCTGGTGTTGTCATGGAAGGAAAGACTTACAAAAGGTCTGGGTGATTTAAGAACATCTATCCAATATATTTTTGCACTGTATCTACAGACTGGCCTTTTATGAAGAAAAGAAGTACTTAACATTTCTTTCTACTGCCTATGACAGAAGGGTTTGGTCAGACAGACAGGCAGTGGGGATCCCACTGATCAGCTATTTTATTTTAAGCTCAGCAAAAGCAAAGTATCACCCAGACAATTCAGGGCTGTCCGAAATGGTGAGGGAAGACCTCAGAATTTTGTTAAATTCCAAAAGATAAGCTGTTAAATTCAGAGTCTTGTTTAGGACTGACGATGTGGGTCAGCCCCAACTGCAGTTACAGTCTTTACCAACAGATCCTCTGCTGGTCTCCTTGATCACAAGTTTTTAGGGAATCTGGCAAAGCATGAGAGTGTTTTCTGGGACCTCTTTATAATCCTGGAGTGCAAAACACCAGGACAACTTTGCTCATGGATGATTTAAAGTTCCAGGCTGTCAGAGATCACTAAGAAGTGACCACTGAACACTGGAGGAGGACACACGTGCTGCTGCCTTTGCCCTGTGCCTCCTCACAGTGTGTGTACAATTTACCTGAATATTAATACACATTTACTCACAGTAGACCAGCTCAAAGCTTTGATCCTCTCCCCTTTACTCTGAAAAGACAGTGATTTCTTTTTTTAACCAACCTTTTTTTTTAGTCTGTTTTTCAGCAGAAAGGGCCCTCAAAAACCCCTGTTTTTTTAAAGCAAATCATGAATTCAGCTTTTCTTACAAGAGTGAGATCAAGATACAGTCTCTGAAAAAAAACTACTTCACAGCTCAGTAAAGGTTTTCTCAAATACATTCTTCAAAGTCACAGAAACTAATTTTGCAACATCACTTACAACCTTGTCTTTCTGAAAAGGCTCTTTTACAGTGTTTCATTTAAAAGTTTTCTTTACTCATCCTGTCCAAAAAGTATCTTTGTCTTGATAAGTTCTGCCCAATGTGTCCCACTGAACTCACTGCTTCCTTCTTCCCAGCTCACTCCCACCTTCCCTGCCCTTTGCAGGAAGGCTGCACTAGCTCTGTCCCTTCCCTCCTGAGCAGAGAAGCCACTAGCACTTTAAAATGCTAAAAATACACCTCTCCTTTTCTGCTCAATCTTCTACAAGTACTTCCAGAGTCGTGTTCACAGGCTGAACACACCGGTTATAGTTTTTTTCCACCTATTTTCTTATTAAGCCTCAAGTAAAATTTCACTTATTTGCACTTGCAAAGAAGGAAACCCTTGAGACACAAGTGGGACAAACATAAAGGTCAAGGAGTGCAGCAGACAGGCTGCAGCCCCAACAGCTTTCTCATGGAATCACAGCAATAAGGAAGGAATGACAGAAGTCACTTTAAAAGGCTTATCTTAATCATGAAATACTCACAAAAAATTTTGTCACCACTGTTTTTCGGGTCTACCATTTAAGAAGATATGTGAATTCACCTCCTCCAAAACTATTTCACCTACTGAATCCATCATGTTAAAGCACACTGAGTTCATACACCTTGTGCTAAAAGGAAGCTTAGAAACAAAATTACCTTCACCTTAATCTGAATGTGCTATCAGGTGTCTTTTAACTGCTGAACCCAACTAACCTGGAAAGTGGGATGTTACCTTGTACCTCAGCAGCCAACAGGGTTACTCTGAACAACACTTTTGTGTACCAGACTCGTGCTGGGGTGGTTTGGATTGATCTTAAAATTAGTCTGGAAAAAAAAAAAATAATCACCCTGAAACAAAGTTTCCTTATACCATAAACAAAGCTGACAAGAAAACACTGTTTCCTCCCCACCTCTAAAACTGTGAGAACAGGACAAAAGTAACAAAGGAAACATTAATTTGGGGGCTTTATTTAATTTTTCTTTTCTTTTTCTTTTTTTTTTTTTTTTTAAGATGCTACATAGTCAAACAGGATTGGTCTTTTACGGCATAGGACTAGTTTACTACTGATATTTTTTTTTCCCCTAGATAGACTTATTTACATACAAAACCAAGTTTCCTGACCACTGTTTTCCCCAATGCTCAGATGATCAAAACTCCCACCAATTGTGTAGTGCCCAAAACACCAGGAGGCAGAAGAATCTTGCACCACTACAGCAGCAAATTTTTAGTTCTAGTCACTGGCTTTAAACAGGTGCCTTTTCACACCACGTAGGATTAGTCGATTTTGTGACAGGAAGGAAACATGAGATGAAATACATTAAATAAGTCAAATATGCATTAAACATCTCCGAATAACATTTTTAATTCAACTAAATGAACCAACAGCAGTGTAGCTTGGTCCCTTGGTGAGAACAAGGCATCGCCCCTTATCCCAAGCGCGTCCCACCGGCAGCACGAGCCCCTGGGTGCTGCCCAGCACACTCAGCGTGCCCACACACGACTCTTTGCAGCTTCTCACTACTCAGTAAGTGCCAAAGGAACTGGGAACTTGCACAGAGCTGAAGACACCGACAGAAAACTGTTAAATTTATGAGCAGAATGGTGGATTAACGTATTTTACAGAAGTTATCAACACCTCCTGCCTAACCCAGCTCCAAACATCCCGAGGGCCAGCTCCAGCACTGGAGGAAGAGGTTGGTTTTTTTTTTTTCTAGTTTTCCTTTTTTTTTTCTTTTTTTTTTTTAAAAAGAGGTAATCCAGCAACATGTACCAGGGTCTAAGAATGTTTAAAATGACATATACAATATTCCATTGTAGTGTTAAATCAGGATTTTCTCCCCCCCTTCATCACTGAAGCGTATTCTCTTTCATTCATTCGCTCATCGTACATTTTAAACTTTCTAGATTATGTTACATAGTATTTGTGCAGGGGTAATTTAAAGGCAAGACCTGTGAGATGTCATACATTAATTTTTTTTTTTAAACATTGTTATGAATAAATTTAATCCAATGATATGGCAGAACCATCAAACCAATTTACAATTTCCAGCATGCTGCCTCTACAAGGCTATTTTTCCTATAATTACACCAAAGACAAAGAACAAAACCACCAAAGCAAGTAGTCTGGAGCTGAGCCCTTCATCCTTGACAGCAGCTGCAGAAGGAGAGATTGGGTTGTTTGGTTGGGGTACCTTCCTCATCCGCAGTCCATCTTCTTCCTAAAGGGAGATATATTGATTAATTAATGAAAAAAGCTTTAAACATTCACCCTTTACCATACTTATTTAGGTGGGTGTTACACAATAGGTGAAAGGTAATTTACAGCTAATTTAGAGCTCTAGTTCCTAAATAATCTTGAGAAGGGAAGGCTAGTGAGGTAGGAGAGGAATTCTGTATCTACTTGAGTGGTAGAGCAAAAGCCACAAGCTAAGGAAACAGGGGAAGAATGGGGAAGCCATTCCTGTCCAAAGTCTAGAGACAGCTTCAGAACTTCAACAGGAATGATGGAGGGGATGGCCTGAAGATGCTTTTCTTGCCCTGTAAGCACATAAAGTGCTCCTGGGGAAAACATTTTTCAATATAACTAAGATAAAGTTGCATATTTTTCACAACCTAAGGCAATTACACTCATCATTCCCCCAGTCAGATGTCAGATATCACAAGCAAATTTTCCCAGCCTTTGAAGGGAAATCTATTTCCCCCATCACACTATTGCTGACATTTTGACATGTAACTAATGGCAATAATTAGGATATTTTCTTGGTACGAGCTTGACAGCTCACTTGATTGAAAGATGAATGAGACGAGAGATAAAACAATGTAACACCACCAAATATTATCATTTCAAGTGGAGATGATGCTCCCCACCTAAAGTGTTGTGCAGCACACCTAAGTGTTAGCACACTCCAGTCCACACACACACACTCAGAGCACTTCAGGAGAGGGTAAAAGGAGCCTTTTGTGACCTAATTTGTGTCCAGCTGAAGCAAGTGTTAGACTTTTTAATGTGATACAATATTACAGTGCAAAAGTATAAGATACTGAAGCAAAAGCCTCCAGACTATACATAAAAAACCACTCAAAATTGGAATAAAAGTTACTGCAGCCTTTAAAACTGTAGATAAGTGAAATTCAAAAGGCTCAGGGTATGTCAGTGTTTCTTGCTTTTGAATTTAAAGGGACACCTGAACATTCTGGATAACTTATTTATTAATTAATTTATTTATTTACTCATTAAGTCACAGGCCACCTGATACCCCACTGCTGCTCTAAGTCTGGACAGGGACAACCATCTTCTGTAAATAAATAAAATGTTGTTTACATATATAGTAATTTCACTGCTAGAAACAACAAGTTTCCATTTGAAATATTTTAACTTCCTCCTGACTGACACTGACAGCACCTGGGAGCTGGCAGTGATTTAGCACTGCTTTCTGATGTTTTACAGATGTTTCTGCACTCCACAAAGGGGACAAAGAGCTCACCAGTTCAGGATGTTACTGTGAGACATCAGCTCAATTCTAGATAGCTCCTGTAGAGTGTTTATTCAAGACTGACTTGCAAAAAAATTAACTAAAATCATACAGTACTTATAGTAATGAGTTGCTGGCAAAACAAGAACACAAGGAGAAGTTAAGGGCACGTTACTGTTGTACTATGTGTGTTATTTCTGTGCAAAACAAAACTGGTTTAAAGTATTTCTTCATGCATCAGCCAGAGCTGACAGAACAGAATTCCTTCAGCTGGGCTGCAATAGTCACAAAATCTAAATGTTCATTGGTGCTGATATCTATGGAACCAGACACTTAAAACTAATGAAACTGCTGCAAAAAGAGCTTTTCAGCATAGTGGTAAAGGCTGCTCAACTGCTCAACTTCCCAGCGATGTGCTGGATATGACAGGGAGCACATTTCCCATTAATCTGTCTTAATTTGGCCTTTTCAATGGCTTATTACAGGTGCAATCATTAAAACACTCAGTATTTGCACAACACTGCCCTCAAGCTCCCATAGGTTTTGGGAGAACAGGGCCAAACCCAACACTGAATTAATTCACACTGAGAAAATTAGGTGGGAAAAGAAAAAAAGAGGGGGAATTCATTACTCCAGGTTGCCTTCAATCAGCTTCTCTGACTGCATCACTTGTACCTCCTTTCAAAGGAACCACTGATTTCAGCACCTTTCCACAGTTTATAGAGAGAAAACTTAAGTTATCTTTTACTTTATAGACAATATTCAGATATTGTGCTACGGTCAGGGAACCAAACCTTTAAGTTGAAAGCTTCTTTTTCAGGAAAGGGGTAAATCTGAAAAGAAAACAACACATATCTTTACCTTAAACTGTTTATTCTCCTCCCGTAACCTCTGAACTTCTACTTGAAGCCTCTTATAGTCTTCCATTACTTTCTTAACTTCAGTGTCATCCAAAGAAGAACTTATTGATTTAGACATTACAGAGGAATCTGTCTTTGTTGCAGTTGTGGATACAATTTTATTTATTTCTATGTCATGCTGTTAAAAAAGGACAGAGTGATTTTTGGTTAGTTATTAACACCACACCACACACCTGATATTTAGGAGGAGGATCAGGTAAAATTGTCTGTGCACACCTGAAACGTGCCTGTATCAAAAGAAATAAACATTTTTCTTTCTGTAACCTTTAGTGCTCTCACAGAAAACACCAATCAGCAATAAGTGCAGACAGAATGACCTCGACTTTCCAGTCCCTGCATACACAGAAAAGGAAATATCCTCAGTCCAGGTCTCACAATATGAATGGGAACTTGCTCCCAGTCTGCCCATGGGATATCAGTGATCTCCTCACCTTTTCCTCACCAGCAGCTACTCCAGGAACCAGGATCCTGCTGCAGTTCTCTCTCTCCTCCCTCCTCACCCCTGGCTGTCACCTCTCCTTCTTTCTGTGGCACTGTGGGGAGGGTGGAACTTGCAACCCAAGGTAGGGAACAAGCTGCAGAGCTCCAAACCCTCCTCTCCCTCCTGCTTTTGGATCCTCTCCATGCTCTGCACTTTGGAAAGGGCCCTCATAAAACCAAACCAGTCTCTCCCCACCCAAACAATAAATAATCCCAATTACAAGCTGTCCAGTGCAAGGTAGAACAATTGTGCCTTTAGCACCTGCATATTAGGAAACATTTCTCAGTTTATTCAAACCATTATCAGTTCTACACTGGACACTACACAGTTCCCTTAGAAATTAATGTGTTCATTACCCTAACAAAAAAGGATCCTGCAATATTACAGCTGCTAATTGCAATATAATCCCAAACTGCATTTGTGTTTTCCTCACCAGCTTTCTACCAATTTACTTGCTAAAATCAGCATTTGTCCCACAGAAGCAAAGGGGAGCATTGGTCAGACAAATAATATTGCTGCTATATTCAGTATAAACTCTGAGCTTTACAACCATCAATCAGCATCTTTATATTTATTTTAAATATTTTTTATCCTGTGATTTTTCACTAAATGAAAACAGATTGACTCAGACTGCTCTGTGCTACTGTTGCACTTACACTGTTCAAATCAGCTGCCAGCTACGTTAAGGATTAACAAGACTTCAAACAGTTTATACTGTGTTTTTAAAGGGTGATGCCATCCAGGCAGTGAAACAGAGGGTTCTGTCCTTTGCTTATAGAGCTGTCTGCATAAACATGCCATATTACAGGATTTACTGTGGTATTAAGTTAAATCACTCCATATGCATCTGAAAATACTCACAGGCTTATCATTTTCTGCTGGTAGCTCGAACACACACCTAAGTTTCGAATCCATGAGTTCTTCTGGTTTTGCTTCTTTCCACTGGAATAATTTAATATTAATTTAGTATTAAACATATCAATATAATAAGGCAGATGGAAAATGCAGTGTATTATGCAAACAAATCACATCATTTTACTCAGGGAAAAAAAACCCACAGGTGTTTATCATGTTCCATTAGCCACATACAGGATGAAAAATGAAATCAAATATGTGACTGATTGGCATCGTGAAAACAGACCAGACACTGTGAAGCAAATCATTCTAAATAGTCTGAAACCTCCACAGGTAATTTATGAGGACTGGGAGCTGTGTCAGAGTAATTAGCAGAGATAGGGGGAGCTGTGGGCCCGGTTAAAAAAACACAAGGAAAAAGGAGGGGTGAATTCAAAGGAAGGGAAAGATAACAAAAACCCAAATCAATCACAGCGTTAGTTCTGAAGTCTTTGCCCAGCTGAGTTCCTATTCAAACTTTTCAAATTTCACATGAGCTTTTTTTTCCTAATTGTTATAAACTACAGGACTGTTCTTTCCCCTCCTTGTTTTCCACCTCCTTATTTTTCAGCATCGGTGTCTGACCGATAACAGATGTGCTACACACAGAGAGAGATAATTCCCCTCTCACCTTCTCTCCCCTTCAGCTAGGGAGTGTACCATAAACAAGCTTCCTTGCAATATTTTTAATAGGGATTAACAGTAATAAATCTTTGCTCAGTATCAGCTGTGACTCTGAAGTGAAGAGATTTATTCCCAGCAGTGATACACAGCAAGAAGTGTCCACACTCATATCCTGCAGTTCTCACGTGCTTCTCTTCACTGGGACCACACTTCTGGTGGCTTGGTATTCCCAGCATATCTCAAGTAGGTGTCAAATTATGGCCAACCCCATGCAATCTGAAGGAGTATTTAACTCATCCTAAATAGCTGAATCCTACTCCAGCTCTTCTGGGGCTGGAGTCAGAATTCTATTTCGAGCTCCTTGGCTGCCTGGGAAGTGTTGAAAGCTTTACAGTCCTCCCGTAGCTGGGCTCACCTGTTCATCCAGAATGGGAAGAGCTTTGGAGAGTGGGAACAGAACCGAGAACTGAACAAAGTGTTACAGGAAAAGAAATTGTATCGGGTCTGGAGAGCTCTGGAAAATTGAAAGGCCCATCTAGGTACTAAAAACATTCTCTGCTGGCAGAATAACATTTGTCATGGTATAAAGTAACTCATAAAAATTAAAGAGTTCGAAAGAAAGGCAGACTGGCTTATCTTTCTAGTGATGCAGATTTTATTACTATAGCTGTTTCTCCCACTGGATCTTATTTTGAGACCATTAAACAAATATAGTTCCATAAATCTCTTTCAGAAGAGAAATTATTAACCCTGCAGAGTGCCCCAGCCTTAAAAAGCTATTCAGAAGAAGACCCATCTTGTAAAGACTACTGTAAAAAAGCCATGATATGTACCCTGAGCTTTTCTGGGGTTACTTCTTTAAGTAACACACATACACAAACACACACAAGTCCCACACTTCAGGTAATGGCCATTTCCCTTTTTATATGGTGTCCTCAACAGCTACCCTGTGCTCTCCCAAAGTTTCCTTGTGCCTTCTTGTGGCAGCAGATGCTGCTGTTAAAGGAAAGGCAGCAGCTGACATAATGGTTTGTTCCTTTCCAGGTTGCCCTCCTGTAGCCTGATATCTTCTTTCTATGTCTTTTGTCTTTCTTTGCTTCTGCTGCTCCCATTTTTAATCCACGGGACAAAATCTACAAGGACCTTTCATTTGCCAAAGCCACAGCAGACATAGGCAGGGATAAAGAAAAATACACCACTTGTAAATCACCCTCTTGTCTCTTGCTGGGAAAAGTAGCTGCCCAGGGGAAGACTTGAGACTGAGAGTAGATGCATAAAATATAAAAGATGGTACAGACTTAGAACATATTCTACGTATTCTTAGAATATATAGTTCAAGTTGGCCTTTCTAAAAAAGGCTATATTGCAAAAAAACTACAACTAGTTGTTTTGTGGCTTGGCATCCCATTCCTGACAGCAGCTTCCCAAGGAAGCAACCACGACGCCAACTGTCTCTTTCAGTGCAATATTGCTGGGGCTCAAAATAAACAGAAAACACCTTGAAATCCACGGAGATGGAAATCTGGGAAAGCTTTCAAGGATCATCCCAGTGTGGACTGACAACAGCCCTCAGGCAACGCAGTAAAAGGACTTACAGAATTATACAGTTAGAAAGAAATCTATTTAAATTAATATCAATACTTACTACTGCTTCCATATCTGAAGTATCAGCTGGAGCAAACATAGACTGAACCATAAACTTGTGTTTACTTTTCTCATTAGGGTCATAGTCAAAAGGCTGTAGCATCACTGCAAGAAAAAGCCCCAAAACACATCACATTAATATTGCTCTGATGCAGAGTCATGCACTGATGATACAGGTACCAGAGTTCACAAATCAAACATTGAAATGGGTTCAAGTTGTACATCCTTGTGACCAAAGTAGCAGCTGAGATCAGGAATGTCACTTTAAACCAAAATTCTGAAAGAAGGTAAGAGAAACAGACTCCTCCAGCCTGTCTAGACTTCTGTCTGAGAATTCTGGAATTGCTGATCACTCTACAATATTCTGTACACAACTGTGGCAGGATAACAATAGTAATTTATAGTAAATAGGATAATTTACATATCCTCTGGGACAGAGGGAAAAATTTTCAAAGGCAGCATCTTTTTGTCTTCCTCCACCCTCGGGGCAGAAGTAACAAGCCTTTGGATGAGCTGTACACACAGTACTGCTGATGGTCCCTGAGCAAAGCTACAGAGGCAAAGGCAAACCTTGTAAACCTCCAGGTTCCAGGCTCAGGATGGAAATTTCCTCTACAAAGTTTAAGAGCCTCACGGTGTCTTTTGTATCAAGCACAAGTGTTTCACTTCCAAAAATAAGTCACTGAACGTTTGTTACCAATTTATAGCTGGAAGTTAATGGTTAAATGTGATGTAAACTTTGCCTCTGAAAGGTATACAAAGAATGTATTTCTCTCCATTTAAAAATCAAAAGCATTCCAGAATTTACTTATGCAGAAAATGACTGTGTTCAGGGGCAGAGGAAGGAACAGCAGGTTTAGGGGTGTGGGGTTTTATTCCATTTTTTACATAGTATTAGGAGTTTCCATGTCTTTTCTTTTAGGGTAAAGACATGTTGAAGGGGAACAGTGAAGTATTTAATTTACATGGAATATTCTTTAATCACAGTGGTCACATTTGCAAATGACACCTGGATATTCAGCTATTGTGACATTAACAAACATGGGTTTGGCTTCAACACGAGATAGAACGTGTGAAAACAAGCAACAGAGTTTACACAAACATGTTATTAGATATTGCAAAAAGCCACCAACTCCCTCAAATAAAATGAAGCTTCTAAATACTGTCATTACTGCTAACACAAAAAATGATATAAAAATTCACATTTTTATGACCAGTGAGCTCAATTCAGTCCCTCAATTCAATCACTGAAAAGAGAAGCAGTTCAAGAATTAGGATTACTTTCAAGTACTGGTGCTATTAACATTATGTGCCCAGATTCATATGCACTAATTGCAGGGGTTTTTTTGTATAAAAGCAATATCCAAAGATCCCATCTATTGCAAATGCAGGCAAGTCAAAGCAATTTGCCTCCCTCAATGAGCAGAGGATGTTATGGCTGTGCCATCTTTATTATGCACACAATCTGTGGCCATCAACAACCACATGCCTTTTAAAGCCCGGAGAGAAGGAAGACAGTAAATTCCCTCAGATGAGGTGCTTTAAAAATTATTATACATTTTTAACTCACCTTGCAGTAATTGAACACTAGTCCAAAATAAGTGTTTGCAAATTAAACAGGGGACTTTTAAAACTATTTTCCCAGCAGAAGTGAGTGCACTGTGAGAACACATATATTTCAACAGGCTGAAAAGCAGCAGCATATTTTTCTTCACTGTAGTAGACACTTGAATTATTTCAAATCTACATAATGTGCAAGATCCAACTGGAGAGTCAAAACTATCCACTGTTTATGGAACTTGTACAGATTGTGGTTTTGTCAGCCCACTTTGCTGAGTAGATCCATAAGCTCATCTGAAAATCAGGATTCCCCAAGTGACAGAGCTGAATCCGTCCTGGAACGCTGCTCTGAGCTCCATTCACTGCATCACAAGAGCAAGAGAGGGCTCGACAGTACAAACCTTGTTAGCACTTGTATTTTTAGATCAATACATGAAAGCCACATTGACACAAATTATTCAGCAAATGTCTTGTAAGCCAGATGGGAAGCTCAAAAATACGTACTTTGTTCCAGAGGAAACTGAATCATTTCAATATTTATTTGCGTGCTACTGGGGCTTTCTGTGAAAGAGCAGCTCCATGAAAGTGCCCTAATTGCTGGAGAATTTGCTACTGGGAATGTGGCTCCTTTGTTTTGAATGGAAACCACATACTTTATGCAAAAGCTACGTGAAAAGTGTGTTCCTACAAAATGCCTCCTCACATCACTCATCTCATCTGGTCAGAAGCTTCTGCTTTCATCAGAATCCAGAGTTTTAAGAAGCAAAATTATTCATATGATCTTCAAGTTTACTAGCACCAGCATCCATCAGGTAGAGACATGTATTTCAAACACTTTCTCACCTGTTCCCCCCCAGCTGAAGCACCAGCAGTGTTCCACCCTGAGCAAAAACTGCACAGTCACTGAGATCAATGGAATGGAGAGAAGTTGTATTTGTGAGCCCACTTGTCTCTCTCAAAATTCAAACATGAAGGACTGACCTACTGTACATCCTGAAGTGTTTCTAAAGCAATGGACACCAGCTTTCTCACACACCCCTGCCATACCCCTCATCTATCTGTACATAGCCAGGAAAGGCACTGACCACCCACTATCCTCTTTTTTTTCCCCTAGAACAGTTTACTGGTAAAGTTAGTGACAATGTCAGAAGCATTAAGCTCTTCTGGTTTTCCTAGGGTAAATCTGCTTTCTCAAGGAACAGAGGAAATCTGAAGCAAGGAACATGGAAGGAGGCAAAATTCTACCTCTAACACCTGCTGGGATCTACCTTTCCCTTCCAGGAGCAGAAGGAACAGAAAAGTCTCCCAGCTCAGATGGTCAGCAACCTTCCTCTAGTTTCCATCTAAATTTATTAATGGCCTGTTTACTTGGTCCTGGACCAGTACTGCCCTTCTGCTTAAATATCAGAGAAGGGGAAGAGGCATTTACTTCTGGTGCACTCCAAGACATCAATCACAGCAACTCTTGGCCTTCTGGCACACTCAGTGAGCCAGACTCAGTGGGTCCTCCCTGGGCCAGGCTCCCCATTCATTCTCTGCACCTGTTCTGGCACAAACTCCTCTATATGAGCTACTCTAATTATACACCCAGGAAATTCTACTAGTGCCTTGCACAACAGCATTTCTACCCTCTTCTCTCTTCCATTATCAGCCTGTTTGCTACATATTTGCCTGCAAATGTAGATGTGTGATACTGCATTTGCCTTATTCACAGCCACATTATGTCAGCATCTCGCTCACCCCAGTCAGGCCCCTCTGTTTAACAAGCTTGCAATTATAGCAGGAGTACTTTATTCTCCAAGTATGTGATTTTGCAGTTTTTTCTAATGAAACTCATCCTTTGTTTGTCTCACTTTAGCCTTCAAGGACACCTAGTTCTGCTGCATAACTTCCCAACTTTACATCATCATCAGGGTTTTTAGTGCTCTCTTTGTGCCAGAATTACTTGTAAAAGCATTAAACAAGATTAGTACCAAGAATCATTCTCAAGAAACGTCACTAGTAACTTCCTGCTATTACATTTCCATCCACCACATCACTGTTCACTCTCCAGCAGCTCATTCAACACTCTGTGAATCTATTTTTCTTTTCCAGCTTTACTGATCATTTTCCCAAATGACACTGCATGCAATTCTTCATGGTCTGGATGGATCAAATCTACCACATTTATGTCACCTTTCCATAAAATACCCCAACCAGGGGCAAGTCTCAAGTTCATTGTGCAATTTGATCAGCTCTGCCAGAGGTGAGGAAGGACACTGCAACTACAGAAATGGGCAGAATCCACGACACCCTCCATGTTTGTTCCACGTTTACATAAACAAACATAAAATTTCAGTAAATATTTCAATAATACTAAAAAATGTTGAATTGGTGAAGACCAAGATGGAATCTTTTAAAGCAAGGAGGCACAACCAACCCAAAACTTGGTAGTGGCTACAGGGTCCCGGGAGGTCCATGGGAAGAAGGCACAGCAGAGATGCTGCTGAGGGAAAGTTTGGGAATGCAGCAGTGGATGAGGGAACAGGGCAGCCCCCCTGTGACTGCAGAGCACAGGGCTGAGCTCCATCCCTGCTGAAGGCAATGCCAGCTGCCTTTTCCAAGTCAGGCAAGCTCACAAAAGAGTACAAATTCCTCCCGAGGATATTCCACAGCGACCCAAGGCCAACATCAGCTTCTCTCCGTGTTCAGGCAGTGTGTTCAGACTGCTCTCTTCAGCAGGACACTGTCACAGATGGTTCCTTCTGCACTTCCTCTCTCCCCCCTCACACACCTCACCAGCATCTGCTGAGGGTTTTTTCCACTTTTCCTTTGTAATCCACTCATGATTTAGATTTCAACCTCTCAGAAAAAAAAAAAATCAGGTATCTCTGTAGAAATCCCACGTGTCTACCAAAAAGGGAATGTGTGCAAATGCCCTTCTTTGCCCAGCATTTCTGAGCACATGCAGAGCCATCAGCTGACAGCACACACACATACGCTCCCCGACAGTTACATAAACTGAGCTGTTAAAATTACATGCCATTATATAACAGGTGAAAACACGGGCTCCAAACCTGCCAGCACAGCGAGCAGCACATGCTGACAGGGCCTGAAATGCTGGGATTTAGGAAAAGCTGTGATTTGGCATAAGAAGCCAGTATTTGAGACTCCACTAGAATAAAGTAAGCTTTATTCCTCTAGCATTCTGTGTGTTTTAAACGAGCCATTATATTAGTACCATATAAGGTGGAATAATGTTCGAACTGCTGCCTCTGTCTCAGGGCAGAATATCTTCTCATATACTTACATCAAATTAGTACAGATTTAGTTTCACAGGAGTGTAACAAAGGCATCTGGTTACTACAGTGCAAGGAGATGAGGCTGCCCCAAATTCAGCTGCAGTCAGTAACATTCTGAGAAACTAATAAATCATTCCAGAGCTTCATGCCACCACAGGCACTGATTTTTTGGAGAGATAAACCAGTGCAATCAGTGACTCTGGCAAAGCCAGTCAGCAATTTCCAAGAGGACAGATTGCATATAGTAAATACAGCCCAATTAGTTTAAGTGTCCAGAAGTTACTACTGAATTAACTACATTCTAATAATTTCTCATCAGTAGTATTTTCACTAGGTCTGGAAGAATTCAAGTCCTATTTATTCAAGTCCTATTTTTATGCCCTGTTCAAAACTTAAATTACATGACTGAAAAATAACTGATTCAGAGGCAAAGAAACAAATTCTATTTATTTTTCACTTCATTAACTCCAAAATCACTCCTCTGTTCTCAAGCAACATTACTCCAAAGCAAAGGTTAAACACATCTCCCCCCTCTCTGTGAACCTGAAAACAATTTTGTTCTCTAAGTTAATGGGAGTCCCCTCTTTGATCCCTATCCAAGGGATCCCATCTGCTGATTAGAACCAAAGACACTGCCAACTTCAAGTCCAAATTTAGGTCCCATGCATGGTTTGAAGGACCTACCAGAACTGCCATATATACAGCTCTATTAAACTCCAGTTTAGAATGTTGTAGGAAATAAAAATTAACACTTGTAAACCCAAAATTCTGTAACATCTACCTATAAATTTACCTCAATATATTACCTGAAGAACAATGAATGTGTACTGTTTGCATTTTAAAATATAATGCTAATGTAAAGGACTGGCAATTTAGGACCACCATTTATTACTGAAATTATTATCAGCATGAAAATATTAGAACACACATGTGAGTTTGTGATTAAATACACCACAGCCATTTTCAAAACTAACCAAATCATAAATCACTATAAATAAAGTCACCAGAAAAGGGAAAATTGTAAAGCTATGTAAGCAAGAGGAAAGCACAGCTCAGGGTTAGCACGGCAGTCTCATAATGGGATACTTTAAGTCTTGGACCAGATCCACACTATCTGCTGTGCCACTGGGAAGAGTGAGGCTGCAAAGGCAAGTTGCTGGTAGCATAACATGAGATGGGTCCTACAAACACCCTCCTGTACTGTATTTGCTCAAGGTGGAGCAAAGGGACACTGTGAGCAGAGGTTTAAGAAAACACTCAACGCTGAGATCAAGACGACATTAAAAAGCCTGGTAAGAGCCTGCAAAGGAAGCAGGCTTTTAATTCTGAAAGTTCATCTGCAAGATGAAAAGCAACCACATCTTTATAGCATGAAGATAATTTGTAGCTAGAAACCATGCTAATTTTCATTATCATTTCATTGATTTCAATGCATTTGATATGCTTGCCTGCAGCTAGGAGAGATGACAGACAGCTTTACTTGGGAATTGTCCCGACTTTTAAAAATCTCTATTTCTCTCTAGAGAGCTTTTTCATTTACATATTAGTCATTTCAGAGCTCACTGGGTACGTGCTGGCCTTCTCCTGAAGCAGAAGTGCTTTGCCTGCCCCACCTGTAGCTTCCCAGTGCAATTGAGGCATGATCCTGCAGCCCTTTGCATGCTTAATTTGACACAGAAATCCCAATGACAACAGATCAATGAGTGTGCAAATGTGGGCATGTCCAGGAAGACCTACAGGATTAGACTTGCTTAATGTTACAGTGCAAAGTATTTTTGGGAGCAATTTTTACTTTGTTGAAGCAAGCTCACCAAGGGCGAGGTGTTAAAATATTTTACATTTTATTAAGTAAAAAACCTGAAGTCTTGATTTGTACGAGTTGATTTTTTTTCAAGTAAAAAGCAGTGGGTTTAGCTCCCCAACTTTTTTATTCCAGGCTAGGAAAGGTTGCTAAGACACTAATAGCAAACTCTATAACCTATCAGTAATTTTTCTTATCAAGCTAACATTAAATTCTTTTAAAAATAGTAAAGCAAATCTGCATATTTATAGAAATTATTTTCTTACCTAAAAAGTCAGACCTCATTCATGCAATATGCTACTACTGTGTGCTTTGGTAGAATTCTTTATTAAAAACATGGATGAGAGAAGTCATTGAGAAAATACTGTTTTCAGGCATGTATCATCAGTGAGTTAATAATATGCAGACATTCTGTTCATGGGAATACTCAGCTCTTTATGCTTTCAAAGTAAGCCACTCCTTTGTTTTTTCCATTACCAAACTTAGGCAAGTCAAGAGCTACTGACTCATTAGAGAAAATCATTAACTTTTCCTATGGAACAGCAAAGATTTAGTCATTTGACATTTTTAACACCAAAAGATACTGAATCTTCAGGGAACACAAACATGGATTGAAAGTAAACGTTTTCATTGTTGGTTATATCAAGGCAGTTTGGCAACAGCCAACACCAGTCTAAACCAGTGGCTGCAGTCCACCCAGATTTATTCTTCCCTTGATGTGCTCACCCAAGCACTTGTTTGACCCCATGGTGAGCTGGTTCAGGAAGTTAAGCTGGCAAAAAACTAACTACAAAAATAATCCCACAGGGAGGGCAGGGCTGCAGCAGCACTGCTTTGGATAGGCTGGCTGAGGCTCTTAATGAGCCATATAAATCATTTATGTATTTCTGCCCTTTTCCTCTCCAAAACATGATGTAAAACCAAGCCTACTGCTGCTAGACCAGGAATAAGGGAAGTCAGGCTATGTGAAATGGCTGCTTCTCCAGGAAAACACGACTTATTGGGTTCAACAAAATACCTTCAGGCTGCAAAGCATTCCCAGCAATTGATTAAAAGAAGCTACTTTCAAATCACCAAAAAACTGCTTGAATGGCTTACCAGAAACATTAATTGATGTTCCTGCATCGATAATTCCACTGTTGGGCCTTACACAGTATCTACGTGGTGCTGTGGTCTTAACTTTGAAGCAAACATTTCTGTCTGTGGGGTTGCCGAGCTTCAGGTTTGTAGTGACAACATCTGTGAAAGGACCTGGGGAGGAGAGAGAGAGAAGCAAGACTTGAAATCACACAGAAAGCACTTTTCAAGCAGAGGCTAAGCAGGCTCTAAATCTCTGTTCACAAATCTTATAAAGTAATTAGATGTCCAATTTCCATCTGCGGCACGTCCAGATAATCGCGCACGCAAAGCCGGCGCCCCGGCCCTGCTGCAGCTCCAGCCCAACAGCTGAAATGATCATTAACTGCCAGACAAAAGGGGGAAATCGTTCACACATTGTGCCAACACCACAACATGGCATTCAGAGGATGCCAAATTCCCTGCTGCATCGCAGATCCTCCATCCCAGCGAAGCCAGGCTAACAGAGACACCACATACACCCACGCTGGAGGTGAGAAATTGTGAGCAAATACAGTTTGTTAACTAGGCAGGGAATGATAACAAAGGGGCTACTATAGATCCACCTGCATGTGAAGCTGTACCTCCAGAGAACCAGGAATCCACCAGGTATTTCAGAATGCCACACCAAAACCAACAAAACAAGCATTTAGGACACATTTCCTTTTCCCTAGCACATTTGTTTTTTGGGGTTTTTTTTTGTAATAACTCTCCTGGCTACTAGAAATTATAAACCAGAAGAAATAAAATAGCCTACCTCACCCAGGGCAGGAAATAACCACGTGGAAACAGGGAAATTTTTAGACGCTGAGAGCACTGCCAAAGATTTCCATATTAGCAAAGCCAGAATCAAACCATTGTCAAGTTCTGCAGCACCAAGTGCAGGCAAATCCATTTCTCCCAGGTTCACTACGTAATTGGAACTGCCCAAATCCCTCAGGTTAGAGGAAAGGCTCGTTACTGATTTCCCACAAGACACTGATAAATCAGGCAGCACACAACTATAGCGTTTTACAGATGGTAAAGAAGTAAAATTAAAAGAAATATAACCACACTTTGATCAAATGTCTTCTGCATAGAAGGGATTAATTTGATGCCTGAATAAAATATCTTCATCTGTCCTCAGGAGTAAAAGCAAATTGGTCAAAAAAAAAAGCATCAAACTTTTCCTTATAGTAATGACAGCCTTAAAATTGAAAAGGGGGGAATGACGATGAAAATAGAAATACTGGCAGGCAACATTTCACCATCCTCCTCCCAAAGCATGGTTGACTTAAGGTAATTTAAGTGTGATACTTTTTCTACAAATTTATCACACAAATTTGTCTCCCAAGATGACATTTCATACAGCTGTAGCAGTACCTCAGTCCTGCAACCTTTATCCTCAGTTTGTTTAAATGAATTATAGAAGGGGAAAACCCCAAAACAATCACACACACAAAACTCTCCCACCAGACAACAATGTAGGACCATTCCTGCCTGTGCTCTGAACAGACCAGCTTTGCACTTACAATGCAACCTGGGAGCTAAAAAAATTGAAGCAATAAAATTTTCAGATCCCGTGGCAAAGATTTCACTAAACCTGTGCCTGGTGAAACACTGATGTGAAAGGGAATGAAACACAGCTGTCAAATTTTCTCTGTGTTCTGCATGCAGAGAGAGACTTGAAGCTCATGGAAAATAACTGGGCAGAAGCAGCCACGAGTTGTTAAAGAAGTTAAACAAGCCAAACTATCAGAAAAATCCAGCAACATTCAGGTGTGTAAAGACAGTGGCAGATCTTCAAAACAGCTCTATCTGGGAGAAGCCTCAACATCTCAGAAGAAATTACAGGATGCCTAAGCATTAAGGATGTGTCTTTACCAAAAACTTACAGCTTGAGCTATTCCAGCACAGAGGGAGGGTGGGCTGAGCAAAGCCCTGCATATGCAGCTGCATCCTCAGCAGTGCTTTCCTGCTCTGCGTGCTGGGATAGATTTCCTGGGGGAAATACCATTTTTTATTTGGCTGATCCATGAAGGCTTGTGGGATTTGTGTGCCCCAGCAAAGAGCTGCTGTTTGAAACAGTAATACGACAACAATTCTGTGTGTAAAATAATTTCCAAATGGAGTTACTTATTGCTAACAGAGATCATACCAAAATATCTGGCAGCAAAACCTTCCGGCAGACGGAATTAATTTCTTCTTGTCTGCTTGATGTTTGCTCTTCTGTTCTGTCCACTAAGCTTTAAACAGCTTCTTTAGCTCCATTTTCCCCCAGTTACAGGTTTTACAGATCAGCCAGCACAACTGTACTGGAAGGCTGACATCTGCTTCCAGCAAACCTGTGTGAGGCACAACTCCTCAGGCACTGCTGGCCAAACACTGCAGCAAAGCAAAACACAGCAGACAAACACAGGATTAACGTGCCATTGTAGGTGTTGTGAAGTGTGTAAAAAAATAAATAGGCAACAGAGTATTAACTCAGGGGTAATTGGGGCATGGCAGTGAAATATTATCAGCTTGGCTGGCCCTGCCTTTGGAGAGCAAGGCCCATGGACTGCCAAGTCGGGCTGAAATGAAACCCTGATAGCCTGTTGTTAGATTACTATAGCCAAGGCTACACATTTTTTGGGGGGGTTGAAGTTTGTGGGAGAACTATCTCAGGATAAACACAAGCTAATTCTTTACTGGAGATACACCTCTGCTTTCCAACATCTGGATGTGAGCACAGCAGATAAGGCTGGAGTGGGTATTAACAGTCCTACAGGACACACATCTACCCTGGAGCTTCATTTTCCAGTGCAAGGTATCAGGAATTCTGCATTCATACACAGATACAGCAAGATAAAATGCTCTACACTTCTTCCTGATCACTTTGTCCTCACTACAGTTTATACAAGTCTATGCAACACCTGGACAGTGCCTGTACCCCCAAGGTGGGCTGGGAGGGCAGTTCAGTCAGACTGGTGCATCTGGATGGTACTTGGGTAAAAGCAAGTGAGGACTGACTCTTACTCTGTTCCTAACCAGAAGCTGGGTTAAAACCACAACTCTCACTTCATTATTTTGTTTTGAATGTTTTTTCTATTGCTCATAATATTCCTAAATAAGTGAAACTCATACTAAGGCAGGGTGCTTTCCAAATGACAATTTGCACTTTAAAATCAGCCCAACTGGTTTTCCTCACGTGTTTTTTTCAAGAGATCATGAGAAAAATGCCACTGGTGTCATCCCAAGGACAAAGTTATGGGAAACAGGGTCTGTACATGCATCATCTGACACAGGGTTGTCACGGGAGCGAGCTGTCTACAAGGAAGAATGTAGTAAACTGAATTTGGTGGTGAAAGTCTGAAATATTCCACAAGGGCTTGATGACTTTTTCTTGCCAAAATAAAGTCAACTTGTGTTAATGCAAACTGGGCATCAAGTGATATGCAAAGTAGCAGAATTACTGAAAGGAATGGAAACATCACCTCCTAGACTCATGAAACAACAGTAAGAGGTAGCATGGTTTTTCACTTTTCAGAAGGGTTAGTGTCAAACTACAGCTGTGGCTTTCCACCCCAGGAGCTACACATCCAATCCTTCCCATGTGAAGATCACAGCTTTACCTCAGAATCAGCCACACTCCATCTCCTATTCAAACCCCAGTGCTGTATCAATCTTTCCTAGGAGTGCCATTCTGCAGTGCACTGTGTTATAATACCCCACATCATTTCAGTAATGACACAAAAGTCTGGGAATTAGGTCAAAAGAACATGGTGTCAACTCTATTTAAATTTGCAATAAAAATTGCCCATAATTGTACCAGCAAATCCAGGCTGATAACTTTTTGATCAGCACAGTACTCACTGTGAGATTCTTGCTCCTCACAGAAACCACGTTCCCCAGTACATTTGTACTGAACCTTAATACAACCATTCTCACCTCAACCAAAATTCCATGCTTTAACACAGTAAATAAACAGTCCTCATACTGTCTGGCATGTGAAAGAAGTTAGCACAAGTATCAGCAGGGGGAAAGCTTTGATGGCACAGGTTGGGCAGGAACATTCAGACCCACCGGGGACAGTCCTTGGCAGATTTGTACCTGCAAATACTACAACATCTTTATAATTAACTACACACATCAGGTGGGCCACAGTCCCAGGGTTGCTTTATTCCTGCATGAGTCCATCTCACTGCTGCCAGGGAGGTGTTCTGACCTCTCATCTTCCCACCTGCCTGTGCAGGCTGCACAGTGTGTGCCCAGAGCCGAGCCAGGGAGCTGCCGGGGCTGCAAATTAATCCACTTACCAGGCAGGGAGCGAGGGAGGGGGCAGTGGGGAAGAGAAGAGGGAGAATCAGTTTTCAGCCAGATCAAGCAGCACTCAGACCTGGCATCAGGCAAACTGCATCCTCCTGCTCAGCATTCTGCCAAATTAAGGCAGCAAGGTCTCACAGTTAGCAGGTTAAAGCCAGCAAGCACATCCAGCCATAGGCACTGCAGTCACACTCGTGCTGGCATAGCTGTTGGAAGTAATTAAGGCACATGCATTATTTCTGTGGGCAAATTCTCATCTGTTTAAAGCCAGGCATCCCCTAAAAAATTTAGTGAACTTTTCAGAGAAAAGCCTTGCAGGATTACTTGACAGAATTGTAGCCATGTTCAACTGGCACCCGTTGACCCACAAGACTAAGGGTAAATTCTCATCCAGCTGCCCATGCTCCTCCCAGAGTGTTTTAGATGCACTTTCAGCATCTTTCCTTAAAGAACTTTTGCCACTCCAGCTCACCACAGACACGTACCCTAGAGCAAGGTAATTGGAAACAGCCAGAAATACAGGCAGAGCTTCTAGTGAGATAACCTCTCTTGTACTTCCTTTGTGGGGAGCAGTGGAATGCAATAATAGGAGGGGAAGGATGTATTTCACCATGGTTTAATCCCACTGATGTGTCAGAGGAAATTCATTAACCACCTGACACATTAATCAGCCATAGAAAGGTAACCAAGGAATCTTTATTAAGGGAGATGGTGGAAACCAGGGAAGGGGAAACCTAAACTCTTTTGTGACTATTCTCAAGAGCCCAAATCCCACACCTGACTAGGAGATGTCCATCCACATGGAGCAATAACTCACTCGGTGAAAAGGGCCACACTGACCCTTCATGTGCAAGTGGAGAGGGTGGGGCTGAATGTGATACTTGAGGCTCCCTTCCCAAAACAGCCATCTCTCCATCTGACTGTTTCTGTCTTTCTACTTGCCACTTTTCTCATCTTCACATCTGAGTTGCTCCTTTACTGTGCCTCTGACAGTACCAAGTGATTTCACTTTATTTCCTCAATTTCTCCCATTTCATTTCTCTGGATGTCTATCAGCATTAGAGAGACAGGCAAAATAAAACCACTAGTGATGTGCAAGAGGGCTCAATAACAGGTGAAGAACTTGACTTACTGTTTGCTTCTTTTTAAAGTTATATATAAAGCTGATGACCTTTGACGATAAACACTAAGATGAAAAGAGCTGAAATGTCAAGCAAGACATCTTGAGCTATCAGCCAGGTGCCTGTGAATCAAGAACATCCAGGATCCAATCAAACTCTCCCACCATCTTACTTGTCTTTAGACAAATCACTTAAGGGCTTGATCTTCTGCTATTAAGAGCCTTAAGAGTTGACAGCAACTCCAAAACAGAAGCAGGTTTGGACCCTTATAGTTTCCCTCTCTGTAAAGTCAGGAGAATACTTACCTAATTACACAGAATCTTGTGAAGATTAGTGTTTTAAAAAGTACTGTGTGCCAAGTTTTAATCATCATCATCATCTGGCTCTGGAGACATTCATAATTAAGGGAGCATCCGCAACTTTGGAAATCGAAGAAGTCAAAAAATGAGAAGAGCCTGTGTTGCACAAACATCTGATTTCACAAGCAACTCACTGAGAGGGCTCCAACAACTCCAAATTTGGTAATTATTTTTAAGACAAATCCTTGTGTAAACCCCTTGCCAACCTTTCAAGCTCAGCTGAGATTTTAGAAGGAATTAGTTGGAACCCCCCACCCCCGTGGAATCAATGGCTTTACTCCCAGCACCCATCTCCTCACCTGAGAGAGCACCCAAAGGGAAGTGGTTGCTTCCACTTCTGCTGTGTCAAGCAGTAGATACCCTGATGAAAAATACATTACAAAAATAGAAGCAACATCCAAATCACTCCCCATGCAATAGCTGATGCAGTGGAGCGATTTTTTTAAGAAGTGTGTAATCAATAAAGTGACCTAAGAGGGAGAAAAAACCCAAGATGCAGAAATCCAACAAAATTACATGATCCAGATGCCAAAGCTGGAGCAAGGTTGGCAGTAAGTTATTCCATTTGGATGGATTAATCAGTGTCCTTCTCTGGCCTTTTTTGGCATAAATTATTTTTCTGAGTGTGCCTCATGCTTAATGAGGAAAAAAACCCAAACCCCCAACAAACATGAGACTGAAGACTATTTTCAGGGTATCTATTAGCACATAATTTTTGTCACCTTTATCCCTCTGAGGATCATTAACAGTCTGACTTCACAGTTTTAAGAACTGAGAGGCCACACATAAGCTTGCCAAGAGAAACACAGGAATATGTCCTTCACGTAATTTTGGTACCAGTGTCATTTGTTTTTTCCCAGCTGATCCCTTTAGAGTTTTATTACACCCAAACATGACTTACAGCGAACTTAATCACACAACACGAAATGTTTTCTCCCCATCCTAAACTGCAAACACATTTCTGCACACGGCTGCACAAACAAGAGCCTGAGAGCAGCCCTGGTGAGCTTTTAGAGGTGTATCTCTGTTTCAACTGTGCTTTCAGAGCCTTTTAGCAGCGAACAGATCGTATTACTGGGCTCACAAATATCAGTGCACCAGCCCTCGCCAGGTATGAAAACAGCTCAGAATATGTTTCGGTGGCCATGATGTACCAGAGCCACTCACAGTAAAACTCTTTCCTGTCCGTGGCTGAAGCCTCATCCCCAGGATTTCAGGACACTGGAACAAAGCCCAGGGAGAAGTGGGGATGCAGCACTGGAGAGCAGCAGGATGATGGATGGGCTGATGTGCAAAACTCCCTGGCAAAAACACTGCTGAAGAGCCTGAAGTCAATGTAAAGTGTCTCTCTGGAAGAAGCATCACGACTTTAATCACCAACCCAAACCACACTTTTTCTTGCAAAGTAATTTTTCCTGGTCTAATTTTCATCACTAATCTCCATTTCAAATGCACATCAAAATGTAAGGGAAGGAGCAACTTAACTACTCTAATTTTATGCTCACATATACTCTTCAAATAGACAAATGTGATGTGCAACTTAAATAGCAAATGAGCAAATATTTTAAGTGCAAAACTATGCACAAATCGGAAATACCAGAAGAAATAAGCAAAATTAGAGATTTTTGGGATGCACAAAGAGCAGCTGCTTTTCTAATAAGTTTAAAAAAAACCCAAACCACATTAAATAGGCAGTGGGATACTATTCATAGCTCCAAATAAGGAAGGAAACCTGAATTTAGCAAGATATATTTCAGGGGAGCCACTTGAAAACCATCCTATTAACTGTATTTTCAGGATCAAAGGAGAAAACCCCAAACCAAATCAGATATTTAGTCAGAAGCAGTGATAAAACTTTATCTGAAAAAACAATGCCTCACATCTTTTACAGTCTGGCATAGAACAAATGTCAAGTGGTGTTCTTCAAACCTAAACTTCTGTCTTTTCCAATCTAAACAATTCCATGATTCAGCGATCATCTGCACCACTGTATGACACCAGTAAACACAGTGTAAAACCAGCTGTATAAAAATAAAGGGAAAAAAAATAAATCTTCCTGCCCTTACATCTTTGGTCCTACTCTGGTTAAAATGTAGGAAGGCCAGAAGAGGAGACACTACAAACCAGAGGAAAGGCAAATATTTTGAGAGGATTCAAAATAAATTGTTAATTCCCATCTCACAAGAAGCAGCAGTTGCAAATATCAACATCCAACACACATGAAACTGCACAAGGGAGAGGGTGAACTGCTGGGAGAAACACTGGAAGCACCAATAAGGATAATAAGGATGAAGTAACTGGTTCCATGGAAAGGAGCAGTCTTGAGAAAAACAAAGAAGTGCCATTTTTTTTTCTTAAAGAATGACACAGTCATTTGACATGCCTTCTAGAAGCACAACTAATTTGAATTAGGCCTTTTAAACTGCTTTCAAAAACATAAGATTTGGCTCCATAGTGATCCCCACACCTACATGATTTTATAATCTGCATCCTAAGTAACTGGATCACCAGGCAAACCTCCCCCTTCTCTATTTTTCCACCAGTCGTGGAAACCAACCAAGAAAACAGGATTAAATTTAGAATGATAAAATCTTTAATCCATGCACCATGGTATGAGGGACTTCGTTTACAGCTCGGAGAACTAGACACGAAAGAAGTTTAGTAAAGAGATTATTTTCATGAAGTATTTATAATAACGTGGGATAAGTACTGCAGGCAGCAGCAGAACCCAAACTGTACAAATGTTTTTGAGGCCAGAAGAATTACAGATGAAGTAAGCAATTCTCAGAACTGCTCTAAAACAGAAAGGACAGACTCTCTCAGCTCTAGGTCTGGACTGTCTTGCTGGTGTAAACACGGAATCACTTCGATCCATGTGCATTTTAACCCTGCACTGAATTCAACATGGAAATGGTGATTTGCTCTGCACACATTTTCAGTGACAGCAAGACTGTGACAGCTGTTCCAGACCGATGGTACAAACCCCTCCTTAGGAAAGGTTGCCCAGCAGGCCAAGTTTTAAATTCAACAACATCCCAGACATCTCAGAAAACATCCTATATGCCCCCACTGACACTAGGGCTACAAAGCAGGTCTGAAAGCATTTTTATGTCGAATAAATACTGGGTCAAACTCCAGAGGAAGAGATTTAGCATGAGTCTGGCCCCCAGCTTAGATAGACTGGTACTTAAATATTCATATCTGTACGTAAAATAGGCTTCCTTTCTGCCTCTGGTCATGACACAGGAAGACAATGAAAGGAGCCTTCAATGTTCCTCCTGGTAGGAACTGCCACAGCAGTGCCAGAGTCCCTCATCCAGAGAGGTCTAACTGGGAAGAGTTCCTGACCTAATCAGGGAGGATTTACTTCGAGAAAAAAAGCCAAACAAACAACCTGCAGCAGCAGGATGATAATGTTAAAGCTCACGTTCCTTACAAACACAAAGATGAAATTTAAGCCTGAAACGACAGCTGTGACCACAAACAGAACTGTTGCAAACACCATCAATAAAGCTTTCAAAGGCAAGCAGCCACAGTGACAGGGAAAGTAAAAAAAGGCTGTTATTGTACTGACTATGAAATGCATTCAGTAGTTATTAGCTGTTCCCAGCAGGCAGCAAATACAAGACCAATATGGTAACAAGATAGTAGAAAATGAGTGTGACTGCAAGATGAGGGCAGAATTAGCAAGGGTCATTTGATTCCTGCACCCTCAGCTGGGCAGAAAGCTGTGTTAGGGGCCCTCAGAAACAAGACAAACCCTCACTCGCCCAGTTTTCTACAAAAATTGCATTATAACATATGCAGAAGTTGCTCATTTGATTCCAAACTCATTTGATGCAATCAATACCTTCCAGAACTGGCTGCATACAACAAATTAAGCTGCTTTTAAAATTGGGTATTTGTTCATGGATGTAAGCTGACCTGAGCTCATGAAGTTGGATCATTTGCTATGGTGATGATGCTTTTTTTCCAGCTGAGTTTCAAAACAGATTTGACAATCTATTTAAAGGTTTGTACTTGAATTCTTACAGTCCTAATTCTGAATTAGAGAGCAATTAAACAAAATTCACTCTTGTATTCAGAGGCAGCTGACCAATTTTAAAAGAAATAAAGCACTGCATGACTACATAAGCTTTTAATTTATAAAACCTGTGCAGTGAGGAAAAAAATAGGTTATAATTTATTTTCCAGTGAGAAGGAACTATCAGAAACTCCTGTGGCAAATTCCTACTCCATATTCCTCTTTCACGGGTGATAGGACATTGCACATGCAGGGGAGCAGCTGGGAAATACAATTTACTGCTAAGCACCAGTGTGAACCTGCATCCACTCTGATACATTAACTGTGCCTCTGTTTTGCCATGACAGCCACGTTCCCAGGGCTTGAGACAGCCACTTCTTAGATGTGTACTTTCAATATAATTTGTTATCAGTCCTATCTTCTGAAGTGATGAATAGAGGTCACATCCCATCAGCCACTGGCAATCCGCCATCCTGATGAGCTTTAAATAACAAACTCAACAAACTTTTTCATGTCTCATTGCAATGGTTCCACAGCTCAAAGTGAGCTGAAAATCCATGCACAAACATGGATTCCCAAGGAACAGGAAGTTATGAATATGTGTGTCCCTTCCCTTACAGTAAAGGCAAGCAGCTGGTCATACTTAAAACACAAAATCACATAAAACCAAGAGAAACAATGGCCAAATAACAAATTTTATCACTGCATTAGGTCTTTCCCTGAAACAGTAATACTTTGATCCCATTAATGCTCGTAACTGCATCTGGAATTCTCAAAATCTATGCAGTACAAAATTATTCAAAAGTCCTTAACCCATAAATCACATTGGCCAAAGCCTTCAAGCAGATTGTGGTATTTTTGGAAATAGTCTTGGGAGACCTAAATACATTAATTAAATTTAACAGAAGATACAGTTAAACCTCCTTGACTGCTTCACACATCTCAGTTGTTATTTGGTGCTCCAGCCATCCTACTCCAAGTTTCTGTTAGTCCCCACATGCACAATTCCTGTCCCCTTTCCCAGTGGAGCTGTTAGTGCACAGGACAGCAGCAGAATAAGGAAGCTCAAAAGAAGCATAATCTTCAACTTATTCCACCTTTCAAAAAAATGAGATGTGTTGTAAGACACTCCCAGTGCATCACTATTGTGCTTTTGCCTCCAGGTATTTTCCTTCAAATACCTCTCTTTTAAAGTGAAGGGTCTATGCAAAGCACTGAAGTAATTATAAAACTAATGGAGCACGTGAAATCAGAATAATTCAGTATACAAATAAACTAACACTTAATAGAATAAGTTTTTGATTTTACCTAAGCTGCAAGAAAAGTGAGCATAGCATGAACTGCACCAGAGAAGGACTGATTTTGTTTGGTAATCGGGTTACATTTTGGGTTAGATTTGTTTAGATTTAGGAAGTTGCCTTTTATTTAAATACTCTTTTTAAGCCTATAACTTGATAATCAAATTCGAATATGTAGAGAGATGCAAAGGTTTAGTCGTATTTAATGCAGTAACAATGATTTTACTCAGAATCAGGACAGATAGAGGGAAGCATGGGCTGCTACATTTTTCAGCAGAAAAGTAGAGAGCCAATGGCACAGCAGTCTTCAAAGAGTAAAGAAATCCTAGCACTGACTGCCATTCTGCTGTCAATAAATACCAGGAGGGCTCTAAGAGTTTAAAGAAAACAGTATGTAAATTTTCAGCTTAAAAGATGCATATTTATTACACTAAACAGGTAACTTCTTACAACACTGTCAGTATTTTACATTCTAAAACATGGCCTGTTCCTGTGGCAGTGACTAGAAATCCCCATTTATCCAGTACAGAACAGAATGAGAGTCAAATCCCTCCCAATACCTTCAGTGCAGGAGTGGTTCAATCATCTCTGATGGATCAGGACAGGGTGGAGGCAGAACTATATGGCCCAGCAGCAACGTGTGACCAAGTCCTCAACCCCTGCTCTGAGACTTGGCAACTGCAGGCTCAGTGAACACTGATCTTACATCCCAAACATTACTGGACTGCTGGATTGAAGAGCCTTCCCCTGGTATCTGGTAGGAATGGGACATTCCTGTGGGATCCAGGAGGTTTTGCACACTTGCACTGCAATGTCCAGCTCTCCCCTTTGTACAGCCTGATCTGCAGGAGCTCAGATGTCTCGGCAGGGAGTGGCAGCCACCCAGCCACGGTACTGCAGGTTACACAAACTGCATGGGGCTAAATACTAAATATTGAACACTTACACTGTTGCAGATACGCTGTTGGACCGAGCATATCACACAGGCCAAGGCCACACCTTTGGGCTGCAGCTCTGAGGTACCCAGGGGATGCACTTGAGCCAGTGACAGGTGACAGCTTGGAACCAACTCTAGGCTCCAGGCCAAGTCTGAATCCCTCCTATTAGGACTGCAGAGGATTGGCTGTTCTGATGTATTATTGTGCCCTTTGCAGAAAGCAAAGCTACACAGTGACATTTTGCATAGGTGTGAAATCACGAACTGGGGACAGGAACCTGCATTTCCAACTGGCAGTGACTCGCAGAGTTTTGCGAGGCACTAATCCCTGTTTGGCAGTACTGCCGTGAGCCACTTGGGGAGCACGGACAGAGTGCTGAGTCATAAGTCCAGCCTAACCTGGAGCAAACCTCCAAAAACGCTCCTGAAACGCCCCTGAGCCTACAGCCCCTCTGTTCTGTGCGACCCCTCCTGAACAGCCCTGCCCAGACACCATGCCTGCAAAGAGTCCAGCGGCACCTCAAACACCACTGACCCAGGTATGTTTTGAAACAGGCTATATTTTAACAGAATTTTACTTGCTGACATTAAACAGCTGATCTCTATTCCCGATGGGCTGAAGGGACAGGCTGGCCTGCCCTCCTGTGAGGTGCAGGAGGCAATGCCTGCAGCACGAGCGTGGCACTAACGCTGTATCACACAGCACCAGGCAACAGGGGCCACAATTCAACATATCCCTGTCCAAGTTTAAATCTAGCAATTCCTAAAGTCAGAGCCTTGAATGTTGCAGTAAGTTCTTGGCAGATTGTTTGACTTTATCTCTTAGCTTAAAAAAGAAAAAAGAAGAAAAAAAAAGGGGAAACATAAACGTAAATGTCATGTATAACAACGGTGTTTGTCACCCTTTGTTACCAATAAAGTCTGAGATGTAAACCTTTAGTTGGATGATTTCTCCCCTGGGCTGCAGATCTACAACAACCAAGAAGTGAAGGAAGCCACTGAAGGCAGTGAAGCTCCTGTTTCACATGGCATCAAAGCCCAGGGAAACGGGCACCTCCAGGCACCTAATGGTGTCCAGCCTCCCACGACTCGCAGCTGCATTTCAGCACAGCACATGCTGCTGCTATTTTGGAGCGGGTGTGCTATGGTGGAGGAGATGCAAGGCGGGAGGAAAGACAACCCCTGCTCATGTTCACATGCTGTGAAAAAAAAAAAATTTCCAGCATGAAAAACTCCTTTGATATTTTTTTTCAAACAAGACACAAGCACGGTATTTTGAAACAGACCTCCAGCCGAATTTAGAAGGTTTGCTGCAAACCAAGGGGCTAAAAAAGCTGCTTTAAAAAGGTCTTCAACCCTTTACAAGTGAAAGCGGAGGCCAAGAGAGAGATGGTTGCAACCCCACAGTGACTGGGACGTGTCAGAGAAGAAATCCTCATTCACTTATTCCCAACATCCTCCCTCTAGGTTTTATATTGAAGAGCTACACAGAGCACTCAAACAGCACGAGCCGTAACAATTTTCTGCCTTTTCTACCTGTCTGCATTTTGATTAAGCCATTTATCCATTTCCAGAGTTTGAGACACTTGGTTCACAGCCCTATCTCATTTTCCTACATTAAGCAGGAGACCTTTCAGTGCACACCATGAGGAAGCACACCCAGACCAGTCAGCAGCTCCATGACCTCTGCCAGTCTGGATCTACTCGCAGGGGACCAAGCAGTGCTCTGGAAATAAAAGCAACTATTCTCTAAGGTGACAAAACCATTTCAGCCCTACCACCAGGCAGTGTGTCATCACAAAGTCAGTAGGACAAGAAATGCTTAGAGCAGAATTTACTTCATGAATACTTCAACTTGGGCTCTCCTGAACGAAGGACAGCGGTCAGCCCTGCTTGCTAGAAAGGACTGTAAGGCAGAGGTATTGCCAAAGCATATGAATGCTGCCCACAGCATTCTGAATGTTCTGTCTGAACATTAATATTTAAATGTACTTTGAAACTAAGCCATTTAATAGGTGCAGTTGGTCAAGTAACATTTTATGCTATAAGAAGTATACGTTGCTGGCTAAATATCTGGCAACCAAAGTCACTATGGTTGGTTGATTTAACTTCAATGGCTACTGGTTGTTTAGCCCAGAACCTCAACTGAAAGAAAGGCAGCCTGACAAACTATCTTTATTTCAAGAAAAAAACAGAGTCTGACTGGATCTATACCTACCTGTGCTGAACTGAAAGAAGAAAAACAAGCCCTGAACCACAATTACGTCTCATTAGCCAAGTCAGTGCCAATTAGGGCCCCGCTTTTTGCCCACCTGAACTTGGATTTGCTTGTTTGCTGAAAGCAGCTTTATCCAGAACAAGAGCTGATTTTCATCTGCTCATACTTAACACAAAGAATGTCAAAACAACAATAGTTTCCTTCTTAAGCATGTTTGATACTGCTGCCATAACAACTTCAGCTTACAACAAAGATATATTCATTCCACCCAGTGTTTATTAACATGCTGTTTGATAAACCCATTTCATAATATTAGTTCAAATATATTTACTAATAAAAACTGGTACAGACCTCTCCTATTTTTGAAAATGTACATGAAAGCTCTTTTTTAAAGGAGTATTGTTTTTGCCGGAAGCCAACAAATGAATCCCTATTTTTAAAAAATAGCATGTTTGCCAGAAAATAAAGCAAAGCCATAAAACACCTCTGACTCTGGTCGCATAAATAAACTTGCTGAATGCTTATTTGTAATCCCAGAATATTGTATTACAGCCCTGCTGTCACGCTGCAAGACAGGAATTTCAGCGCCAGCGAAAGCCCAAACCCATTCAAGACTTTTATTTAGAAAAAGGATGGATTTTCACGCAGGCAGATTATTTATCCAAATAGGTCGCTGAATTATAATAACAATAATAATAAGCACAAAAAGGCAGGAAGTGCTGCCCAGCACCTGGCCAGAGGCTGGAGAGAGACAAGGTTGAAACAACCCCACAGTGACTGGGACATGTTAAAGAAGAAATCCTCATTCACCACCTTATTCCCAACATCCTCCCTCCCTCTGATTTTATATTGAGCAGCTACACAGCGCACTTAAACAGCATCAGGGGCAGCAATTTCCTGCTCTTTCCTTTTGGCTGAGCCCTTTACCCATTCCCAGGGTTTGTGACAGTGGGTTCCCAGTCCCACCGCTGTCCTACATGGAGCACCAGATCCCTCGGCCGGGGCCGCTCACACCCCCCGGGCAGGGCAGCGGGTGCCCGGGGAACCCCCCGGTCCGGGCGCTCCCCCGGGGGGTCCCCGCCCTGCCGGGCGCTGCCCGGGGAAGGTCAGCGCGGGGGGAGCGGGTGTTCCCTGCGCAGGCGGCGGCCGGGACCCCCCCGCGCCGTGTCCCCGGCCCGCCCTGGGCGCTGCCGCAGCCGCCCGCGGAGCCAGGGGGGGCGGCCCGGGGGGACCCCCGCGGGGCTGAGGGGGCCCGGCGGGGCGAGGGCGCGGCGCTGAAGGACATTTTATCTGCCGGCGGTGCCCGGCCCCCGGAAAATGGCTGCCGGGGAGCGGGGCCGGAGCGCGGCCGCGCCGCCCGCCCGGCGCGGGGAGCGGCGGCGAGCGGGGGATGGCGGCGGCCGCCTCCTACCTTTGAATTTGAGCTCGTGCTGCGGTTCGAGGCTGAGGACCTGCTCCGCTTTCGCCATGTTCCTCCTCCTCGGCGGTGGCGGCACCAGGCGGAGAGAGGAAGGGACGGGGAGGGAGGGGAAGGAAGAGGGGAGGGAGGAAGGGAGGGAGGAGGGAAGGCGGGCGGGGGGCGCGCCCGGCTGGTTGTTCGCCCCTCGGCCGGGCACTGATTCACCCTCCGCGGGGGTTCTGGTTCACCCTGGCCCGGCTGCTCGTTTTCTCCCTGTGCCGGCGGCGGAGCGGGGACAGCGGGCGGCGCGGTGGGGCGGCGGCTCCGGCGCACACGCTGCCCGGGCAGGGCGGGCGGAGGGCGGGACGATGCAGCACCGAGGGGCCCGCGGAGAGGCTGCGGCGGCGGCTGACGTGGGGCCCGGCCCCGCCGTGAGGGGACGCGGGGGAGGCTCCGCGCCTCCGCTCCCGGGCGCTGCTTCCCAGCTGCGGGAGCCTTGCGGGGAGAAAGGGGTCTAATTGGTGTTTAATCGCCGCTGGAAATGGTGATTTGTACTCGAATCCTCTTGTAGCCGAGAAGCAGCGTTACTGTAGGCCTGTGTGCCGTGTGGCCTCGGGGCTGCAGGGACAGCCCTCGGGCACATCGCCGGCCCTGCCTGGCTTCCAGCGCCTTCGGCCAGGCACAGGCAGGGGAAGGGAAGCGCTCCCGGGAGAAGGAGGAGCTCCCGGAGCTCCAGAAGCTGCTCCGTGCGGGGACAGCCCGGGGCAGGTCCGGGTGAGGGACCAGGGCAGCCCTGGGAACGGGCATCAAGGCACAGGAAATTATCTCTTTTTAATAAATAAAACCAGAATTTCACGTCGTCTCAGCGATTTTAAGACATCCTCCCTCCCTTTTCTTAACTGCATTTGGGTTTTTCCTTAGGGCTTTTGTTTGTTTGGTTTGAGGTGTTTTTTGGTTGTTGTGTTTTGGGGATTGTTTCATTTGCATTTAGTTTTGTTTGGCTTTTACTCCAGTGGTTTAAAATATTTTGTTTTAAATTTACAACTTGGTTTATTGATAGCCTTAGGCCAGTGTAATTACAGTAACAGTTTGCTTTTTTTTCCCCTCCCCTCTCTTCTCAGGTTGTTTTAAACATTTGAAAAGTTCCTAAGAGTTTATGAAGCGTTGCTGTAACCTGTCAGAGGCAGGAGTTTGGGGTGCCCGTGGTACCAGCAGAAACATGCTGGTTTAAAAACTGGTAATTTCTATACATCAAGAAGTATTCATTAGGCAACTGACCTTTATATATTATAAACAGGACTTCTGGAGGAGATGCCATTTGCAGAGATAAAAAGCTTCCAAAGAACAGCAATTCAAAGTATCCAGTTATGTTGGATCCTAATCAGGGCTGATGAGCAAACAGATGAGAGGTGAATAAAAATATATTAAGATTAACACCCCTGAGCAGGACAGTGACCTACACTGAGCACATCTGCAGTGTTTACATCTCAGCCTTCAGCTGCTCCTGTCCATGACAATCCCTGGTTTTCAGCTCATCTGCTTCACCACCTCCCATCCCATTTCATCTTTTTTGTTCCAAGATGTCTTTCATTCCATGCCAAACCAAACCAAACCAAACCCATACATGTGTTTAGTATAAGTCTTGGTTTTGCATAATACAAGTGAAACCTGTGAACTTCTTCCAGCCAGGAGAGCAGGACCAATTTTTAGAAGCTTCAGCAATGCAGGGAATTACACTCAAACACTGCTCTTCTTCCCTAAATTCCTTCTCTGTTGGAGAAAGGATGGTCACACAACAGGATAGAGGAGTGCATTTTCTTTTCCAGGTCCTTGCTATTCTATTTTGCTTAGTTAATTAGATTTGGAGCCTTGGATGTTCTTGGCTTATTATTTTTGCTACTTGAAGGGGGTTAATTTTTAGCCTAAACTACAGGTTATGTCATAACATTTTAGTTCTCAAGTCAGGAGAGAATTGACTTCAGTTATATTTTGGAGTAGAGCTTTCTTGGCTCATATTGTGGAAAGGTTATCTTCTTTCACCTAATCTCTTAGGTTTTAGGTCATAGACAGATTCTCTCTCTGAGCCAGGCATTCTTAGACCAGTAATTAGTAGAAAAGACAAGCTTTATACATATCTGCAAGTTAATTGCAAGCTAACGGTGAGGAATAAGAGAGAAAGCTTTACACAACATATAGTCACACATAATAAAAACCCCTAAATAAACAACTATTAAGTGTTCTGCCCAGACCTTTCCGAGTTCTACTTTTCCTGAAAGAAGTACAAAGAACACCCTGAAGCGTTTGATGATCCACATCTTAAAGGGTTGGCCAGGATGTATCATCTTACCATAATTGGCACTTACCTGCTTGTGTTTGAAGGACTCGCCCACGTTTTCATCCAGGGTGAAGTTTTTATAAAGCGCAGCATTGTTTAAGCTGAAAATTTATGAAGGCCAGTGAATGTCAGGTTTTTGTTACATGTAAATAATGTGTGTACATTTAGTGTTGTGCAGATCAGGTTCACTGAAATAGGTGTGCATGGAGGTCACCTGCAACACTTGTTACCCAGCCAGCACTCACTGTAACAATGCAGCCACAAGAAGACAACTTGTTGCCCTGGTGGGTTCCTGATTAACAGGAGAAAGTCGGGCTGAACACGGCAGGGAAATGCTGGAGAGCATCAGAAAGCTTTGCACTGCAACAATCTTGAAGAACAGTTTTACCTGCTAAAAAACTTCTACCTTAAAAGCTATGAAACACTTGATCCAAGTAAAACATTCTCCTTGTGTGTGTGCAAATCTGGTGGTTAGCATTTCCCTAGATTCCCTATGCAAACACATGCAAATGTGTCTTTCTCTCTATTTTAGCACATTCCTCGTGTCTACCTTTCTTACGCTCTCTTTGGCACATTCATGCCACCTTATACAAACACATTTGACACTCTTCAAAAAGCAGTTTGCACACATCTAAGAGGGAACTTCAAACCAGCAGGTAACAGTAATTTTAAATTATTCCAAGTCTGTTAAAAAGATGACTGTGTGTGTTTCCTGCATAGGAAATGCAGTCACTTGCTTAGTAAAAACTTGTATCCAACACTTTCAGGTGAAACAGCAGTTCAGAAACAGGACTTTTTTGTTTACTTAGCTTTTGAAGGCTGTTATTAACTCAACACGTTCGACCTGCATCACAGATTGCAACAACAAAAGCACATCTTTTAAGCATCACATAAGACAAACGAGGTAACTGTAGCCAACTCCCTATTTTTGGGCTCCACATAACCACCAGAGCAGTGGTTTAAAAAAAAGCAAACTCTCAACCAGCTGGCTGTATTACCAACTGAGAAGGATCCCTTCCCAGCACGACAGGCCCCCATGACACTGCACAGATATTCAGAGCACTTTCCGGTTTTGATTGACAGAAACCTGGCCCAAGCAGCCGAGAATTTTACATTTCATGCAGCCTAAGGTAAAAAGCAATGTATTAAATAACTTGGCCCTGGCAGAATTTGTCAGGCCTTGCCCTGGCTGACAGGACTGTGTGTGGCCTGCAGTTTCTCAGACATGATGCTGCAAAGAAAGGAAGTGCTCCACAAAAGCTGCATTCTCTCTGCTGTTGCCCCCCATCCCTTCTTTGCACAAGACTGTCTCCTGCCTTTGTCTGTGTATACATAAACCAGGGAAAAGCTCCAGTCTCTGAACGACCAGTAGTCAGTACTTTTGGAAAAGAGCTATCTGAATAGTTTCTAAATGCTATTTTAAAAGCTATTACTGACATTCCTCTTCTATAACCCTATTGCTATAGAGACTATCTTTTAAGATGTTGAGAATTTTGGAAGCATTTATAAACAAAGCCAGCACATTTATAAACAAAGCTTTTTATTAATAAAATGTTTACACCTTTCCTTTTTTTTTTTTTTTGCACAATACATCAGACTGGTAGTGATTTAGCATGTTATTACACTATAAAAGTTTATTATGAATGCTTAGGCTGAAAAGGCTGTTTACATTATGTCAAATCAACATTTCTTTATTTGCATTCTATGCACTATATGGGAGTGTAACAATTCAAACAAAAAGGAGAGAACAAAAGCCTGGTTTTCCTCATTAGCATCTACAAACCAACAATACAGACAAACCTGTACACGCTCTCAGGACCAGCCCAAGAGAAGACTAAAAAAAGTCTCAAAACATTCATAAGCTTGGGAATTCATCACTACAATATTTCACCACTAGTAATCTGACTACACTTCATGCAGTGAAGCAATGGCTGGAAATTTGTGCAGTTTACAGTGCTGCAAACGCTCTGTAATTTTGAGCGGCTTCAGTTTGTTTCAGTAAGAGAGAATATAATAAGAAGGCACAGACCTTTCAACCCTTGTAACAGGTTAACTCAATCCCAGACTGAAAAGGCAGAATGTTCTTACGAGGGACAAGAATTGCTGATACCAAGGTTAACCTTCACACCTAATTTTACAGGCAAACATTTATTACACTGCAAGAGCTATCTGCATATCAGGGGATTTTTGTGTCCTGAACACACAAATGCAAAGTTTCTCATTGAGAAGAAACCTTCTTTTTTTTTTTTTTAATTCATTGTACTCAGTGGGGGGGGTAAAAGTGGGAAGATAGCCAAGAAGTCTTAAGTGTCTTGCAGCTCCAGAAATGTGATCCATTTCTGTGCCTTAAATCAATTAATTCACCGTCACAATGTCACTGCTGGACACACAATATTCAGGAAGTACAAAAAAGGAAGTTCAAATACAGAAGAGTTTACATTGTGTTACTAGAGCCTTACAATAACTTGCTCCTTCAGGTGAATGTGCTTTTAGCCTTCATTATGTGGTAAAAATACAGTTGTGGTGCAGCTCTGAGCTGCTGTAACAGTTTCCTAAAGCTGTACTAATGAATTTCTACTTTGCTTACAAATATTTGCTGTTGTAGCAGATACTTCCAGAACCTTTGTGGCAAAAAAGACACTCGCCAAAACTATTCCTGTCTAAACCCCACAAGGAAACAAAGAACAAATTGCCAAGAAAACATAATGGATTTAATAGGAAATACATATTGTAACATGAGTAGAAGTGAGGCAAGACAGTAGCAGTGAATCTACCAAGGTGTCAGAGTTACAGCATGTCCAAGTGCAACAACTGGATGGAGTATCACACCCACACAGGAGGAGTGGTCTGTGCCCTTCAACATTGGGAAAAAAAGTAGCAGTTGGTTTGTTCCATAATACTTCTGTGAAAACATCAATAGAAACAAAGCAAAGGAAACCCCGACCTTCTTAAAAGAACACCTTTACAAAGGTAATTAGCTCCTTGAATAAAATTTATAGTAGTGTTTAAGCAAAAATTGAAGAACATCAACTTGCAGGATGATGTAACAGGAACAGCAAAATTGTTTCTTCTAAGAAGTCCTGACTCTAGACTGAGAAGAGTCATCCTACTGCCTTGATTTTCCATGTAAAATAGAAAGCACCAAATAACTCTGAGCCATTAGAACTCTTTAAAGTATTTCTGAATAGCTGTTTATGGCATGTACACTCTTGACAACACTATGTTAAAAATTCAGGGGTGAGGGGAAATGGGAGGGGGAAGGAGGAAAAAGCTGACCCTAGGATCATTTTGACATGTCAGAGGCTAAGAGCATCAGTATTCTTGGATTTCAGGATAGTCTTGTATCCCTTAAAAGATTTGTTATCTGTGACACTTCATGGACAAAGTCTGGTAATGTTTGTTTGATTTTTTCCAAGTCATGAATGTTTGACTGTAGCTGAGCAAGAAATGCTCAGCATTCAGACTTTTGAGACCTCCAGAATATCACAAGGGATGTTTCAGAAACACTGGTGTCAGAAGGCCTCAATAATGTTAGGGAATTATGTTTTGGCACCTGAATTTTGTAGGATATACAAAGATGTAGTTTCAAGCACATTCCTTTTGACAAGCTGGAGCCATAAGACTCAAAGGAAAGCTAACATGACTTTTTTAATATTAGAACCTGTGTTTCCACCTGACATTAGTATTTCACACCAACATCTTATTTCTGTAAATCTTCTGTCAACTACCATTACTAGTGATCTATTACTAGGGATGGGATCTGAACATAAAACATTAACAGTTTTCTTCAGAGAATTTTGTGCAGACTTTTTTAGAGGCTTAATTCCAAGCACACAATTCTCCTGCTTCAAGTAACTGACTCGTGGGGTATAAACAATCCCAGGTCTCTGTAAAACCACTTCCTGCCAGGAAAGTTAAGAAAGTTTGTCCTGCTCTCTTGTCCATGGACAGAAAAGCCTCTTTTTTTCTAGAGGTTGAAAGTGTTCACAAGAGATACATGAAGCCTTTTTAGGAACTGAACAGGCAGTATAGAATTGAAGTCAGTGAATGATGCAGGCTCTCCTCGTGTTTGAGATGATTTTTCCCTGCTTGTCTGTAGCTATTGCTGCTGTGAGGGAGGTTCACTCAGTGAGGCTCCACTGTTCTGACAGCTTCTGTCCTGTCCAGCAGCAATTCCCAAGACAGTCTTTGCAGATTGCTGACACAGCACACCACAAATAGACTACAACACCCTTAATACACACTAAAGACTGTTCCACAAGCAAGTCATTCAAACATCACTGCTACAGCTTCCTTTTCCAACTAATACTACTTTATACTGGAACTTAACACTAATTTTGAGGAATAATTTAAGCTTAACAGCGTAACAAAAAAAGTGTTGCTGAGGCCAACTTCTAAACCATCCAAGATATCCACCCTGAATTACTTCTTGATAATTAAATGAAGCTTTAACCACAAATGTAGCTCTCCCTCAATCAGGTTAAAGGATTAGACTTCCAAATCAGTAAGCAGGCACTGTCTCCTCTCCTCTTACTCTTTTCCCAAGCAAATAAATAATCTTTCTTGAGCAGGCCAGTGGCATTAAATGTAAAGCAACACATCAAAGACTCAAGTCTGCATAAAACATCCTTCTAAACCATTAACTGTCTGATCCTGCAACACTTAAAGGAAGGGTCTCACTGATGTCAGCAGGGTCTGAAGAGCAGTGATTTGTTTTGTTTCAACACGGACCTAAGAACAAAGTCTTTACCTTCTTGGCAACAGCAAAAGGTGTTAGAATTGTCTTAGAGCTTTTCAAAGCACCTGTAACAATTTTCAGTAGTAGGATTACTAGACGTTCATGTTATTAAATGTAAGTTTCCAGATTTTGCCTTCTTGGGCATTTAGTTGTGCCAGTTTTCAGGATGGATAAAAAATATCCTACAAAATTACCTACAGCACAGATCAGGAGCCTGGCAAGGCAGCCAAGTGGCTGTTGTAATTTAGAGGGTTGGATGAAGACACCTCCCGAAACTTGGGGAGCACATTCAAGTTGCTCCAAAGCTTAAGAACTAAATATTTACCAAATTATATTTTTGTTCAAATCTGTAACTTGCACGTGAAAGAATGGTAGTGGTGTTGTTTAGAAGTTGAAACAGTTATATTTTGTCAGTAAAAAAACTACTCTGGATCAATGCTATGACATGCACCTCGCTACATTTTTACATACACAATACTTTACCATTCCAGACTTGTTTTGCAGGAGTTAATCTGTGCCATGTGCTCTGGGAAGATGCTGCTGGAGCAGGGAAGTTGAACCAGATGACCCACTGTGCTCCCTTCCAACCTGACCCATTCTGTGATTGTGGAATTCCCTTTGAGAGCACCTGAAAGTTTGGTCTCTCTGATGAGCTCCACTCATTAAGCAGAAAGATATGGTGGAATAAAAATGTCAATCCTGAGCTTTTTTAACAACTTCTTCACAGAAAAAAGTTACTAAAAAATTTAGCTGGAACAGTTGATAATCAGCTCTCCAAACACTCAAATACTAATGTATCACCAAATAGAGAAGCTATGTTAGGACAAAATAAAATCAATTCCAGCAAGCCTAGTGCAAGATGAAAGCAGATGACCTGACAAATTATTAATACAAAAGAAACCATTCTTCTCCAAGAAAAATGAAGCAATCAACATGTGCATCTCATCCAGGGAAGACTATTGCAGCTTCCAGCTGGGGCCAATGGATCAATAAACAGTTCTCTTGACTCAGAACTTACATCAACCGTCTGTCAGTTTAAACAGGCAAGAGTTAAAGAGCAGCCTCCCTCCAGGGTTTGTAGTTTAGACAATCTCAAACACTGGCTATTTCCATCTTTTCATTAACTGCAGTAATTCAGGATCAGAACTGCAAAAGGATAGGGAGTATGCAAGGAAGTTGTACTTTTTGGGCGTGTGGCAAAGAAGGCATCATTGGCAGTGCAGGCAGGGTAAGCAAAAGGCATGACAGAAATGTAGTCACCAAATTTCATCAAACATACTGACCCTTTCAGAAACCTCACTGCAACAGTTTGCCTGTTTTGCTCCAGAACAGCTCTCCGGGAATTGTCACGGATACAAACTAATCTGAACTACGAGTCCTTTCATTTCTTACAAACTTTCTTACATTTCCTTCAGAGAAAATACTTGAGATGATAGAAAACCAGATTAAAAACAAAGAATAAGCATCATCAACACGACCTCATTTTGATACTAAAGCTAAACAGCATATTTTAGTATATACTCAAGTCTATTAAGCTCTTCTTCTTCAAAAGTATAAAAGTTTCTCACTAGTGCTGGTAAGAAACAAAAAGTAAAAATAAATAAAATAGCACAAACAGGTATGGTCAACCTATGGTTTAATTGAAAGCCTACTAAAACCAATACAGAATAAGCTAAACACTGAATTGCTAAAACCCCTCACAGATGAAAAACCCCAGGAACCAAGTGGTAACGATCTACGTTACCACGTGTCTTAAGGTTACTTCCTATTTGTATTTTTGTGCCCAAAATAGGAAAGACTGGGTGCACCCCAGATGAAAGCTTGTTCAACAGACAGTCCTCATGCTGCACTGACAGCATTCTCTATTGGCCCTTTCAGATGTGATTGAAAGAGAGAGAATTTCATCTGCCTCTGGATGAACTCACAGTGACAATACCTAAAATGCAGGAAAAAAACCTGATGGAGAGTCCCCAAGGGTTTATCCATAGGTGTGGAATGGAAGGAGTGTAGAAGATTGCATTATTTTTTACCATTTTTACATAATTTATAATACTTTAAACACTGGTCTCATAAATATACTATGAACACTTTACACATGCCAAGAAATTAAAAGCTTTCCCCAAAAACCTGTAGGTCTCATCAGAACCACTGGCAGCATCTGTTTACAGCATCTGTTTTTAGTCAGTAACCACTTAATTTAGTCAGAACTACAGGTAGGTTTTCTTCAACCAACATCTTAATATTAAAAAACTTTTGAGAACAAAAAGATGCCTATGAGCATATCATTTTGCCTTAAAGTGATTACAGTCAGCATGAAAGAAAGATTGTCTGTGGTTTAATATCTGTTGCTTGTGTCCCCACCCCCAGAGCATATCATCTTTAAATAAAAAGTGCAAATGGGATTTGGGGACTGGATGGACTGATTTACCTACTATTTATCTTCAGCTGCTTATTCTGTAGCCATCTCACACCACTGTCCCACCACACTTTGGATTAGCTACACTTAAATTTAAAATAAGGCTCACTGAAGAAAAGGAAGAAATGACATCTAACTTCCAGACTCCTCCCACCCTGATGTCCCACAAAAGTGCTCATTTCCCTTTTTACCAAAAAAAAAAAAAAACAAACAAAAACAAACCTCCTCAAACCTTGATTAGAAAACTATTAAACCTTTCAGTTCTACCACCCATAAAGTCACCTTCCTGTCAGGCAAGGCCAAAAAAAGTGATGACGGATTCCCTTTGAACGCGAGAGACGCCCCACGGCATCGCGGCTGCAGTCCTGTCTGCCAGCGTGCGGCTGTCGGATGAGCTGGTCCCTTTTTTTGGGGGGGACCCCGGGCGTATGAACACCAGCAGATAAAGATCTAAGACTGAGAATACAAACCCAACGTGAACTATGAACTTCCAAGACCACCTACTGTAGGAACAAGTTTGACTTTCTAAGGGGGTCGGTCAACAGCAGCTGCGCTTCGTCACCGATGGCTGTCTCCGCAGTTTGAAGCCCTTCCCGCTGGACGGGGGGTTGGTGTCGGTCGATGGAATTCTGCGACCTACAAGGAAGCAGGAAAGGAAATTTAGAGCAAATGTTATACTTGAGATGAATTCTAAGCACTCAGTGTATATTTTGTGTACAAAGATGCGCCTTCAATTAGCTGTATGACATTAGGGATGACATCCCTGCCTAAGAGGATGGCAGCAGGAGTCTCCATCGTGTCTGTCAGAGGTACAGCTGCACAAAGGAGGAGCACAGGCAGTTTGGAGCTCATTTAGCAGCATTTACTCTTCAGGCTCATCTAGACCTGGCCAGCTGAGCTGTAAAAGCACTCAGAGCACACACTCTGCAGGATGCAATGCCATCTGGAATATCTTCATTGAGAACTCCCATCCTGACCCATATTTCCACAGATCGCCCGCACCGGGCTTAGCACCGAGGTGCTTGTGGAGAGAGCAGCTTTAGTCATCTCATCAGTCTTCAAAAGGGACTACTCCTGGTTGAGTATTCCTTTCTGAGAAGGATTTATGACTTTTTTTTCCCCCCTGTGATTTATTCAAGATCAATTTTAGAGAGCAGCTATTAAGTCAGTAAATCAGGAAGCCAATCTACAGCACATACTTTTTACATCAGCTTCAATATATTCAGCTGTTTAGAAAGACCTATTTTTTTTCCTAAGTCTAACATTTCTGTACTTAGCCCTCTTTTCACAGGCAGGCTGATGTACCTGCACATTGGTGTTGCTACTTGCCACATATGCCCCAAATAATATTGCATGGAATTCACTTTGGAATACTGTCTGCTTTTTATTCATAAGCATAAAAAGTATCATTGTTGTCCCCACCACAAATGAGACAGAAAAGATTTGCAATTTAATATAAAAAAGCCCCAAGATACACAAAAATACTTGTGAAAAATCTACATGCAATAGTTGCTATTTCTCATGCAATAATTTGGCATTTATGAATTCTTCTGTTTTTAAAAATGCACTTTTTTAGACCAAGTACAAACACTTAAGAGCGAGAACTCAATTCCTTTTCTCCAATGTATAAAGTCTGGATCTTCCTCATGCCTTTTCCTTTCCCCTCCATGACCTTGGAAGTGCTAATTGAAACATTCAGTAACAGACATAGTAAGATGAGACTGAATTCTGACATGAGTGCCCTGCTTGCTATTTATCCAACAGCATCACAGTAGGCTTAAAATCTCTAGAAGGAATATTTAGAGGTCATTAGATGACCAAAAATTCATGCAGCTCATTTTGCAGTCTGTATTCATGTCTGATTGTAAAAAATTTAGGTCAGTATACTCATACCTCAATAGCACAAAAGTAATAAAGAAATCAAATTTCTACTTGAACTTGTTGCAGAAGAAAGTATATTAACTGTTTCAATACTTACTAATTTCTATAAAGAGTTCATTAATGTTTATTGCATTTTTCGCACTTGTCTCTACAAATATTGCATGAATGGAATCTGCATAGTCTTTAGCATCTTTTTCCATGACTTCTCTGGAAAAACAAAGCAAAGAAAAAACCATGAGTGCAAAACCCCCCTCATTATTCAAAACCTTAAGGGATAGATTAGGCTTTTAAGTGTCTCCTGTAAAGGGTATTTTCTATTTTACCTGTTTGGCATCACAGTGCTCCCTCATGCTGAAGTTGATGCTCATTCTTTACTCTGTGCTGTCTCCCTGCCTTGAGGTTTGAGCACAATCCTAAACTAAGCAAGGCCTTAATCCATCTGACAACACTGCAGAGGTTTTGTCTTGAGCGCTCTCAGTGCAGTCTGCAATCAATTGTTCTGGGCTGTGTTACTCACACACTCACCAGCTTTAGATGTGCTGACACGATCCTAAAGCATCAATTCCAAAGATCTGGAGTGTTTCCTACAACTGGTTACAAACCCAAGTATCTCCCAACACTGCACAAATCATTAGGGCAGCATTTACTTTGCATGAAGATGTAGCTATAAAGAGGAACATCTTTACACTGAGTACACAACCACAGAGCCCAGCAGTGGAATAGTTATTCTGCACCCCAAAGTAGGCAAGTTGATAATGAAGTAAGTTCCTTAAACAACTTGAAAAAACCAAGCCCTAATAGGTGCAGAGAGGTCTGGACTATATGTTGCATCACTTGACATACAGTTTCTACAAAACACAGGCTACTTTCAGTAATGAGAAACTTTAGAATATCAAGAGCACACACTGATCAGTGACTCAAATATTGCCTCTGACTAAAGTACAAGGAGTCTTGCTCATTAGCTTGAATAGTAATGTTTACATAAATCATGATTGCCACCTAAGCACCAAGAAATGAGTGTGAATCTGAACACTGTTCCAAGTAGTTTTAAGCTGTATGTCCTTCAAGAGACATGTTACTTGTAACAGAAGTTACTAGAGCTCACTAGATGACTGCTATATATTAACAATTTGTAAAACTATTCCAAGAACCCCCCTTGCAGTGGTTCTTTAAACACAGAACCATCTGTCTCCTTTGAGACACCAGCTGTGGTACCTTTTCCAATGAAATCTAAACCCAAGAAGTTTACACACACCTTCTTTCTGAACTCTGGCTTATTAAACCAGGACATCAATAAAAAAAGCCTTCTTTTGTTTTTAGTACATGCCTTCTTGAAAGTTTGGCTGTTCATAAAATTTCTCAAGAGCTTTTCCCGCTCCCTGCAACTATTTTGGCCACAGCCAATTCCACTCCAATATTTGAGCAGGGAAGGAAGGCACCTGAACAAGCAAGTCAGAAAAACCTACACAATGCTTTCCAACAGGCTTGATATTTTTCCTAACAAAATGAGGTGCTACAGACTGACAGGGGCACTTCTTACAGAGTGAGGTAAACAGCTTCTATTACACTATAGTTTCACAGGCAGTTTAGGTTTGTGTAACTTGGCACTGCCACCAGAAAAGGTAATCCTGTCTCCCAGTAAACTGCTCATTCCTAACCCTGCTATCCCCACACTGTTATGCCAGTGAGTGTTCATGGTGTGAGAAAGATAAATACACTTGGATGGGTTCTCTTTTTATTTTTTTTAAGGGGTTAGTTTTAATCTGGATCCATTTTACAGTCCCATTTACTGCCAATCACACATCTACTCACAGCAGCACTGGGGAGGAAGTGGGCAAGACCATCCAAGGGCAGCCTAACCACATCTTCTGACAGTAGAAACAGCTCAAATCCCCTGTGAAACTACAGTGCTAGAGCAAAACAGCTTAAATTGTTCTGTAGCTTTCAGCTGCTCTGAAATCCTCAAACATTTAGCACTATGGGCTTCAGGGAAAACCTCCAACCTGACAACAGTTATTTACCTCACATCATTGAGATCACACTTATTTCCTGCAATAGCTACAACAATGTTGGGAGGTCCATGCTGGCGAAGCTCTTTAACCCAGTTCTTTAATGTTGAGAATGTTTCCTGATGGGGAAAAAAAAAAAACAAAACCAGAAGCAATTAAGAGTCAGAACTGGCCCATGACACAGAAAAAACAAAACAGAAATTGTAACGCTGGATAAGGATAAATTTCTTACCTCTTTTGTGATGTCATACACTATAATGGCTGCTGCTGAGCCTCTGTAATACATGGGGGCTAAAGCACGGAACTGAAAAGACAGACAGACAGACAGCATGAACCTCACCTTCCCCTGACCTGCAGGATTTCAGTACCATTATCAGTGCTGTTGAAAACTGTACTTTAAAGGTCACATGAGTGGAAAACCTTTCTTTACAATCACAGTGACTCTGTGCAGCAGAGCACATCGGGGCCCAGCAAGGCATTGTTCTCCAAAGGGCAACCAGGAGCTGTTTGGGCTCAGCAGCACACCTACTGCAAAGAGCAGGAATCAAACCTGAGCTTGTTTTGACTAGATTAGAATCTCTCACCTGACAGACTGTCAATTGTACACAAACTCAACGCTCAACTTTAAACACCAAACAAGGAGAAAAATAGAGCAAGAAGCAAGTTCAATTTTGACTAAGACAAAAATGTCAAGAAAATTAATATATATTAATGCTGATGTGAAATGGTCAGAAGTTAGTGTCAAGCTCTAGCCCCATGGATCAGTCCCAGAACTCTCAAATGCTAGAAATGCTGGTTTCTTCATAATCTAACTTAAGGTTTTAAAGATTTCACTTCAGTTTTTCTCTCAAAAGTTAGAAGCATGTTTAAAACTAAAAACTGCAAAAGGCCACAACTGTGTGACCTGTTGCAAGTAGAGCTTTAAGGAACAACACTAGGCAGTAAAAGGCTGCAGTAATTTTCTTGTTATTTTCAGAATTGAATCTACAGCAGGTCTATTTGGATGGTAGGCCATTTGCAGGGTACAAACCAGGCCTGTATCCTTGACCTGAGAGAGTGTTATGAATCCAGGACTGAAAAAAGTCATAAACCACATGATCAAGTTGCATCAAAAGTATCAATGAAACATTCTTATAAACACTGTGATATTCTGCCAACTTAAAAAAAACCCAAGACAACTAATCCAGCAACCAAAACCCTCCATCAGAGTACAGAGTGAACTGCATATATTGCTTCCATATAAGCACATTTAGAACTTTTGTGCATCTTGTTACTCAGGGTAAAAATAATGAATTGGATACAGTTTTTCATAAAGGCTTATTCAGTTCTAATAAAATATCAATTTCCTTTTGCTTAGTGCAGTTCAACTGAGAGCAATATTATAAATCATAAAAATCTTGCTATAAAGCAGAATTCCAGACCATTTACATTTGGCTCTCAAATTCTGTTTTGAAAATAGGATTTTGAACACAAAGTTCAGAATATAAAAATATTTAATAGTGAGAAAGGGAAACATGGGCAGGCATTCAGTTCATTGGGACATAATCCCTCTCTTCCTCCTAAGCACTAAAATGTAAAGGGAAACATATTTGGTAAACCACCACTTGGACTGGTTGCAACCTGGCTTTTTGATTATTTGACCATTTACATTGGGAATAAACCAACTTTCACTTGCTGATTTTGTATTACTCTCATTTCCTGTCTGCTAACACTTAGATACTTTTTTCCACCTTAAGAGCAGTCGGCAGATAAAATATATTAACAAAACAGATGTTACCAGGAACAGTGAATTTTCCTTTTGCAATATTTCCAAAGACTTCAGCTTGCCCTCCAGCCTCCAATTCATGTTCTGACAGAATTGTTAAGGCTACATAATGTAATTATCCAGAGAAACTCAAAACTGTTAAGAAGGCAAAAATCCTAATTGCTGTAAGTAACCTCCTATCAGTTTGAGTCAGTGTAGAAGAAAGGAGGGAAGAAATAAGGTGTGTGTTTAGGGCAATGAGGTGTGTGAAGTGAATTAATGCCCATTCCCACCTCTGAGAACAAGGGAGTGCCCAGGGCAGTGTAGCACTAGTTGCTGCTGGGCTTTTGAAATGGGAAATAGCAAATGCTCCTCAAGAAGCCAGGACTGTGAATTCTGTGCATTCCTCATCACAGCTCAGCAGAGATATCCTAGTTCCAAGAATGGTGTGGATGTTTCTGGTATTCCAGATCACCAGGGAGGAGATCCCTTCCATAATTTATTGTCAGATGTGTTGCATGACCAGAAAACTCTGGTACAGATTTCAGGGCAAGGTGGGTATGCAGCCCATTTGTGACTGGCAGTGAGTGACAGTGCTGTCCTGTTCTGGACAAAGAAATACCTGTGAAGATACTGCATCATATCAAACTAAATATCCTTGCTCACATTCCCTGGTTATATTGGGGTTATATTCCTTGGTTATATTGGGGTCTCACAGTAAGTTCTCTCAGGTATGGAACATGAGCTTCACAGTTATCACAGCTCTTGGGTCAGAGCCCTGTAAGACCTTTCCTTTTTTTGATTTTAATAAAGATATCGTTCAACTTGTACAGAAGAAAATTAAAGAGGTATCACTCAGTCTAAAAATAGACAGAGACAAGGAACATGCTGGTCATGTACAGAGATGCTTCCTCAGATTGCAGTGTGCTGAATCCAAACCACCGTGTCAACTTGTTCCTTGCAGACACAGTGGACAGGATGGAATTGCTGATATGTAATGGATGTTTCCTGCCAAGCTGTGGCAGGCATGTTTATAAAGCTTTCCAGTTAAGAGTACCAACCTCTCAAAATTCAGACTCTACCTCTCAGAATATCACATTTCAGCCTCAACATTCCCAAATGGGCTAGGATGTTCACTTAAGACAAACTATTTACAGCCAATGCTGACTGACTGCTAGTAATGGAAGGACTTGAGATATTTTTGATAACATGGATACTCTTGGACATATTCCTGGGAAACATCCCTGACAACATAAGTTTGCTTTATATGGTGCTGTTGGAAGGAAATGAATTGTCATTCAAAATCTACAGCACTGAAATGCAACACAAATATCCTTGAGTTACTTTCTAGCCACCA